>NC_061805.1:1774166-2123333 GCF_021462225.1 Girardinichthys multiradiatus | reverse complement strand
TCACATTACTGACCTATATTCAATTAAGATATGCTAGGTTTTTTGCCAATAACACTGTGTTAGAGAAGACGTTTTACTACTAAATCCCATAATTTTTATGTTGCTTTGATGTGACATGGACATCCTTCCCCAGCTTTGTCTATACCAGAGAAATTTCCCTGGATTCAGTTTGAGCTCAATTCACATGTGTCCGTTTCATCCCAGTTTGGACAGACAGAAAGACGCTCTTGGTGGATTTGTTTGAAGACTTACCTTAATAGTAGTGACAATCACCCCCAGCACAGCCTGGCCACTGTAGGTTTCACTGAGCTCAAACTCTGCCCGCAGAGAATGAAACACTCCATTCATCACACGTTTCACCTGCAACAACACAGTCTGGCCTCATGTTCACTTCCATAAGGTGACAGTTCAGGCTACTTTAACTCACCAGCCTTCATCTAAAAAGACACGCTATATATGTCAGTGGTGGTCTGCAGTTTGGAGCGGTAAGAAGCAGCAAAAGTCATCTAAAACATGCAACTAAGCTGGACATCACAGCTGTCATTCATTACTCAGGTTCCTGCAGTAGTATTTTGACTTGTGGACGGTCCTTTAGAGAAACACCCAAGTCATCCTGCACGACCATCTTATCAGGTAAGAAACCACAGCAGCCAGAAAACTGCAGGAAACACTCGTGTTGCTCATTAATATGGACATTTTATTTGTAAAGTCATTTTAAGACTCCTTACCTCTGCTGCTGTCTCCTTTGCACTCTCCTGCACTTCCGCTTCCCTCTCCAGTTCAGCCACTCGTCTTTCCAGCTTTTCCTTCACAGCGCCTCCCTGCTGCTCCAAGGCCAAGTACTTCATAGGAATAGCGTACAGTGATGACATAAATGATCGGGAAACTGCTATATTTTAATCTGGTAAAACTGTGGAGATATTTGCTGTATCATAGATATAATGTCTACCTTTTCTTGCAGTCCAGTTAGCTTTTCCTGAAGTGTATCCCTGTTCTCCATTATTTTAGACAGCTCTCTGTGGTGCTGTTCTTTAGCTACAACCAAGATCTGCTCAGTCTTCCTCCTCCATTCTTCCTCAAGGTCTGCCTGCAGCTGAGAGAGCTACAACACAAATTATGGAACTTCGTAAAAAGAGGCATTTTAGTCACTTGAAAACATCAGTGAACTATCTTTCTAATAATGCCTACAATGCTCATTATTCAGCATCCGTACAGGGTCCAGATCATTCTTGGACATACCTGCTCAGATGCAGCACTGTCGTTGCAGGTCCTGGCCTTACGGAGCTGAGCTCGGAGGTTGTCTAGCTCCTGCAGGCTGCTCTTCCGGAGCTCTTCCACTTCCTCATCCCGATGCTGACGTTCTGCCAGCCATTTCTTCTTCCTTTCAGACACAGTCTGAACAGGAAAGGAACAAAGCATTTACAAGCATGTGTTCATGTCCGAAACTTCAGGCCGAAATAAATGTGTATAGTTTTTCACCTTCTCCTACTTGTTAACATAGTAAATGTGCACTAGGATCATTACTGGAGACTTATTAAAAAATAAATAAATAATCCAATAAAAACCATACAGCATGGTCCCGACATACTCGTTCTAGGTTTTCTTTATCAGATTTTAGGTCCTGCAGTTCCTCCTCCATGGCCGTGAGTCTCAGCTCCATCTCTTTGCGTCTTTGCTTCTCTGAGCGGTACTGAGTCTGAGTCCTCTCCGCTGCCTCCTTCAGCTCTGAAATTAAATGACACAAAACTCCATTAGAGCTGACACACTTTATCTGCAGCCACCATCAACAGAACATACTCAGTCCAAGCCTGATGGAAAGGGGGACCTAAAATGCTCCTGATTTATGCACAGCTCTGCATGATGACTTCCACTAAATGTAAATCAAACAGTAAATACCATATCTTCCATGCTCATGAACTCATTTCATACTTTTTTCCAGATTTTTCCTGCTAAACATCCTCACAGAAAACCTCAAGTGTTTTTATTCAAGCTTGGCAGGAAAAAAAAATGTAAAAGAAAAAAATAAAACTGGTTATAATTTTTGGTTCCAGTGGAAATCGTAGCGCGTCAACTTCTGACCTCGGTAGCCTCGATCAGTTTGTAAAATCTTGTGTTGATTCCAACCTCAACCTTGAGAAACAGATCAGCTCTGTTGTAAACAATCCTTTTTAAAATTAGGCTTTTATCTAAAGTAAAAACTATTTTTATCTTTTAATGATTTTGAACAAGTGATTCACGCTTTTATTAGCTGCCAACTTGACTACTGTAATTCTTTGTATGTTGGTGTTAGCCAGGCCAGCCTCTCACGCCTGCAGCTGGTTCAGAACGCTGCAGGAACATATCTCCCCAGTTCTCGCTTCCCTTCACTGGCTTCCTGTTCATTTTAGAATCGATTTTTAAGTTTTATTGCTGACCTATAAGGCCCTGAATGGCCAGGCTCCTGTATATTTGTCTGATCTCCTGCAGTCTAATGTGCCTTCTAGATCCTTTAGATCTAATGTTCATCTGACCTTAGTTGTCCCAAGGTCCAGGTTATTTTATAGAGGTGATTGGGCCTTTTCAGTTCTAGCTCCTAAATTGTGGAACCAGCTCCCCCTTCATATTACACAGGCTTTAACTCTAGGTGGTTTTAAGTCACTTATTAAAACACATTTGTACTCACTGGTTTTAATACAGTGTGAGAGACTCATCTGCACTTCGGCCAGGAGCAGTTGTTCTTAAATGTCCTATACAAATAAATCGGATTTGATTTGATAAAACACAATCTTGTTTTAAGTTCTGCATAAAAATGACAAGGTCCACACAATTCAAATCTGTGGTGTTTTAGTGCATCCCTGAGACATCCAGTCGAAGCGCCTGTTCTCAGCGGCTCGGCCCGCGCTGATCACATGATGCAGCTTCTTTTAGGCTGGCTTAATTCAATTTTATAGGAATTCTTGAGGCTGCAGTTTGGATTAGTTTTTCTGTCGAACACATGTGAATGTGCAAAAATATCCAGCAGAATTTAGGCAGCCATGTTCTGATTAAATCATCATGCATTCACAAAGATTATAAGATCATTGTAACTTGAAGCTTGTACAATTGTCAGTAAAGGTTTTTCTTTCCCTTATGCAGAACGGAACTGATTGCCTTATGTGTTTAGTTTTTTATTTTCCTGTGTGAACAAATGAGGCCAAACAATGTAACTATTTGATTCTCTTGCAGGTAGGAACAACTTGGTTGCTCCAGTTTATTTAAAATGATTTGTTTTTTCCTGGCACAGTGATTGTTAGCGTGTTTTAGTGTGCTTTCGGTTCCATCTGATGCTGTAGCTGATCCCTGCAGGATTTACAACAGGACAGCCACAATATAACAGTACTGCTGTTGAATAAAAACTAAACAGCCAGCAACTTAGTAAAGCAATAATATATGTAAGAAGCATTAAAAATGAGACTTGAAATCTTATTACTCCCAGATTTCCAAACCTTCTAGCTGTGCTTCCAGAGAGGCAATGTGTTTGCAGTGGCTCTCGTTGTCCTGCAATGCTGAGCTGAGTTCACACTGCAGCTTTGCAGCCTTCTGTTGGTGAGTTGATGCTTCAAGCTGCAGCTGAGATACCCGTGCGGTGGACGTAGCCAGCTCCTCTGTCAGACAGACCTAGTTCAGATAAAGGAGGAGGAGGAGGTGCAAGGAAAGTTGTCAGGATTTAGTTAACAGTCCAGGCAAGACAGAGACAACCACTGAGTGATAAGCCTGGATGAGTGGCTACTGGTGCTCTTGGTGTGAACGACACGTTCCTGTGGGAAGGAAATGGCCAATGACAACTGATGGAACATAATAAACAAGCAGAGAAAAAGAAAGACTTGTTAAAATGACAATGAGGATGCTGTGAGGAGGATGGTCCAGTGGCAGCAAAGAGACTGGGGTCAAATAGTCTGTCCTGGTGATTTATCAGTGCAAATTAAGAGTTCTTTACAGCTGGATCCAATAAATGGATAAATAAAAAAAGAAATTGAAATGACTTCCACCAAAGCCATGGATGTCTCAGGGATTTTTTACGTTGCTCTCCAAGTACATCTTTGTGAAATTATTTTAGGCAGAAAGTGTTTTACTTACAGAACATATCTGTTCAAAAGCAACTCAGATTCAAACTGTTAAACTGTAACTCGTCCCTTTCAGGGTCTCTTTTGTAAAAGCTAGTTGACTCCAGTCTGGTGGCAGAACACTGAGAAAACGGGCTCACCTGGGCAGAGCCACAGTCCAGTGGCCGTGCACGCTGCTGGGAAGAGAGAGCAGTGAATGCTAGATTTTCTTCAGATATTTTATCATATTATATGTCTTTTAATATTTTTTAATGATTCTTTGTGACAGACTAAGACAAAGCTGTCACAATTGTAAATTGGAAGTCTTTCTGCATCTACTGAGTGAAGCTTTACCTGTTGTTCTTTGTAAAGTTTCTCAAGCAGACTCAGATTAGATGGAGAACATCTACTAACATTAGTTCTGAAGTCTTTACCCATATCTTAAAACGGTCAGGAATGTGTGTTTAGGGCAGTGAAGTGTGGGGTGCACCCCATGACAGTAGGAGGTGTGAGAGCCTTCTAGTATATTGTCTTGTAGCAGCTCTGACTTATTATCGGATGCAACTGTCCGGTTAAATTGTCAAATAGTTTCCATGGTGACATGACAAGCCACGACCCAGGAACCATGCCTGGCTGAATTTAACTCTATGTTTGATATTTCTCCCAGAGACCTCAGTGAACTATTCTGTGAGGGACTATGTTGATGGTTTTTAAAATTTACAACATAGCATTTTACTTCTCTACTAAGAGGCTGATGGAAGGTCTGTGATGACTCCAAAGTCAAAGTCGGCCTCATCATTGGTGAAGACGGAACCATCTCTTGATCAACGTGGGGAAAACCAAGGAGCTGGTGGTGGATTCCGCCAGACACCAGTGAACATCCAGGGAAGTGACATTGATCACATGAACAAAAAACTGGACTGGAGTCACAAAACTGATGCACTTTATAGGAAGCGAACTGACTCTACCTGCTAAGGAGACTGAGCTCTTTTAGGGTACAGGGGGTGCTCCTGAAGACCTTTTTTGATTCTGTGGTGGCATCAGCCATCTTCTATGGAATAGTTTATAGGAGCAGTAGCTCATCTATAGCTGAGAAGAAGTGGTTAGATAAGCTCATCAGGAATTAGGATGCTCTGATCGACATAGTGCAGGTGGTGGGAGACAGAAGGACCCTAACCAAAATAACATCACTGTTGGACAATATCTCCCAACCTAATGCATGAATCTGTTTGGAGACCTGGAGAGCTCCTTCAGAGACAGACTGCTGCATCCTAGGTGCACAAAGGAGTTTTATCACACATCCTTCCACTGTTAGACATAATAACCATCACTGCTCCCAACAAACTCTGTAATTGTTTACATCCCTGCTGGGTTTTTTTCTATTTCTTGTAAATATTCTTGAAATTATTACAAGAATAAAATATTAAATATCATTAAATATTATTAATACATTTTTTAAATCATCCTACTCAGTTGCACATCTTTTAATCTGAGTATGCTGTTTTAATAACTGTACAGTATTTTTCCTTATGTTATAAGTTCTTCCCTTTCTTTACTGTCTAAACTTAGTTGTTTTTACCTTAGTGTGTATCTGCATGCTTCCTCTTGCTTGTCACTCCTGATAAACCTGAATTCCCCACTGCGAAACAATAAAGGATTCTGTTCTGTTCTATTCTTTACTGCTCCTCAATGGGGAAATTCAGGAAACAAAACAGCCAAATAAGAACCAAAGTGTCTAAAAAACAGTGTGTGCAAGCAAGGTGGGAGAAACAGGAACACAGTGTGTCAAAAATAAACTTTAAAAAAAAGAACAACTCAGGACTGAGTAGGAGATTCTGAAACTGGCTGCCTGCTAACGTGGTGTCGAGCATTTATATTTTATCCTTATTTATTTATAACTATTAATGGTTCATCACATTATGACAATACAGGTATGATCTCTTTATGTTAAAAAGACACAAGGGCAAAACAGTGAAATGTAGTTAATTTCTACCATTTCACAATTGAAATAAAAGATGTGTTTATTAGGATTGATTCTGCTTCCTTTTTACTTTAATTTTAATTGAAGCAACTTGTTGAGATGGGGGGGTTAAGAATATTGAACCCAATTCATTCAATTACAATGGCAACTTTAGTTAGTGTCATTTGTTTCTGAATTTCTGAACAATTCCTATTATTCTCAAATTAAGCAAATAGAAATATTTCACTTATTGTAACTGAACTAAAACAGATCAGTTTAGTTTGATTTAATTTAATTCAAAAATACTTTATTAATCCCAAAGGGAAATTAAATGATGTTGTAGTTCATCATGAAGGTTTCCTCAAAGAGTCGTTGTAGATGCTGATGGTTGTGGGCAGGAAGGATCTCCTGTAGCGCTCCGTCTTACAGCAGATCTGAAGAAGCCACTGACTGAAGACACTCTGTTGTTGTAGGACAGTCTCATGAAGAGGATGCTCAGGGTTCTCCATAATGTTCTTCATTTTATGAAGAATCCATCTTTCCACAATGATCTCCAGAGGTTCCAGAGGAGTCCCCAGAACAAAGCCAGCATTTTTATCAGCTTGTTGAGCTTTTTTAAGTCCCTGGTTCTGATGCTGCTTCCCCAGCAGATGATGGTAGAAGAGATCAGACTCTCCACAACAGACTTATAGAAGATATGCAGCATCTTGCTGCAAACACTGAAGGACCTAAGCTTCCTCAAGAAGTACAGTCTGCTCTGTCCCTTCTTGTAGATGGCTTCACAGTTGCATCTCCACTCTAGTCTGTTGTCCAGGTGAACACCGAGATATTTATACTCCTCCACCACCTCCACTTCTTCTCCCATGATAGAAATAGTTTTTGACTTATTCCTGTTTCTCTTAAAATCTACAATCATCTCCTTTGTTTTAGTCACGATCAAGATGAGATGATTGCTTCCATACCATGCCACAAAGCGGTCCACCACCTTCCTGTACTCAGCTTCTTGTCCATCTCTGATCCACCAACAACTGCAGAATCATCCGAGTATTTCTGCAGATGACAGGAGTCTGTCTTGTACTGGAAGTCTGAGGTGTACAGAGTGAAAAGGAATGGTGAGAGTACAGTCCCCTGTGGTGCTCCTGTGCTGCTGACTACCTGGTTAGACTCACAACCCTTCAGTCTCACAAACTGTTGTCTGTTTGTCAGGTAGTCTTTAATCCAGGAGATTGTTGAGGCCTCCACCTGAGTCTTCTGGAGTTTCTGACAAAGCAAATCAGGTTGGATTGTGTTAAATGTTCTGGAGAAATCAAAGAACATGATCCTCACAGTGCTACTGGCTTTGTCCAGATGACAGTGGGTTTGTTAAAGCAGGTGTATGATCTTCAACTCCAAAGCGATAAGCAAACTGAAGGGGGTCCTGATAGTTTATTGTTTGCTTACTCAGGTGGGCCAACAGGAGTCTCTCTAGGACCTTCATGATGTGGGATGTCAGGGCAACAGGTCTATAGTCATTGAGGACTGATGGGTGAGTTTTCTTAATGTTAGATAATAAGGAACAAATACCTGCTTTTACCTGTATATTTAACTAGAAACAGGTGGACTCTTTTTAATAATTAGGGACTTCAGAAATACATTTTATTTGGAGGTAATAATGCACACTTTTAAGACTTTCCTATTTTCCTTCCACTTCACAGCTCTCCAGTAGTTGGTGTTGATCAATTACATAAAATCCAAATTGAAAAAAGACTGAAGTTTGTTGATAAAACATGACAAAATGTGATAAAAAGTTAATAGTATGAATATGTTTACAAGGCACTGTAAACTCTATAGAAGTTAAAAGACTAAAATATGTCAGCACAATCCTCACTGACAGTAGCAAACTAAATATGCAGAGTATTTGAAGAGATATTTTTAGAACTGTAAACAGAGGAAGATTAAGGTGCTGTGAAATGTCAACTTCTTAAGAGCAAAGCCATTATTTCACCTTTTTTAGATAATGGGGTTGTTACAGTTTGACTGATCTACTCTGAAGTATTTGAGCTTATTTAGATCCAGTGTTCCAAACTGAAGGGTATCCTGGTTATCACAAGACGACGCAACAGTGCCCAGCTTCAGATCTTCAGCAGGTCTCTGGAGCTGGGTGATGTCCCATCATGTTTCAAGCGTCCCACCATCCTCTGGGCCCCAAAGAAAAGCACCATCATGGTGCAGCCACCCTGACGTCTGTGGTCATGACATCCTTAAAATGACTGGTGTTGAAGCACCTGAAGGACGTCACAAACCACCTGCTGGACCCATCAGCACAGACGCCCCCCAGGTCATGTTCCCTCCACACTCCTCTTCTCTCTGTACACAACTGACTGCACCACTGTCATTGGTCTGATCCAGGACGCTGACAAGTCTGCATACATGCAGGAGGTCGATCCGCTGGTCAACTGGTGCGATCAGAACCACCTGGAGCTTAACCTGCTCAAGACTGTGGAGATGATGTTGGACTTCCGGAGAATTCCCCCAACACTGCCTCCCCTCACCGTCCACAAAAACACTGTCTACTGTGGATCACTTCTAGTTCCTAGAAACCACACTCTCTTGGGACCTCAGATGGTCCTCACACATAGACACGGTTTGGAAGAAGGTCCAGCAGAGACTGTACTGTACAACCATCCATAGCTGCTGGTCATCTTCTACACTGCCATAACTCAGTCTGTCCCGTTTACGTCCATCTCAGTGTAGTTTGGCTCATCCACAAAACAGGACATCCAAACTTGCAAATCGAGCTCTTTATTTTTATATATTTATATACAAATGTGGCCAAAAAAGCTGATTCTAATGTCCTCTAAAGGATGAGACCCAAGAGACACTTACCTTGTCTTGCTCAGCCTGCAGTAATCGGGCCTGGTTATGTTCACTGGAGGACTTGAGGGAGTCGTTCCTCTGCTCCAGCAGCTGGTGACTCTGCTCCATGTACCTGGCAAACCAAACATCAGGCACCACATTATATTAATCACAGGGACCAGGAGACCACAAACCTTTACTCTCAATTCCTCAGGCAACATGATTACACTCCAGAGGTTTTTGTTTCAGTATTAAGGACATAACTAAACATTGATATTTCTCAATTGTTTTTGACTTTCTGTAAAAAATAATTAATTTCCCACACTCTGATGTGGTACCTTGCTGCTTTTTCTCAGTATCACAGGTGACACTGTTGGAGCCTACAGGCGTGTCAAACACAAATAATTTGAGAAACTGTTGATGCGTAAAACTAAAAACATTAGTTTTCAAAATGATAGAGCCTACAGGACCATGTGCCTCCTTACAGATTTCTTTTTCCTGTTTTCTCATCAAATATCAAATTTATGAAATGCTGATTTCATTTTTAAATACAAAGAAATATTCAAACCAATGTGGCCACATGTGAAAAGGAAATGACACCTCTGAACATAATAAAAGTTGCTGCCATCCTTGGCATCAACAGCTGCCATTAAGCCTAGGCGATAGCAGCTAATTAGTTGCTTACATGCTGTGGAGGACTGTTTACCCAGTGTCCTTTGCAGAATTGTTTTAATTTAGCCACAGTGGATGGGTTTAGAGCATGGCCAGCCTATTTAAGATCATGGGATAGCAACTCAATCAAATAAGTCCAGACTTTAACTGGGCCACTCCAAAACATTTGGTTTGTTTTAGCCACCCAGAGGTGGGATTGCTGGCGTGCTTCAGATCGTTTTGCTGCTGAAGAAAATCTACAAATTCATGGTCCCACGTTCTCCTTTGGCATTTTCTATTAGACAGCAGAATACATGGTTTTGTCATCCAGATAATGAAGAAGCTCAAGAACCCCACACTACCACCATATGATGTTCTTCCTCTTTATAATAAAACAACATTCGGATGTAATGAGATAAACAGTGCCTACTGATCAGTCCAGAGAATATTTTTTTTAGGAATCTCTGGAATAATTTAGGTGTTTTTCAGGAAATGTGAGATGAGTCTTTGTGTTCTTTCTGGTCAGTGGTGGTTTTGGCCTTGGAACTCTCCATGGAGGCCATTTCTGCCTAGTCTCATTGTTATCACTGAATAATGAACCCAGACTTTAACTGTGACCTCCTGGAAGAGTGGATAAAGTAAAAAAATCATTTGAAAACTGCTTTTTGAATTTGCTCAGGTTATCTTCTGAGATGCTCAAGTGTGACAAAAACATTTTCTGGTTGAACTTGAATAAATGACTAAAACATTGTTCATTTACACAGCAGGTAGGCAGACTGGACAATCTGCAAAGCCTTTGACATTTTGGAAATACTGTAGTCCAGATGTTCCGACTTCTGGAATTTGTCACTAACTTAGAAGATTTGTTTTGAGTAGTTCTTCTGTAGAGCCAGGATCTGTGGAGCATTTAAAGAGCTAAAGACCTAGACCCAACCAACCAAATATATTCATTCCTGTTATCACTTTGTCGGAAAATACTACAGTATGAGTCTGTCTTTGCCTCAAGTTCATATAGGGAGACTTTACTGGTTCAATGCCAATGTAACCAAAGTCCAGTTTATGAGCTTAGACTATCCCCCCATCAAATGTGGGGGCTATTCCCTCCCCGGCAGTGGTAGGTGTCTTTATCCACTGCTGTACTTGTTATCGCTATCCGTGTCTGGGTGCTTTGGTGTGTGCTGGCTCACTCCCGGTGGCTGCTTGCCCCGGCCTGGACCCCTGGGTTGTGTCAGGCCTCTGCTTGAGGAGTGATATGTCCTTGGGTCTCGGGTCTCTGGGTCCATGGTTGGATCTGCTCAGGCGTAGGCGGCTGCCAGCGGGACCTGTGGGCTCGTCGCTGCAGCTCCCTGGGGCTTTCCCGTCAGTGGTTCTCCTTGGGTTCCTGTGCTCTGGGGGGCCTTTGGATGTCTGTGGCTCGGATCTCTTCCATATCTGTCCAGGGTCCAGGGGGGCAGGTCTGTGGCTCCTCACACTCACTATTGGATATTTATATGCAGAAACCTTGTATACACACGGCGCTCACACTCAGATCCACAGGTGTTTAGATTCAGGTGTTAACAGATACACAAATGTTTTATATTGAGCTGCATTTACCACTAAATACATCTCGCATTTATAAGTACCGTGTACTTTTTGGTAAAAAAGCTGGTAATATTAACATTTCTGCTGGTGTAGAAGCAAGCAGGGTGTTATCTTGTATTCTCTTCATCTTTCTTTCTTTCCTCCATTCTATTCTCCTTCTCTCCCATTTTCCTTTTTGTCCTACCTTTCTCTCTATCGTGCTTCTTATTTTTTTCCTTTTCATTTCTGTCTCTGTGTCCATAACAATTGAAATAATACCAAAGCAGTTTCTAATAAGGTTTCTTTTATTAATATCAAGCAGAGCTTTAAAGCGTTACCTGTAATGCTCCACTTTTGAAAGTAAATCTGTTGGTCTTTTTCTTGGCACTCAGACAACAATACTGAGCGCTACTCTGAGGACAGGAAACAGTTAAAAAAAAGAAAAATAACATCTTCTTTTTAATGTTCAATATTTTTACTGCTTCATTTTTTTGATTTTGGTTGGGTTTTTTATATCAACGCTGTTGGAGTGTGTGTTTTAAAGAAAATTGAATGTGTCAATATCCACAGACATCAAACCCAAGTCTACTTTGCACTCTGGAACTCACTTCTGGTTCTGGTTGATGAGATCCCCAATCTTACGGTTCTGCTCCTCAATACGAGAGCTTTTCTCAAACATTTCCTTTTTCAAAGATTCGTTTTCCTAAAAACAAATGTGAATTCTCAGAACAAGTCAAGACAATCAAAAAATGGTCCAATAAATTCAAAAAATGTGTGTACCTGAACAATTCGGTTAATATTGTGCACCATCATAGATGTTTCCATCGTCATACCAGCTACACCAACAGAATGAGCTCCCTGCCTTTCAAGATCACTAATCTGTTAGAGAAAAAAAATAATCAAATGTTAATAATTTGATTTAAAAAATAGAATCAAATGGCATATCCTTGTTAGATCGGGTTTATACCTTGGAGGCTAGATGATCCACCTTATCTGCTACTTTTCCCATGGCTAACCTGATCTCTGTGTTGTGCTGCCGAGCCTCCGTCATTAAGAAGGAAGTCAAATCCCCAGAACCTGGAATCACACTAATCAGTTATGTCAAAGTGTTTTGGTTGACTTTAGCACTAAAATGGTCCCTTTAATAAGATACATTACTGAGATCTCCCTTTGCCTTCATGACACACAAACCTGGACACTAAATGTTAAGATCTTTCATTGCTAGAGAGTTAGTTACAAGCAACACTCGGCACGTTGTACCAGTCTGGAAATTGTACAGGTAAACACGGTGAGCTCCCTTACCCACGTATGGGACAGTCTGAGGAGGGTAGACTTGGCCGACGGCCTGCATATGAGAAGGAACTGCAGAAGTCTGTGGAACAACATAATGGGCCAACATTAGCTGATACTACTAGACTTCCTCATGTTTAGTCATGTGTTTGCTTGTAGGATTTTACTGATAAATGTGAGCAAGCATCACCTGAAAAGCATGGCTGCTTCCAGGGAGCCCAGGATAAGGGCCAACAGAAGGAATGATGGGAAGTAAGGCGGACGACGGAGCGCTGTAAGGATGAGGATGGACTGCAGAGGAAATACTGCTGTTAAACACGTGATTGTGACATGCAGGGAAAAGAAAACTGTGCAGAGGACTTCAGCCATCAGGAAGGAGAAGTACAATGAAGCTCACTCTGTGTAGAAGCTGGGGTGGCAGCTGTGATCGGCACTGGAGATGGAGCTGTAGGACAATCCTTCACTCTGTTGATGCTGGTGTCCTGGAGATGAAGCTATAACAGGGAAGAATAAAACATCACCAGAAATTTCAAAGAGTTCATAGATTTGTTCATAGGAATGCAGTGCCAAAGAATCTGAGCTTATGAGCTTTTACAGATGCACCAGGTTGTCTGATTTTGCCAAGTAAAATCAGAAATGTTCTTTAAACAAAAGCTTTCTATGAGTATTTCACTGCTGACTGAGTCACACTGACTCTAAAAGGCATTGAACAAGTCTGGAACCTGCCTCACTACAGCATCTATCAAACAAACGAATCGCTTAACTCACTAAATAATGTTACAGTCACACATTCTGAACCCAGTCCTTTTCAGATAACAGTTCACTGACGAATTATCATACAAGATGATCCAGTGAGTCCACAGGTATATGTGCTTTCAGAGCACGCAGTCACCGAAACAAAGCGGCATGGTTTAAGAGAAGGTGCGTTAATGTCTCTTATGTAGGGCTGAGCTCTGTGTCGTGGAAGTCCAGCAGGCTGTCTACAAGTATTTCCTGCTTTAAATGGTGCGTCATCCTGTGTGTTACTATCTGCATCAGATTCTCACATTAGAATCTAGAAGATCATTAAATCATAATGCTCTCCTGGCACACAGAACCTGTGATGCAGCTCCTGCCGCTGTCCTACATCCCGTTTGTTCTGCACTCCAATCTTACTCTTACAACTCACAGTCGAGCCGGCTCTGTGACCAACTCCCAAAGAGGACCAAAGACGATACAGGGTGGGTCAACTTTGACCCCAAGTCCATGTCACGACAGTTCATCTGTTTTGGAGGTGTAAAGAATATGTGTATATAGTGGAATGAAAGACTGATCCTAAAGGACCTATCGAGACAGAAAAGTGGATCAGTTAGGGTGAACAAGCCCCGGAACAGCTCTATGATCTCTTCTACACCAGGCCCCTGCATGTACAGTTCAGCCCAAACATGTTTACAGCCCGGCTAGATCTAGATTAAGTTGTTGTTTTCCATTCAGGTACGAAGTATGACCGACATCTCTCAAAAAATACCAAAGTAATGTTAAGGATTATCGATTTTAGAATATAAATTATTTATTTGTTCTATTTATATCTTTTATTAGCATTACAGAAATCTCTTAGAAGTGCTGAGCAGCTTTTTGAATGTTTCCACTAGGATTTTAATGATTAATATAATCTTTTCCTCCAAGCTCTCAAGTCCCGACTCTGACTGGACCGCTCCAAAATAGAAAAATTACTTTCAAATAGAAATAAAACATGTTAGTTAATTTAAAAGATGACGTTAAACTTAAATATGCCAGGGGTATGAATGTTTGGACTTAGGTCCAGGTTGGCTTCCTGACATTGTGTCTTTTTCGTACTCCTATTTCTGACCCGGTTAATACCATCATAACCTCCTTTCATGTCATGACCATAAAACCATTTTGGGCCCATGAACCTTTATGTTTTAGTTTACTTTCCTGGTAGTTGAGTAATCTGAGAATTCTGGATGTAAATGAGTAAGATTTGAATATTTTCTGTATATTCAGAAGCTTTTATTATTACGTCCAGATGCACTGATCATAGTTCCGATCTTTGTTTGAGCCTGTTGACTTTTACCTATGACCCCTGATCAAACCAAAACAACTCTGCTGGTAGATAATATTCCTAACAACCCAAAATCCCATTTCCCTACAGTAGATTCTCATTATCCATCAGCCATCAAGGCAAATACAAACTGAACTGAAGGAAAAGAACCATGGTGTGAATGGAAGGTCATGTTTTTCAAACCTGGAAAATTAGATACAAAAAGACCAGAACCCATACGAGTCCTACTGGCTGCAGAACCACACGGCTAAATCAGACCATCAGTCTACCTGCATTGTCAGCTTCGTTATCAAGTCCAATGCTTGTAAATACTGACCTCCAGCTCAGAGTCACTAGACTCAGGCTGGCTGGCAGCTCCGGTCATAAAGGGCAGCATGGGCTGCCCCATCTTCGCCATGCGAGAAATCAGCTTGGCTTTAGTGGCATCTGGATGCTGCTGTTTAAAACGAAAGATTTTCATTCAGCAAAGTTGAACGGAAAATTAATATTGTAAACATATACAATGAATGCAGGGTGAGTTGTTACCCCCAGCTGTTCACTCAGAGAGTTCGACTTGGCTCGAAGTGGCGGCTCCCTTGAAAAGAAAATGGTTCAAGATAAAATCAGTTAAAACAAAGTGATAGAGAATTTAATGATGATGTCCCTAACCTTCTGGGTAAATCTTACCCTGGTTTGCCAGAAGCTGAAGAAGATGACAGCATTGGAGGGTCTGAGATCAAATTTTCCACACTGGGGGATGGAGATGGTGCCAGGGAGGGAGCAGCAGATTCTCTGGAGCTGGAACTTGCCTGATCAGAACCACTGTCTTTGGAAAACTTCACCTGCAAGACAGGTTTCATAAGGATCTTCACAGTTCATCAAAACATGAGTAAGGAGGCAGAGAAAGGCAGTGTAGCTCCTGAAACAGAGTCCCTGAAATGACAACATACTGTGTACAAACAATGCTGATCAAGAGTGATGTAGGAAATACCCGTCGTAGCTCCACTTCAAAGATCAGAGTGCTGTTAGGCGGTATACTGTTCGGAACCCCCTTGGATCCATAAGCTAGAGTGGGCGGGATGATAATGAGACGACGGCCAGCTTTCTTCATTCCCAGCATTCCTTCCTCCCATCCCTGTCCACACATTAACCAAAGAAAAAGGAAAAATCAGCTGAAAAACATGACATGTTGATGAACATTTAGGCTGGCTAATCTCATCCTGTTAGGTTGGCTGGTACCGTTCTATCAAGTAATATTCCAATACACAACCTACACATACTATATCACCAGGGTACAATTTCTTTATATTGTGCAGCCCCATTAGTCAGGACGCCATAGTGCCATAGCTGGTCTGTGCAGAGTAACTGTGTGTGAAAATGAGTCAGCTGAGTGAAACTAAATCAGACATTAGTCCAAAGGAAACTAGTCATTAATGTAACTCTGTGATTGCGGCCCAGTTAAATCATATTAAAGCAATAACCTGTGTTTAAAGGAACAGTACAGAAATAATCAACTGATTTCTGACATCAACATCACTTTAAAGACAATCACCAAGGATGGTGTGTTAGCCAGCAGATAAATTCGTTCAGCTTCAGTGCCATAGATGGCAACCGGCAGGTCAGGCATCCATGTACCTAAGGTCTAACTCAGTTTGGTACAAAGTCTTTAGTGTGGACGTTTTTAATGTTGGAAATGTGTGTCAGAGTCTGCAGCTCAATAATACACACATACATGACTCCTTTCATACACCAGATGGTGTTTAATAAGGGGACCAGTCATCCAGAGAAAATAAAAAAGATTCAGATGTTATGGTTCTTATGATATTCATTCATTTCTGTTCAGTTCATTTTTATTTACACAAATGCTTTTTTTCAGTAAACTGGTTCTCGTTAATTTTAGATTTCTGGTGATAGAAAGAGGGGACCCAACAAAAAAGGAAAAAGAAACCCTGCCTTTAGATTTAGAAGAGAGGGTTGAACCTGGATCTGTGGCTCAGAACATTTCAATGACTGGATATTTTACAGCAGACTGTAATTATTGGATATCTAATGCTTATATGGTGTATTACAGCTGAAACAAAAAATGATTATTCTACTTGGTTTGCGTCGACTCACTTTGATTACTTTCCCAGCTCCGATTTTAAGTCGTAGCAGCTTGTCTTTGTTCTGGTTGCAATCAAACATCTGAAACCAGACACAAAGAGTAATTAGCTGCGTGCTGTCAGGTCAACACATCACAGGCGTACTGAAGAGCCTCAACTACAGCGAGACCTGTCCGATGGCGTGGTTCTGCAGGAGCCAGCCCGTGTACACCACCTCCACAGAGTCTCCACTCTCCACCACTTGGCCCTCACCAAGACTAAGATCCTGAGTCACCACAGAGTCTAAAGAGGAGGAACAGTTTGCTTTGGCCAGACATACCTGACAATCAAAAACAAACAGGGAATCATTTCACAGTTTAAAGACAGACCATACAACCAGGAAAAGGGTGACATTTCAATTCTGCTTGAGAAAAACCTTGGATTTAATGTTTGCCACAGTGCTGAGGTTTAAAGCCAGTATATCAGCACAGGGTCATAATACCTGTTGTGTTCTGTCGGACCATGATCTGTCAGCATAAACAGCTTCTTTCCTCGCTGTGTTGATTAAAGCAGTGACTTAATATCTGACACACACTGTCTTATAATCTATATCATATTAAAATTAGGTGAATGCAGCTTTAGACAAAAAAAAAAAAAAACAAGACGTATAGTTGTTAAATGCAGTGCTGAGACCATTTATTGGCACCCTTGGTAAAGGTGTGAAAAAGCCCAAAAATATTTTCTAACGAAGTAACTGGTGGCACAGTTTCATGTAGCTGGAACAATCCATTAAAATAAATGTAACCGAAGCAATTAATTGAGTCTTTACTAATTTAAGCTGATCAGAGTTTCCAGAACTTCAACAGTAAATAAATCTCAAATTCCAATGAAGTGGGGATAAAACAGGAATAAAAACAGAATACAATGATCTGCCAATCCTGTTCAACCTTTATGCAACTGAATCCACTACAAAGACAAGATATGTCATTTTCAAACTGATAAACTTTATTGTTTTTTGCACATATTCACTCATTTTGAATTTGACGCTTGCAACACAATCCAAAAAAGCTGGGACAGAGGCAACGAAAGACTGGAAAAGTTTGCTCAAAAACCACCTGTTTGGAACATTCCATGGGTGAACTGGTTAAATGGGAACAGGTTAGTTGTTCACAAGCAAGGATGGGGTGAGGTTCAACACTTTGTGAACAACTGTGTGAGTAAATAGTCCAACAGTTTGAGAACGTTTCTCTACGTACAATTGCAAAGAATTTTGGGATTTCATCATCAACAGTCTATAACATTAAAAGGTTCAGAGAATCTGGAGAGCTCTCTGCATGTAAGTGACAAGGCTTAAAACCAACATTGAATGCCCGTGACCTTCAACCCCTCAGGGGGCTCTTCATTAAGAACCAACATCATTCTGTCATGAACATCACCACGTGGGCTCAAGAACACTTCAGAAAACCACCGTCAACACAGTTCGTCGCTACAAGTTAAAACTCTAACATGCAAAGCCATATATCAACAACATCCAGAAACACCGCTGGCTTCTCTGGGTCCGAGCTCATCTGAGATGGACATACACAAAGTGGAAAAGTGTGCCGTGGTCTGATGAGTCCACATTTCAGACTGTTTTTCCAGGCCAAAGAGAAAAAAGGACTATCTGGATTGTTACCGGCACAAAGTTCATAAGCCAGCCTCTTTGATGGTATGGAGGTGTGTTAGTGTCTATGGCATGAGTAACTGGTACATCTGTGAAGGTACCATTAATGCTGAAAGGTACATCCGGGTTTTGGAGCAACATCTGCTGATTCCAAGCCTTCTTCTTCAGGAATATTCCTGCTTATTTCAGCAAGATAATACCAAGCCACATTCTGCACGTGTTCCACCACGTGCAGTAAAAGAGTTCTGGCCCGCCTGCAGTCCTGACCCGTCTACCACTGAAAATGTGTGGAGCATTTTGAAGCACAAAATACGTCAACGGAGACTCCGGACTGTTGAGCAACTGAAGTTGTTCATCAAGCAAGAATGGGAAAGCATTCTACCTACAAAGCTTCAACAATCTTCAGCAGTCCTCAGTTCCCAAACACTTATTGAGTGTTACAAGGAAAGGTGATGTAACACAGTGGTAAACATGACCCTGACCCAGCTTCTTTGGAACATGTTGCAAGCATCAAACTCAAAATGAGTATATATGCAATAAAACAAACATTTTATCAGTTTGAACATTAAATATCTTGTCTTTGTAGTGGATTCCGTTGCATATAGATTGAACAGGATTTGCAAATCATCGTATTCTGTTTTCATTTACCTTCTACGTACCAACCTCTAGTAATCCACCACTTTCTGCTTCTCTGATATAAATATGATGTGACACAGACACCCATTTCTATTAGCCACTGGTCAAAAGGCTGGACCAGGACTCAGATTCATCTAGCCAGAGTGAGAAGGAAAGGAAAAAGGAGGTAAAAGAAATCTCTGAACCTCACTGTTAGTAATCGGCAGCAAATGATGGCTTTTTAGGGTCACCAAGTCTCCATATCCTCCACTTCTGTCCTACCAAATGTAGACAAGGAGTTTTCTAAACTCTGCTGGGACTTTAACTGGTTATTATGCGCTTCAGTCAAATAAGAAAGGTTAACCTGAAAAAAAGCGGGCTGGAAAAATGAACTGAAAATGGATCATCACTGTTTTTTTAACAGGATAAAAGGTCCACAATATCTGCTCTGATTTACATAGAAATGGTTCACCAGACACAAGTCAACGTTTAACTATGACTGAGTCTGAACCCCAAGACGTAGACCCTATAAAAAGATCTCTGGGTTGTAGAGAAGAGAGCATCAGAGAGAACCAAGGACTCAGGAGGATCTAGAGCAGAGGTGCCCATGTCCAGTCCTCAGAAGCTAAAATCCTGCAACCTTTGGATGCATCCCTTCTCCAAGACACCTAAATCCAATGGCTGAATTCCTTCATCAGCATATCATTCAGCTCTGTGGAAGCCTGTTAATGAACCATTCATTTGATTTAGGTGTGTTGGAGAAGGGATGCACCCAAACGTTGCAGGATAGTAGCTCTTGAGGACTGGAGTTGGGCATCCCTGCTCTAGAGACATTGGTTAGAGAAGAATGATGACAGGTTCCTCACTCTGTCTGCTTCAGCCTTGTGGTATGTTACTGATGAAGACCGGGGATCGAATGTGTGCCAATAAAAGCTGAATTTATCCCTCATCTTTACCAGGAGTCAATAATTGCAGCTGGCACTGTGTATACTAATTAAAATATACACAGATGCTTCAACTATTAGAACTGAAAAAGAAGCTCATTTGGTTTTTTTTAAGACTGTTTAACAGCATTTTCACTAATCCACTTCTGTACTACTCACCTCTTTGCAAAAGTCTGATGCATTTTTCTCTGATTCAAACATCAGGGACCAGTTCTGCCTCTGGTCATCATAAAACGTGCAGTAATTGTTTAGCTGTACCTGCAAGGCAAGAGCAACATTTGGACCCACGTTCAGTCCTTTTTAAAATGACACCAAACATTATTTTAGTGCAAAGGGTGAAGCCAATTATGTGTTTGTGCATCTTTCATGATGCTTCTGACCGTAAAAAAAAAGCCCACATGAATCCTGGCAGCAGTCACTGGTTTCTGTTGGCTCAAATACAGCAGAAGCTTGTACTACAGAAAAAAAGAAAATGCAGTCATTAAAACAAGAAGTCCCACCAATAATCTCAAACAAGTGACTGAGCTCAAGGCCAACCTCTTTTGTTGTGTGGTTGCCCAGCACAGCTGCTCCCAGCTTTCCTTGCTTCATGTATTGTCCGTTAGTACTGCATGACACAGGAGCAGCACACAAGAACTTTGATTAAAGACTTACATATTTATACTATTTCAAACAGGGATCGGTACTAACTTGTAATTTTGTTCAAAGGAACGGAGAATAAAAAAGTGAAAAACTTAAAAGACAGTTAAACTCACTATTTAAAGGCCTGAACTGCAGAGGCGAGTAACACTGCAGGAGCTCCAGGCTGTTTCTGACTCTCTGGTGCTGGATGTGTTAAAGGACAGCATCAGTGCAGCCTCCACATCATGGTTAGTGATGTCTTTGTTCTTCTGGTCTTACCTTGACTGGAGGTCTTCCTGGGCTGTTTGGGGGCTGTATACTGAAAGGAATCATTTCCTTGACTGGTTACCTGGTCTAGTCCAAAAAGGGAAGCCAACTTGGCTCTGTTTAAACAAACAATAGAGACATCTGAACATGGATATTTCTACAATAAAATGTATGAACCACTGTAGGCTGTTTAATGTATGTACTTTAATTGTCAATGATTAAACACCCAACCTTTGACACAAGCAGAAATGATTTATACTGATCAGGGCATCAAAAAACAAATCAACTTCTTAATACAGACTGGATCTAGGAGCAGGTACCACTAACTGCAACAAGGGTGGCTTCAGGTGAACAGCGGAGAACCTGCTTAGCTGTCAACCCATGGTTAACTCATGGTGTTCAGATGACCAATCACAGTCATGGACCAGAGCAGACAGCCCCCAGGAAACAGAAGTCAGCAAATATTAAGCTGTCCTTTCTTCTCAAGCTAAGCATCTTCAGATATCTCCATAACAAGCCTTCTTATACACGACTCTTCTAGTTTCTCCCATTGTTGTGGTGGAATTCTGAGAAATGTTTCCAGCGTTGCTTCATTTCTTACTGTTTTTGGGTATTTACTTCTACAAAGCTCTTCAATCAGGTTTAGGTCAGGACTTTGACTGGGCCATGACAACATTTGGATTTTTTTTTATTCAGTTAGATTTGCCGCTCCGTTTGGGATCACCGTCCTGTGCTAAACAAGCCCATACCATCAGCGCTCCACCACCATGCTAAACAGTTGGTATTAGGTGTTTGTGCAATGCTGTCATGTTGCTCTGAGAGAGAAGAGACTCTCTCAGCCCTTCCAACCAAGCCACGCTTGTTCAGTCTTTCATGGTACATCATAAAGTTTAACATGCTAACTGAGGCCTGACGTGCGGTCTGACCATAGGATGAATTGGCCGGGACGTCCGCTCTTGTTTTAAAAGTTTGCTGTAGAATGATGGAGTTTAAATTGTTTGGAAATCACCTAATAGGTCTTTCATGTCGTTGCTGTCCATCTCCAGAAACGTCTATACATAAAATCCCCAAAACTGACAAAGAGAACCATCTATACAGTGTTCCAGAAACACATTTACACAAATAATGAAAACACTTATTCTCTAAAGATCATCTCTCAGCCTACATTTATCACGTGTTAATTGCAGGCGCATTTTCATTTTAAAACCTACTGAGTTCACTCAGGTCTTTAAACACTCTTGACCTGAAATAACTGGGGGGGGGGGGGGGGGGTTAACTTCATTGTGGTTATGATTTAGAACAATCAGCAGTCTGCAGCTGTCCAGATGCACATCCTGATGCTGCAGAACCAGACAGCGTCAGTGACTAAGCCTGCAGTTATGCTGCTGAAACATTTCACTTCATTAGAAAACGCAGCTGAAGCACCGTTACTATACAATAATCTTTAACAGTAACAACTGCCAACATGGCTTTGCAGAAATGCTGCAAACATACTTTTCCTAATCAGCTGATTACACATAGCTTTCATCTATTTAGTCCATCTCCTGACTGATTAACCAGAGAATCTTGTCAGCCTCATACTGACCCCTGGAACTCCTTCCACTGGTAGTCACTGGTGTCTCCCAGAACAGACATGTTGAAGGTCCTGAGGGCTTCATCTCTGGTGGTAAAGAAGATCCGAGACGACGAGGGACAGCCCGTTTGTGACTCAGAATCCTTGGGCTGTTCTGTTCCAGTAGTTTGCTCCAGGGCAGCCCCCAAAACTCTGACCCCCAGTGCTGTCACACCAGAGTGGGAGATTCAACAGCATCACAGGAAAGGAGTGAGGCACTGCAGCTTTAGAGCTGGATGTAAGCTGAGCAGACATGGGCTACAGCAGAGGCTTTCTCCTTACTCCACTAACAAGTCGCATGTGAGAGGAATTAGTTTGGAAAAAACACTCCCATCTTTCAGAGCAGGAAACCCACTGGCTGCTGTCGTCACACAGTGGTCCTGCTTAAAGCACAGCAACTTGCATGTCTGAGAATGGAGCAAAGCAGCAACCGGGTGTCTCATGGTTGGGAGGAGAAGTATATTTTAAGGAAGTCTTACAACAAAAGGTCTGTTGTAGTTTTATGTGTGACCTGAAAAAGCCATGGAGGCTGAAAGCACTCAGTCATTATTACTACATAAGATGACAGACGCTGAGGCCATGTTGGCACTCATCTATCAGAGATTTGGCTGAAGTTAGCATCTGGTCTCATTTGGCATTTAAGGAAAAGGTATTTCACAGTTTTTAGGAAACCTGGACCACCTCAGATCAGTTCTACAGTAACTTGGAAAAGTCAAATATGAATTGGAATATTTGTAATCTTGGAAACGTTTGCTCCATTTGAAAAAACACAGAAACAAAAGGTCGATTTCAATGCTTTTGACAAGTCAAATCTTCACTGATTTATTCTGCACCGTTTTCACATTCTGTTAAAAATAAAATAAAAATAACTATTTGTGCTGAAAACCAAAGATTGTTGAACTATTATCTGACTATGATTATACTGATTAAAAATTGTTTATGACTTATCAGACCTTTGTTTCACTAGTGGAAAAGAAAACAAGTTCAAGGCTTGTTTTACCATCTCCACAAACTTAGATCAGGTCAATCTTTCGGAGCTGAAAACTTTAGGCAGACGCTGTTAAAGGTCTCACAACTTTGAATCAGGGTTATAAAAATTAGCGAGTTTCGGGAAGGAAGTGAAGGTTTAACCTCTCTAAGAACTGCAGTTTAAATTAGCTTTATTCTCCAAAGAACAACAGGTCATCAGGTGCTGCTAAGCTAGTTAGCTCGCAAGCTAAAGAACGATAGTTGGGTTAATAAAACAAACTCACCCTCCTGAGGGGGACAGAAAGTCTCCGTCTTCATCTTCCCCACCAAACATCTTTTCACTTTGAACTTTTCTCTTATCAAGTAAAACAAACAAACAAACCACTTAGCTATATCATCTTGACTGGTTGGTCGCTTCCTCTTCCTGTTTGGGGTGAAGTCAGCTGACTTTCCACCTGATCCTCCATCAGTTGGCCCCTGACAGGGACTGTCGCAAGAGGGCGCCAGAGACCTTGAAGCTCCTGATGTTGGTCACTGCGGGTCACCCTTACTGCTGAGCCTGATATGGACCTTACCAGTCGATTGCTAGATGTTGCTGTTGCTTCTATGATTTACGAAGCAGTGTGGGGACAGCTACGCAAACCCTTGTTGTTTCCATAGCATTTAAAGTTGAAAATAGCAGTCAGTAGCTGTTTTATAAAGCAGTTTATCAGATCATCTTTCAGTGGCAGCTTCAGAAATGTTTTCTGCGGGTGCTAAGGGGGGCTAAGCCTTCTACTGAGTGTACTAGGAAGGATAATTTGTGTGTTGATAATTCTCAGCACACACAGACACAAGCACAAAGGTGCACCCAGAACTCTGACATCTGCAACAGTCACCAATAAAGTTGATAATGAATATGTGGTATTCAGTTAAAGCATATACAAACATAACATATGAAGGTATGGAGTATAGTGTACTATGAAACTGTTTCAAGGAATTCACTGTATTCTGTTTCCCGAGTTGTATCTGTATATGTGGACATTTTCCATCCACACCAAATGCATTATAAAGTCAGAAAAGGTCAATCAGAGGTCTTCATAACAGGACAATCCAGCTGTTATTGTGGTTGAGGGCAAAAGCATTGCTGTCGCTGCCCAGGGTCCTAGTTCTTCAAGGATTGATAGCAGGAAGTGCCAGGTCACTTGTTCGACTGTCCCCACTGCTGTTTCTTAGTTCTACAAAGAGTCAAAGATGTTCATATTATTACTCCAGGAATGGATCTTTGTGGAGCTCTGCTGACGCGTTCTTCTCATTAACTCCATGATGACAGGCCATAGGCAGTGTTCATTTTTGGTCAAGGAACAATGGGTGGTTGGTGCTTAGAGCTGGTAAACCTGTCAGTCCTTCATTTGTTTCTGAAGAAAAATGCTGTTTCAGTTCCATTAGCATCCTGTCTATAACAGAGTAGAATGACCTTGTTTTTAGTTCATCTATGCTGTCTGCACATTTTTTATCTATCGGTGGCGTCCACAATAAAATGCTTTAGCTGTTTGGGTCTGGCTTTTTTGCTGTCGTATAGTGTCTTTCTGCTTCTTTTCTGAGTGTCTCCCATTTTTCATCTGTGCATTTTTCTGCTATAGCAGTGATTACAGCACGGGCCAGGTCATTTGCTGCTGCTAGATCTAAATTAGGAGACTGTAGCTGATCAGACATGTAGTAAGTTCTTCCAAAAATATTATCATAAATTAAGATAAAGAACAAACTTCTCATCCATACGTGCACTAAAAAGTATTAACCCCCTTACCGATTTCTTAAATGTTTCAGCTAATCATTTTTCAACATCAAAGGTAATCTGAATGAATGTGAAATGCCGTTTTTAAATTATGATTTTAGTTGAGAAAAAGGTCCAAACAAACTTGGCCCTACGTTCACTGTTATCCGGATGACACTCAGATATACATTCACCGGCCACTTTATTAGGTACACTTTTCTAGTACCGGGTTGGACCCCCTTCAGAACTGCCTTAATCCTTGGTGGCATAGATTCAACAAGGTACTGGAAACATTCCTCAGAGAGTTTGGTCCATATTGACATGATAGCATCACACAGATGCTGCAGATTTATCAGCTACACATCCATGATGCAAATCTACCATTCCACCACATCCCAAAGGTGCTCTATTGGATTGAGATCTGGTGACTGTGGAGGTCATTTGAGTCCAGTGAACTCATTGTCATGTTCAAGAAACCAGTCTGAGATGATTCGGGCTTTATGACATGGCACGTTATCCTGCTGGAAGTAACCATCAGAAGATGGGTACACTGTGGTCATAAAGGGATGGACATGGTCAGCAACAAGGCTGTGGTGTTGGCACGATGCTCAATTGGTACTAAGGGGCCCAAATTGTGTCAAGAAAATATCCTCCACACCATTACACCACCGCCTGAACCATTGATACAAGCCAGGATGGATCCATGCTTTCATGTTGTTGACGCCAAATTCTGAATCTCTCAGCAGAAATCGAGACTCATCAGACCAGGCAACGTTTTTCCAATCTTCTATTGTCCAATTTTGGTGAGCCTGTGTGAATTGTAGCCTCAGTTTCCTGTTCTTAGCTGACAGGAGTGGCACCCGGTGTGGTCTTCTGCTGCTGTAGCCCATCCGCCTCAAGGTTCGACATGTTGTGCGTTCAGAGATGCTCTTCTGCATGCCTTGGTTGTAACGAGTGGTCATTTGAGTTACTGTTGTCTTTCTATCAGCTTGAACCAGTCTGGCCATTCTCTTCTGACCTCTGGCATCAACAAGGCATTTGCGCCCACAGAACTGCCGCTCACTGGATATTTTCTCTTTTTTGGACCATTCTCTGTAAATCCTAAAGATGGTAGTGCGTGAAAATCCCAGTAGATCAGCAGTTTCTGAAATACTCAGACCAGCCCGTCTGGCACCAACAACCATACCACGTTCAAAGTCACTTAAATCACCTTTCTTCACCATTCTGATGCTCGTTGTGAACTGCAGTAGATCGTCTTGACCATGTCTATATGCCTAAATGCATTGAGTTGCTGCCATGTGATTGGCTGATTAGAAATTTGCGTTAACGAGCAGTTGGACAGGTGTACCTAAAAAAGTGACTGGTGAGTGTATATGCCGATAAGAAAAGAAGCCCTCTCCATTAAACTGCTTCTGTTGTGTCTTGAAGACATCAAAGCCTGGATGGCCATAAATTTCTTAAATTTTGATGATATGAACAACCGAAGTGAGGGTCTTTGGTCCAAGAGGCTCTTGTAAATGTCCCTTTATTGATTTGGGCTCCGTAGCTCCATATTTAAAGCAAACGGTTTCTAATCTTGATCACAAGCGATATTAAATTTGATTGCCAGGTTGGAACTGTGGTTACGTTCATACTATCTTAGGCAGCTGGCAAAGGTAAAGCCAATTCTCTCAAAGCAAAACTTTGAAACAGTAATTCCTGCTTTCATTACATCACGGCTCGATTAATGTAGTGCTCTTTACCTCGGACTCAGCCAGTTTTTCCTAAAAGGTCTCCAGTTGGTCCAAAATGGTACTGCAAGGCTTTTAACCGGGGTTGTTAAAAGGGAGAACATCATCCCCATCCTGGCTTCCCTCCACTGGCTGCCTGTGCACTTTAGAGTCCATTTAAGACCCTTTTATTTGTTTTAAATGTTTACATGGTCTTGCCCCGTCTTACCTTTCTGAGCTGCTTCACCTATATCCTCCTCCTTGATGCCTCAGGTCAGCTGATCAGCTGCTCCTGGAGGAGTTCTAAACGAAAACTCAGAGGGGACAGAGCCTTTAGTGTTGCAGCTCCCACCCTATGGAATGATCTTATATTGCACATTAGACATGCTCCCTCACTGTCAGTTTTCAAAACTCACTTTTATTCCCTGGCTTTTTGTTGAGTCTGAGACTTCGTGTTTTTATTACTTTAACCTCTGCTTCTATTGCTTTCATCTTATTGTTGTTGTTTTTATCCTGGAAGAAATCAATAAAGGGTAAAACCCTTTTCATATCACTGTAGGTTATTCTGTTGTTAAATACATTTTTATTTTTTGGGGATGTCGAATAAACATCAAAAATAAACAGGAAATTTCAACGTGTATGTTGAGGATTTAGATAATCTCTAGATTTGACATTGAAATAATTTGACTCGTACCCGTTGAATGAATCATAACAATGCTGGCCAGATTTACTCATATCTTATTGTTTCAGCTATCTATTTTTTACTATTAAACAAGATTTGCCCAACTAAAGCAGGCAAACTGATTAGAGTGAATTTGAAGCCATATTATTTCAGATTATATCAGCCAATTTTTTCAAACTGAATTGAACCACATTTTGCTAATTCATATCTCTTAACTGATTAATTGCTGACTCAGCATTTGTATATACAACTTTGCCAAAGAAAGCATAGCCTGATCTGAGTCTGACATGAAAGAAGTAAAAAAACAATCCCTCGACCCTCACAGTGGCCAACACATACATGAATATAATTCATTTGTTTTATTCTCTCTCAGTATTTACACGATCATTTTTGAGCATTGTTATTTTAGATTTATAACATTTAAGTCACAACTCAGCTATAAAAACATACAAAAATAAAACTGCATTTGTCACAACTTTAACCAGTCCAAGGCTTTGGCTCATTCTTGGACAGAGGTATGTGATTTCCGGTTCCGCTTTGCTCGACGTGTGGTAGGAAAACGGATAAATTCAAATTTGCTTTGGTCCGTGTTGGGGAAGTGAGGCGGGCCTGTGTGGAGCCTCTTGATGAAATGGACCTCTCTCTGGTTCTCCCTTGTCCTGCAGGCTTTGATGGGCCGCCCTTTCCTGGTGAAAGCCACATACCAGCCTTGATACTTTGCATTCTGCAAGGCTGTGTAATTGTTCTCCAGAACTATCTCAGTAAAGATGCAGTCCCTGCTGCGGCCGTTGGGCTGTGCGAGCAAGAAGAGAATATTTTAGGGTATTAATGTTTGAAAGATCTCTTAAGAACATGCTCAGATTCATTTAAAAAAACACACCAAAGATACCTGAGAGGATTTCACAGAACAAGTACTTGTATCAATCAACATATGAATACCATTCCATTATAGTGCAGGATGTATGTTAAAGGTTGTTGTGCTGCTGAAAGGCAAACTTCTGCCTTATATTTAGCTCCATCCATTATCCCATCAACTCTGACCAACTTCTCCGTTCTTGGTAAAGATAAGCACCCCCACAGTATCATGCTGCCACTTCCATGTGTTACATTGAGGATGGTGTGTCCACAGGTGATATTCAGTTCATATGTCACTAATAGTGTTTTGCATTTAGGCCAGATGATTTACCTTTGGTCTCATTTGACTAGATCACTTCTTCTATATGTGTGCAGTGTCTGCTACATCGCTTGCTGAAAACTGAAATTGGGGTTCGTATAGCTTTCTTTCAACAGTTTTTTTATTCTTGCCATCTTTTGATAGTGACCAGACTTATAGAGTGTCTGGTCACTATGGAAAGATCTCTGCAGCCTCTTCAGTTACCATAGGCCTCTTGTCATTGTAGGTGGACCACTGTGGGCCTTGGTACATACACAGTTTTCAAATACTCTTTCCATGTTCAGATTGTTGGGACCCACAGCCATGGATTGCAACATTAAACTCCACTACGAACTCTTCTGGAACTTTTCAAAATAAAGTTTTGCTGGCAAAAAGACATAAACTCTTCAAACTGGATCCAAGAGTGTCATAAGATCACGCAATCATATGCACAAGTTAAGTATGAGTGAAGCACTGTTTGTGTACCTGGATATTAAGGTATAAGCATTGCTTACTTTCTCTCCGAGGCCTGCCGAAACTGTGTCGCAGAGAAATCCCCAGTAGAGAAGCTGTTTCTACAAGCCGAGTCTGAAGGAAGGACAACGGCCTGCATCACCGTTTTACGGTAATGAACAGCTGGTTGACGGACAGAACGAGCCGTCTTTCAAGCCTCAGGTCCGGAGGTCAGGTTAGCTGAAAGCTAACCGCTTGTTGACTGTGGACGTTTCTTCAAACTTTGCCCTTGGACAACGATTCCTCACCACGGTTCATGAGGTTAGGTGTTTTGTGCAGAGACAGATTTAGAATGAAATGATCTAAACGTTTTTCATTTTATGAAGTTTTGTTTGTGTGAAACTCGGCTATCTTAGTGCTAGCAGGCTATCTGCAGCACACGTGCCCTGTTTGTGTTCTTTGTATGTTTTTAAAGTTAAGACAAACTTTATTTAAAGGGTGATTTTAAACAGAACATTGATCATAACGCGCCGTCCGCGCTTATGCATTTTAACCCTTTTATTAATCCTGGTATTTTAAAGGTATGTGTTTGATTCTGGTGCTAAGCTATTAGCTTATTTTGTTAGCTCAACACGTGCTTGCTACTAAAGATTATTTAACAGAAAGGGTGTTAGTTTTCAAGCTAGTGAATAATAGTCCCTAAACATTATTTACTAGATTTGACAACTAAGTAAACACCATTAAGACCCATTTCTCCAGAAAGATTTGGCTCTTTTCCAAAATACTCCCTTAATAATATTTCTTCAAATATTATTTCAATAAATAAAGGCAGCTAATTAGACACCGTTGAGAATTAGTCATCCAGAAGGTTGGTTTTATTCAGCGGATCATTATTTAAAACATTATTTTATGAAAAATAATATTTTATCTGACCTTGCATTGTGAAGGGTTGTCTAAAGGTATGCTGATTATTGCCTATGTTAGTTCCAAGACTAACTTAACTTCATTTCCAGATTCTTCAAAATAATCCTTGGTTCTCAAACATAAACATTGCATGGTAATGTTGCATCACTCTTTTGGTCATAATTTCTAATCATCTTTAATCAACTAGTTTATATTGTACATAGCCCATTAGTCTTCCCTATTCTTTAATTCTGCTTGGTAGTTTAGTCGGATTGTTTTAGCATAGTAAAGAGTTTGTTGATTGAAATATGTTTGACTTTGAGTTGACTTATTTTTGTTAATAAATTCTTGTACTTTAAGAAATTGTGTGAATTCATTCCATCTATGTGCAGAGTTTATGCTGTTCAATAATGTCAGAGCTCGTCTCACTCCTTTCTATTTTGTCCTAATACCATCGCCTTACTGGGCTGGTATTCACAGGACAACCCTTAACGGACTGAAATATTATTTGATAAAATATTAAAATATTAATATTAAATAATATTCTCAGATTAATAATCACAACAAGATGATGGATTGAAAAGAGCTCTATAAGATGTCTGCTGTGTTCCTCAGAATTGTTGTCTGAGTGCCAAGAAAAAGCACAACAGATTTACTTTCACAAGTGGAGCATTACAGCTAACGCTTTAAAACTCTGATTGATATTCATAAAAAGAACCTTTATTATAAACTGCTTTGGGATTATTTCAATTGTTACAGACACAGAGACAGATATGGAAAGGGAAAAAAAAGAAGCACGAAAGAGAGGGGGGCAAAAAAGAAAAGGGGCGAGAAGGAGAATAGAATGGAGGAAAGAAAGATGAAGAGAATACAAGATAACACCATGCTTGCTTCTACACCTGCAGAAACGTTCGTATTACCTGCTTTTTTATCGAAAGGTGCACAGTACTTATGAATGCAAGATGTATTTAGTGGTACATGTGGCTCAATTTAGGACATTTGTGTTTCTATTAACACCTGAATCTAAACACTTGTGGATCTGAGTGTGAGCGCACATGTGCGTACAAGGTTTCTCCATAAAAATATGCAATAGTGATTGTGAGAAGCCACAGACCCGCCCCCCTGGACCCGAGACAGATACGGAGGAGATCCAAGCCACAGACATCCAAAGGCCCCCCAAAGCACGACAACCACTGCCAGGACCACTGCAACCCCCCTAGAGAAGAGCAGGGCGGAGTCCCAGGGGAACCACCCAGCAGCCACAGTGCAGAAGCCCCAGGGAGCTGCAGCGACGAGCCCACAGGACTCCGCCAGCAGCCGTCTACACCCAGGCAGATCCAGTCATGGATCCAGAGACCCGAGACCCAGGGACATATCATTCCCCAAGCAGAGGCCCGACCGAGCCCAGGGGTCGAGGCCCCAGCAACCTGCCAACGGGAGTGAGCCAGCACACACCAAAGCACCCAGCCCTGGATACTGAAAACCACAAGTACACCAGCGAGCAGAGATACCAACCATCGGCAGGTAGTGTGGCGTGGAGGGAATAGGCCCCACATTCAATGGGGGCCTAAACTGATCCAGGAGAGGGAGCAGCCCAAGACCCAACCTGACACAAAAAACAGGCACACACAATCACAATCACACATTTCCACCCTCATGCGAACACATAAAAACACACACCCACGCACCCAACGTAAAGACAAACAACAATGGACGTCGTACACTCACTCACAGTCCCCATACATACTCTATACTCCCAAGTCCAGGTGCCAATACCCCATAGGGACAACCAGCCCCCTGACCCAAGACCCCGATCCCCCGCCCCGACCCCAGTCCTCAACCACCCTATCCTCCTCCGGGGAGGGAGCCATGTACAAAAGAGGGGTCTTCATGGTCCAAACAAGCCCGCCAACCAGAGCTACCACAGAATAAAATAGTCCCAACCCCCAATGAATTCCGATCCCAACCCCGAACCCAAACGCCATGAATCCCCCCCCCCCCCCCCCCCCCCCACCCCCCCCCCCCCTCCCCCCCCCCCCACAGCACATGGGCACACTCGCACAGGAGAGCCTCATCCCCGAACACCCACACAGTGCAAGCTCCACACACAGTCCCGCTCCAAGCACCCCTGCCGCATCCCGCCTCCACCACACAGTGCGCCGTGACAGCAAGGCAAGAAAAGGCAAACCAAAAGGCACCTTACCATTAGCAGCTCCATTTGGAGCAACTCTACTGGATAAGAGGACCAAAGTATGAAATGTATAATTGAAGATTCATTCAGATGGTCAGTAAGTTGTTCTAAATGTTTACTTTCTATACTGTGGAAATAAAATGATTAAAGTGCATTCCACTATGTTGTAATGATTAGATAGGAATTGTTTTTAACAAAGATCTGGTGTTGACACAGATTTATCTCCAAACAAAAACTAAGATAAGCGGAAGACGACGACGACAAAAACTAACATGTCTTCTTCTGGCTTACAACATCAGGTTGCCTGGCCTTAAAGCTAATTTACCACTTAACATGACTGCAGTCTCTTAAAGAAATCTAATTGATTCGCCGCATGGGCCAAATTAGTATCTTTCTCTGCTAGGAAGGCCCACAGCAACAGGCTGAATTCAGCTAGTCTAGAGATTCAATAATCAATCAGAATTGGTCCATCTTGATTCTAATGGATTGATTCTAGTCTGTGATTGGCAGATCTGATATGGAAAAATTTGATAATTTCCCACCTGTGAAATTCAGTAAAGGTAAGAACTCACTTTTTTCAACATATAAACAAAAGAAACAGTATGTTTTGGATGTTTTTTTCATTTTATTTCATAAAGTGTTACAAATGTCAGAGAAATGTTCTGAAGCATAGCTAGACATAATAATCTTTTATCTTTCAGACTACAGCTATCTTTATCAAAAAACCTGCAACTTGTTTTTTTTCTCATTGTCCTTAAAAGAAACACATGGAATCAGCAGGTCAGGTCTCAAAGAGAACTAGAACTCAGCCAAAAAAAACTGCAAAGAAAAATTAAATATGTGACCAACAATAAACTACCTTTATAAATATATATAAGCAATAAATACAATCGTAATCAGGTGATAAAAAATGTCATAGGTTGAAAAAAAATTCCTAAAAAACTATTTAAAATTAATCTAAAATATCTACAAAAATAAATTGTTTATTGGCTTTTATTCCTATCGGAGTAATCCTGGACAAAGAGAACAGTCATTTATAAATCCTACTGGTTGGTGAAAAACTGCACGTATCAAATAAACGCCATGCGGCTTTGTAGTGTTTTAAGTAAAGCTTTGGATGAAGACATCTTCCTTCTTTTTATTCAAGCTGTTACATTTTTCTGTGTTTAGTCTGGTAATTACAAACTGAAGCTGCAGTCCTTAGAATTAGTACACCAATTGACCTTTGACCTCAGGAAATAAAACCTCAGATGATCATGTTTGGCTGAAACCTTTACATTCATTTTCTTTCTAACTTCTTAGCATGCAGTGACTTTTCATAAAAGCAACTCCAATTTCTCATACACTTTGGTACCTAAGAGGAGCCTACTTTCCCCTGCACAACACAAGGCCTCAAAGCACAGCAATCGCAGAGCAGCTGCCCCAAAACAGAAACAGAAAGGGAGGTTGCTTTCAAAATAAAAGCTCATTTCAAAGATCAAAACAGCAAATTAGCATTAGCATGCAGAAATAACACCAAATAAAGGAGGTTAGATGATACTGATATTTTCATATCTTAGGGGTTCATCTGGACCTGTTATTAAAAAACGTATTTGGTAAAACCTAGGCTTGAGACAAGGATACCTCATGAAAGAGAAATGATAATCCCTTTATTTTTCAGGGGATAAAATCTAGAAATGTTGAAAGGCAAAAAAATAGCATTGAATGATTCTGATTGTGATTCTAGGCAGATGGATTCTATTTATCCAATTAGTTTAATTAGTTGACATTTGAAGGCAGTTGGTTGCACTAGATTTTATTTAGGAGCATCAGAGTAATGGAAAAACATTTGGTCTATCACAAAAGGTCCCAATAAAAAGAGGTATTGTCTTTTTTTTAAATCACTCAAAGTAAATACTAAAAATGTCTACATTAAAAGAAAGGATTTGACTTCGAAGTACAAATAAACTACAAAGAATACAAGTTAGAGAGTAGTTACTTTTATCTGTCTGTTAAATAAAAGGTTATTGCAAATGGCACATCAATTCTGTCTGTTAGTTTTTCTGTAGCAATGTTTGACTAATATATCAGTTTCACTTTTAAATCCTGAGTCACAATATCTGACTGTTTCTGGTCCTGATGAGAAAAGGACAGCCCATAGGTGAACAGGCTTGATGCATTCCCTTTAACACTTTAGAACTGGGAATCACATCCCAGAATCAGAACCATTCACAACTTCCATATGCTTTCAGACTTGCAACTTAAGCTGTGTGTGATGGGATACCAAAATCAGAGTTTCACTGTCTGAGGAAAACGGATTGCAGCATGAGAAATTACATACTGCCCCTGCCCTTTTTAGTTATACAGTCTGATATACCTCTGGTTGATCTTTCTATGTATGAGCTCATTTTTTTATCCACAAACAGGCACCAAACACAGACCTAACATTTCACCACCATGATGAAAAACAGATTTATGACCTGTCATGTCAGAAAATATGAATCCATCTTTTCACCGATTCTTCTGAAAGAAGTGGAGAGCTAACTCATGTCCACAAAGAAACAATGCATGTTTAATAGTATATAGGCTGTAAATTAGGTATTTTTTTACACTGTAAACCCAGATTTTGATTCAACTAAAAGAGAAGGAGTTCAAATTACTTAATTGTGTATAATTTATTGACATTACTTGCTAATTCAGATTAAACTGAACTTTTTCAAGTCCTTTTTATTGTAATTGTATTTTTAAGTCCAATCAATAGTTTCTACTCAAACAATCTAAGTTCGTATAACTTAAAGGTGTCATTTATTTACATTAATTGTGATTTCTGAGTAAACTGTACTTTTTAATGGCCTATCTTATTGCAATTATATGTTTATGCTCAAACAATTCAATATCATCAAGATTTGCCAGTTAGCAATGCATTGACCCCACCCATCTGCCAAAAAACTAGTTTTAACCAGTTTTAACAGTGTCACTGATGAGATCTGAACTTTTTGAGACAGAGCTGAGACAAAGAATGCAAGTGTATTTAAAGTTTCAACAAGTAAAGTTCTAGTAGGCAAGTTATTTGACCCAAGTTTGAAGGCTTTGGTGAATGATGTGACTTCAGCCCCAAAACGGGAAGTTGGAACTCTTCAGTGATTAGTTACTTAACTAATGTTAGCTTGTTGGCTATTTTGTTCATTTGGAAAACCACACCTCAAAGGTACATGGGTGACAGTGTTGACGGTGGTAGGTGTCTTGTAACCAGTGGGTTGCCAGTTCAAACCTTGGGCAAGACACTTCATAAAAGACGTATTCTAAATTTTAGGAACTGAAAAAGTTAAGTTCAGTCAATTCGAATAAACAATTTAACTTAATTGTTTAGACTAAGTATCTTCAGTTACTGTAACTTGGCTATTAGTACATTCAGCTCAAATGTTCTATTCCATTTTATTAGGGGCTCAAGTACATTGAGCGTAGTCCACCTCACTAATTCAACTAATGCTTCATTAATTAAACATTTTAAGGCAACAAGTTACCTTGAATTTTTTTAATAGATTCTACTTATCTGGGTTTACAGTGTAAATCTATTTGTTGTTTCCATCAAAATCAGCTTTGTGTTGGTTTGTTTGTTATGTTCAAGCAGTCATTGTGTGTTTCAAAAAAAAAAAGGCGAAGACATGAGAAGGTTGTCCTATACCTTTCCAACAAGTTTGCCCTTTCGGTTCATGCACAGGTAAAGCCCACTTTCTGCGCCTCGTATCCTCACTCGACTCCCGAAGGTGTCAGTCTCAACAAAGAGTCGAGCTGCAATAAAAAGGAGGTGAGAGCAGAAGAAGGAACATTCAGGGACAACACAGAAAAAATTCTAATGAGACTCAAGCAAAGAATACACTAAGTGTGTTTTTGGAGCTAAATCAGGTTAATCTGTTCCGTCCCACAGAAGACATTGTAAAGCAGTTTTCATTTCAAACATGATAGGTGACTGAAACTTTAAAGAGATAAAGTAATGTTATAATTGGTCATTTTTGTGATATTTGAGTCATAACATTGATTCTGGAGCAAAGGTGCACATGATGCATGCTAGTTGTGGTGCAGCCACACCACAGCCTGTGGCAGCCTGACTTGTTTGGTGATCAAATTATTCATGCAGCAGTGTCAAATTTGTAATTTAAGATTTTATTTTAATAATGCTGATGTATCACCTCAGCATTATCTAAATGAAACATTTAGATGTTCTGTATAATAAAGTAATTTAATTTCCTTTTAGGATGCATGAAGTATTTTTAAATTGAATTTTAATTGAATTAAACAAACTGTTCCAATTTTGGACCAGAAACCATTATGGTTTCACCACTGTACAATATTGCAAAAGCATGACATCTTAGGTTGGGAGAACATCATAAAATATTCAAATATATTAGTTGTACATAAGTATTCATAATATTTCATCTTCTCCACTAAACCAGTTTGTAAATATTAGAACCAATTCAAAATGACTAACAGGAGGTCAAGCAGCAAGGGAAGGCATTGTTCCTCTCAGGAAGAGTCAGCCTTCATTTTCAGTTACAGCGGCCCAGGAGTGGAGCTCCGTTTCAGTGAACATCAGAGAACAAACCCCAGAAAGCCTGTTCAAAATACATCTAAAAAACTGGTATATGGATAGTCAGACATGCTGACATCAACATCAGTTTGGGTGCCTTTCATGACCCCCTTCTCATGCCCTACTGCTTTCATTTCTGCCATCCTTTCATCTCAAAATATGTTTGAATATTTTAACTATATGCTGGTAATTTCCACATTTGTTTCCTCTTTGGTAGTATCTTTTTATTAGTTTTTGGTGTATATTTATATTTTATTGTCATTGTTGAAGTCAGTATCTAGTTATGTAGTCACTGTATTAAATGGGAATGTGCATATAAATCGTTCCCTGTCATGACCAGCTTCTGACCATCCCTGTAAAAGAAACTGAGCAGAAAAACACTAAAAAGTCAGGCCACCGGTCAATTAAACAAATGTTATCTCCAGCCATTACTGTTCTGGAAGTTGAATATACACTCTCAATTGACTTTAATTATGGCAATTGGTCATTGAAACCGCCTTGTGTATTAGGACTATGGGGACAAAGGACTTTTCCTAATCAGCTGCTAATTTGCCAGACGATAGCCTCATAGATACAGCAGGGAGGCTAAATTAACATACAGTGCTAAAAAACAGTTTCTAAAGGGAGGGACAGCAGGCTGTGGGTGAAACTGCTGGTTTGGCCCGAGCATATTAGTTCCCAGCAGAGGCCTTGTCCCACAAAAACTTAAGCTTATCACTTAAGTCCTCAGAGGGCACTCCTTGATATTATTAAGGTTTAGTGTCAGCTACCACACCACTTTCCAACAAGCTATACAACAGGAAACTTGACTGAATTATTGAAACAATCCAGTCTCATTTTAGAGTTAGTTTGTTTTATGGCCATCCTAAACTAAATAACAGGTTTCTGCATAAATCAGTGGTTCCCAAACGTTTTAGATTTTAACCCAGAAAAAGTTAGAAAAGACACTTGTGGCCCAATCAGTTAAGTATACTGTAGAACCCCCAAGTAAATAAACAGGAGTAGAATGATGAGACAAACAGCATCAACACCCAATAAATAGCCTTTCTCTATTTGTAAGTACTGTTTGCTACCCATTCTCACATTTATAGCATGAATATGCCAATGTATTCAATTTTTCAATGTAATATTTTTTTATTTTATTAATATCACCGCTTGACCATACTTGGTGATTTGATTTCTCTCAGTGGCACCTTTACGAACTAATTGAAAAAAATTCTGGACACTAGTGCCTCTGATTTGGACAACTCAAAACAATTCACATGATTTCATGGTGATGTTTCACATCAATATTTTCCAGTTTTAAGAAACACTTTAATCTTCACACAAAGAGGGAAACATTTCTAACTCCCTGGGAAAACAGTGAAAGTTGAGGATCAGTGCCTTTGAAATATGAGAACGTCAGCAGGTCTGGGGTCAGTTCTTACCGTACAGATTCCCATCCTCGGCGGTGGCGCTGACTCTCTTCCCCTGGATCTGAACGTGTTTCCCGCTGGTGCGGCTGTAGAGCTGGTAGACCCGGACCTGCCTGCGGCTGAGCTGGTCCGTCATTGCGCCCTGCGTCCTCACATACTGGTTAAAATTAGGAGACGAGTGATTCTCCCCCTTTTTTATGCAAAGGGAAAAATAAAATACATAATTGTGCGTGTCTCTAATTTGGGATCCATCAGTGCGCTATTAATTTTAAAACCAATTTATGGCCCTCAGCTTTTTGAATTAAACATCAAACTATTGATATCTGCCCAATTGTTATTATTCTAACAATCTTTCAATTATCTTCAAACCTTTTTAACGTTCTCACCTGAGCGTGACACCACAGAACAAAAAAATTAAAGGATCTGCAAAACACAATAAAAAAGAAATTATAGTAACAGAGACGCTTTACATCATCAAATCACATAGACTCGCATGTCGACTTACATGTAAAAATAGCGCTGGTTTATTCCATACATCCTCCTTCCTTATTTCATCCGATCAATGAGAGATTCCTGAGGCCGATAAACGCCACAAGGATGAAGTGAACCCAATACCTTCCCAAAAGTGGCATATGCACTTTTGATGTCCATCCACAGCAGAAAAGTATTCCCAAGGAAAAGAAAAAAATGCGGATTAACCGCAAAAATTACTTAGAGAACTCATCCAGAACAAATGCATCGATAAATCCACAAAACGCATTAAAAGCAAAGAATTCCATGGTAAAAAACCGGATGATGTCTGTATCTGGGGAAGGATGTTCAACTGGAAGCAGCGGTGGGTCTGCTTGGACTGAATCCAACTTCTGGAAAGCGCTCTGCTTTACTGGGATCCAGTTGCCCACTGGTGGAACGGTGCAAGGCAGAAGTCCCTCCCTGAAATATCTGCTGAGGGTGGGCACACCACAGGGACCCGAGTGATCATTTATTAGGGGGGCAAAAGCAAAGTTTTGGCACACTTTATAGCATTCCAGCCATTAGGGTTGGAATCTATCCATCTATCCAGTCCACCCACTCTTGGTCTGATCTGAGATCATTACTGCTGAATTTTATTTAAAAGAGAGGAGAATGATGGGTGTGGCAGCTGGGTGCAAGGCAAACACAAATTTTCTTTTCTCCCAACTCATTCATTTAAACAAATCATCAGACAAAATGACAGTTTGTTCTTCCTAGCAATGAACATCCAGTAATGAGTAGGACACTGTCCTTCCCATGCCTCTGACAGGGGTCATTTTCCACCAGAGAAGAGAGGAGGGTTGGTTTACCTATGAAAACAGGCCTAGGTGAGATAGAGTTTGTAACAGCAGTATGACATAAAGCTTTAAGTGCCTTCACATCACGCCTTTCTCATGTTCTCACTGTCAGCCAAGCCCAGAAAGATCAATAATACATCAGAATGCAGCATCTGCACTTTAAAAACTGCTGGGTTATAAACAGCTTCATTTGGATTATTTTGTTAACCCAGTCCTGTGTCAAATAGGGGTCGATTTAGAGCTGGGTTGGTTCAGCATAACAGGGTTTGGTTGTGTGTTTAACCCAAGGCACTGGGTCAAGTTTGCTACTAAAAAAGGGTTAAAGAGATCAATGTCTTGATCCCTATCTCCATTGCCAATTAACCTAAAATACCATATGCATATGGAGAACATGCAGACTCCATATGGAAGACCTAAAACTGTAACACTGCTCACCCCTGATTTTATTTAAATTGGAAATTAAAAAGAATCAAATTGGCAAATAATGACTGTCTCATAATGTCTAGTAGGACTTTTATAGACAATTATGTCTGAATAAAAACATTCATAGTTAGTTTATAACACTTTGTTAAATATTGCCTGTCTGTGCTGACTTCTGCAATACTGTACCCAGATACGAGGTTCAGAACCAACAGCAGGCAGGTTACATTAAGTTTAGGAAGGAATCTTAGAGAAACTATAACTTAAAGTAATCAAAGTTGCCTATGGTTATTTATAGGTGCTGCCAGAGACGATGGTGAGAGTTATTTCAGGTGGAACATTTCTCCTGAGACAAAATGTTGGTCAACCTGACAAGTTTTTAAACAAGAATGGACTGAATTCAAGTTAGCAATTCTTTGATCAATCAAAAGTTGAACATAGCGGGTAGCTTTTGCTAACAACTTAGCAAAAAGGCTATGTGCACAAACACAAGTGAACAAACACAATCACTGACATTAGCAATGTTAAAGAGCATCATTTTACCATCTTGGCATTTCTAATTTTCTCCTGTGGAGGAGGTCTAATTAAATTGTCATATAGTTCAGTATGGCGACCTGTGAACATCGAGGCTCCATCTATTATCTTCTCTAAGCCAACAAACTGAGTCACAACTTTTGAACCAACTTTTGAATCAACGTCTATCCCAGAACCATAAACCCAACATGCACTGGCTCTTTGTGATTTTTGATTTGCTTTTTCTTTTTTGTGGTTTGGTTTATGCAAAATGGCATAGACTTTGGTCAGCCTGTGTGTTTCTGGGCAAATTTTATTTTTCACAATTTTTGTAATTCTTTCTTTTAAACTAAACGAATCAATCTGTTTCCCTATGGTATTCATTTGGACCCTGTTCTGGTCATCAAAAAAAATCCCTAAAAAAACTTGCTGATTAGTCTGGCATTTAGTAAATATAAATATTTTCCTTAATTCTGACCCTAAAAAAGAAAAAGAGGGTCCATATTTAATGTCAGATAATAAAAGAAATGGTCCCTCCCATTAGTTTTGTTGTTTATGAATGCCTGTATTTCATTTGTCTGAGAAGTAAACAGTCTGATCTGGGAAACATGGTGGTAATCAACGAGTTCAAGTTGTTAAAACAATTGAGATTTACAAGTGATAATTTCCAACAGAAAAGCTCTGTCAGGCTGTGGTAGTGTGATGTAGGGTAGGGCCATGGTGTGTAGAAGAACCAGGATCTGAGCATGATACTTGTCAACCTGTGGAGCACTGAGGTACCAAAGCATTATGTGGTGCAGTGGTCAGTCTGGAGTTGAAGATGAGGCATGGAGCTGGGTCAAAGCTGCAGCTTGAAGCATGGTGTGGGGGTGATCAGGCTATAGCTGTGACTGCAGTGACAGGTTCCGAGCCATGGCAGTGGTGGTTGCTGTAAAGAAAAGATTTAATAACTGCTTTAAAATTTACCTTTTTAAAAGGTCTGCTGCATATCTATTCCCCAAAGATTGAAAACTTAAATCAGGATGAGGCCCTAAATACAGGTTCATGGTTACCTTAGAAAGCTCAGGTTTTAATGTTTTAATAAAATGTTAATGGTGGAAACAATGACAAAACAGATTGTTTGAGGAAAGGAAGTCAGTTGGACCAAAGTACATAGCATAGAAAATGATCCATAATTCCATAGTTTGGATTTTTTATGCCATTGCTCCACCTTCTCTCAAAGGTTCACATAATTCCAGTCTGTATTTTTTAATGACGTTCTTGACATAAAAAAATCCAGCTCTGGCTCTAGCTCCTTGTCTAGTTTTAATAAGTTTACAGTCTGGGAGCAAAATGCTTTAAAATGAAGCAAACAACTTATTTCCATGTTTATTCCTTAATGGGACTACAAACAGCTGTTCTGTGTTTAAAGGGATTAGTAAGTCTGACATAATCAGAATGACTTTCATAATTCCGTTAGCAAAGCTTGCTAGTTCAGTGATGAAAAGGAAAATTAACTTGTCATATTATCTAAAGAATGCATGTTTGAAAAATATGTGAAATTATTCAGTTTGCAGAATACATTCTGGACCTGATACTCTGCATTACCTCTTAGTGTTTAACCTTGTATCTCTCCTAAATATAGCTACTGGGTGAACTTTTACTTTGACTATGTGGTCTTTTTTTGTGGCACTAGAGGCCTTTGTTTTTCAAAAGCAGATAGACAGGAAAGAGAGTAAAGAGAGGGGGAGACATTCGCAAAGGTCACCGAATGTCCAAAATTCAAATAATTAACCTAATCAGTTTCCTAAAAATGAACTATTCAGTCTCTGGCTGCAGGAGCCAATGGGGCTCATTCCTTTAACCTGACGGTGTGGTTTACTGTGAAAGAACTTTTGCATAACCTGCTGTCATCACTGTGTGACCCTCTGAGCTGCTGTTATGCAGTGTTGTCAGCAAGATGTTTAGGTAACATGATATAGAGGGAGGAAAGGACAGCATGGGAGTTCATGAAATGCTGCCTACTTAACTCCACTATGTCACCAGCTTCTCAAATATCTTACACAACAGCAGTATCAGACAGCTAGACAGGAGCAATGCACTGAACAGTTGACACTTTATGCCAAACAACCAAACATCTTCCAGTTTTAATGAGGTAATAACACATGCACAAACACACGCAATGTGCAGTTTGAAAGCATGAAAATGACGTTTTTGTATAAAACAGCAACTTTTCAGGTTTGTTTTTCTTCTTAGACAAGATAATCAGTTTGCCAGGAACACCTTTGTAAAGCTTCAGCTGCTTCATTTTCTATCCATCTATCCATCCATCCATCCATCCATCCATCCATCCGCGCTTATCCTTCCGGTATTGAGGTATACCAAGGTTTTAAAAAGTTACAGTTTCAAAATTTCTGTCATACTGTTCTTACGGCTCAAAGTCTTTTTTTAATGAGAAGCCAGAGAAGTGACCGGAAGGCATTACCCCATCTCCAACCTTTTGCTGTGCACTGCTTGTCAGCTGACTGTATGAAGGCTACAACATGTTTCTCTCATTTGCTATAAAGACAAATACGACTGCTGGGAAATACTTTTATTAATCAGTTTTATTAAGGCAAGACTATTTTATAATTTTAGCTGGAAAGCTACTAGTGTTATGTACCTTGGCAGACAGCCTTAGTAATTAACCTTAGTAATTTAATATCAGCTTGTTATATTCTTATTGCTCCTTAAAGAGAAGAACTGCAAACAGGTCCAATAACCCCAGCAATATGCACATTCACTTAAGAACTAGTACTATATCTAACAGGTGTTTAGAATTATGTTTAAGTCTATATATTATCATGTTTTTGTGTTTGGACCACAAGTACACAGCTTTGTATGCTGATCTCCACTTCTTATGACTGCAGCTGTCGTTTGGGTTCATCATGGCAACTCGCAGATTCCCCTTGATTCGATGAAACCACTGTTTCATGGGTAATGCTGGTAGCTGGGGTCCATCATGGCTGGGACCCAAGGCTTTTTTGGCCACTGATTGTTCATCGTTGCCCAAGATGCAACCATAGCACAATAGGTGGGGCTCAGTTGTCTGGGCCAGACCAACTTTAGTCTCAAGATAGACAGGCATCTTACAGTTCTACATCACTTTAGTAACCAGTCTCAGATTAAACCATGCCGTGTTTAAAAGGGCACATACATCAGAGAGGGCACCGCTGTGGGCACAGATCACGCAGCCAAGTCTGTGTATCAAAACCAAGATAATAAATAAATGGTTTTGTCATTGCTTTAGGCTTTGTTGAAATATGAAGCAGTAATTTGTATAATGGGTGTAAAATGGAGTAGCTGCTATGCTGCTGTATAGTGTGTCTGCTCAAAACTGTACAGTCCAGTTTATGTCAGAGCAACTTTTGTCATGTTATGGGTCCACTGAAAAGCTTTGTACATGAAGTTCTTGAGTCAGATAAATCATATTGTGGATTTCAAAATGGATGATACTGTCAGGTTTGGTATGGCGGAGGACCCCAGAATGCAGACGGACAGGCAGCATGACGGTAGGTGAGTAAACTGATTTAATAAATGAAACTTACTTCAGCAGGTGGTGGCAAAAACAAATATGGACAGGCAGGCAAGACAGGCTTGGCATAAACTTGACATGAGTCGAAACAACAACAGAGTGAAGTGATCCATAATGTTTCAGAGAAAAAGCTGACCACCATCACAGAAGAAAAGGAAACAATGACTGATGATGTCAATGACACTGTTAAAAAGGGAGCAGAGTCAGAAGGACTTCAAAGAGATATGGATATTATATGACTAGTTTGCAGATCGGTGACTGTTAATCATTGTGCTACTGTGTGCTATGCCACAGTACCAAGCACACTGAAAGAAGCATTAGAGAGTCCAAATGCAAAAGAATGGTAAGGAGTGGCTGATAAAAAATATTTGCTGTTTTAACACATTCCAGAATCAGAAGATAATGGTTTGGGTCCTCACAGTCGTCCCCACAATGAGGGTGTGGTGTTGCCTCCCAGCAAGAACGTGAAAATTGCATGCAAAAAACCCTCAGCAACTTTTCATGTGCAGTTTCCATGATCAGCTAGTGCATGGGCTTTCTCCATGTACGTTAGTGAAGATGTGAACAACCACCACAACACATGCACATGCTGTACATGAAAAGGAATAAGTGGGTTTGGAGGATAAATTGGTATAGTTATTTACTGTAAAATGTTTGTGGGCTTTAAGTCAATGGAAATTCTATAAGAAATTCTGACATTTATTTCTAAAAATTGTTTTTAATTGACCAAAGTTTATTTATATCTAATAAATGTATTCAGTCTTCAGATGAGATCTTTGCTTTTGGCCAAAATCTAAGTAAAGGTAAAGGAATTTTAAAATTGTCATCAACACAAACTAACACATAATTTGTTAATAATAGAAGGATAATTGCATTTTATGTACTTATGGGCAGACTTCAAAGCAGTAGTTGACATCTAATGTCCCCAGGACTACAGTAGCTGTGACAAGTGAAAGGAGAACTGGTGGTCTCCAAACAGCTTTGACCACATCGTAAAAATCTCTGCTATAAAAGACAACTGGCCCCTCACCATGACCCTCCAAAAATAAAGGCAAAGGTTCAGAAGCTGGGTGGTCCCCTTTATGGACAATGAAAAGAAAAGAATAGTTTTTATATAACGAAATAAAAAGAATAGTCTATTAAAAACCATACTGTTCTTCAGCTGCTGGGCTATTCATGTGCCTCCAGCTAGACAACTATTCAGCAACTTTCAACTTTTCTGCTCTCAGTTTGCTGATAGAGCAGTTTGGAATGTTAAACTCAAAGTGAATATACGCACTTATTTCTGTATGTTTCTGTATTATTACTGTATGTTGGACTATAAATTATTATTATTAGTCCCATAAACTTTCATTTTTGGACAATGATAGGTAACAATATACAACTCTTTGTTACAAAGGCTGCTGACCCTGAGGTATTGCCCTACCATTTGCAAGCTGACCATTTGAGCTTGCCAAATTTGACACAGCTGACTCACACAATAAATTTGAACTAGTTTCCCACCCCCTTTATCCAGAATAAGACCTGCCCTGCCAGGCTTCTGAACACACACACATTTATGTAAACAAACCAGCAATCTCGGCATAAGAATCATATGATTAGAAATCAGCCAATCATAAATCTACAAATATGTTAAACTGTGTTATTAAATGCAACACCTACAGGTTAAATGTATGTAAAACAAGTGCTAATGGATGACGTCCAACATTACAAGGGTAACCAAACAAATTAGTATCTGACAGGTGAAACTTAATCTGCTAATTCATGAACAAGAACTGCAGATGACTGTTTTATTTCAGGGAAAAGAAGCAGCAACATTTGTGATAACTGATTTAGTATCTTCCAAAAATGTGATTCTTACAATAGCAAACACTGGTTGTGTTTGGGTGGTGGTGCTGGTGGAGAGGGGTAGACAGTCAGACACAGACCTAGTATTTTTGTTATGTTTTAGAAGCAAAATGTCAATGAGCAATGAACATACTCAAGGCACATACAGGGGTTAGACAATGAAACTGAAACAGCCGTCATTTTAGTGTGGGAGGTTTCATGGCTAAATTGGACCAGCCTGGTAGCCAGCCTTCATTGATTGCACATTGCACCAGTAAGAGCAGAGTGTGAAGGTTCAATTAGCAGGGTAAGAGCACAGTTTTGCTCAAAATATTGAAATGCACACAACATTATGGGTGACATACCAGAGTTCAAAAGAGGACAAATTGTTGGTGCACGTCTTGGCGCATCTGTGACCAAGACAGCAAGTCTTTGTGATGTATCAAGAGCCACGGTATCCAGGGTAATGTCAGCATACCACCAAGAAGGACGAACCACATCCAACAAGATTAACTGTGGACGCAAGAGGAAGCTGTCTGAAAGGGATGTTCGGGTGCTAACCTGGATTGTATCCAAAAAACATAAAACCACGGCTGCCCAAATCACGGCAGAATTAAATGTGCACCTCAACTCTCCTGTTTCCACCAGAACTGTCCGTCAGGAGCTCCACAGGGTCAATATACACGGCCGGGCTGCTATAGCCAAACCTTTGGTCACTCATGCCAATGCCAAACGTCGGTTTCAATGGTGCAAGGAGCGCAAATCTTGGGCTGTGGACAATGTGAAACATGTATTGCTCTCTGATGAGTCCACCTTTACTGTTTTCCCCACATCCGGTAGAGTACCGGTGTGGAGAAGCACCAAAGAAGCGTACCACCCAGACTGTTGCATGCCCAGAGTGAAGCATGGGGGTGGATCAGTGATGGTTTGGGCTGCCATATCATGGCATTCCCTTGGCCCAATACTTGTGCTAGATGGGCGCGTCACTGCCAAGGACTACCAAACCATTCTTGAGGACCATGTGCATCCAATGGTTCAAACATTGTATCCTGAAGGCTGTAGCTAAAGAGGTTAAATGGAAAGTCATGCCACTGTGACGTTGCTCTCTAAAAACAGACACAGATGCCACTAGTTTGAAGCCATACCTAAAGCAACAGAGAAATTAATATTTAGATTGTTAATTATTTTTCTGGTATTGTACTTTACAGTTTGAACAGATTCTAAAATTATTTGTTATTGAAAATTAAAGCTCTTCATGTAGGTTCTATTTAAATAAATTATTTCAGAATCTGTGTCATATTAACTTCATATTATTTGAACTTTATCCCTTAGGATAACAATTTGATACAAAATTGAGTTACCAAAGAACAGACAGAAATATTGCTCAATCATCGTTACTTTCATAATGAAAGCTTTTTTTCATCGTTCTTGTCCAAGCCCTTTTCTTTGGATGACGACTAGACAAAACAAAAAACAAAAAAAACTCATACAAAATGACTGCATCTATGCAAAGAACTACTGAAATGTTTGTTGATGAATACAAATCAGATTAAAATGTTAGAGAGAGTTGCACAGTGGTGCAGTTGGTAGCACTGTTGCCTTGCAGCAAGAAGTTCTTGGGTTCAACTCCCAGCTGGGGGTCTTTCTGCATGAACTTTGCATGTTGTCCCTGTGTGTGTGGGTGTTCTCAACAGGTACTCTGGTCTCTTGCCTTAGGTGTGAATGAGTGTGTCTGTCCTGTATATCTCTGTATTGCCCTGCAACCTGTGGACCCTGCTTCTTGCCCATAGACTGCTGGAGATAGGCACCAGCTCCCCTGTGACTCACTATGGAATAAATGGTAAAAAAAATGAATGTTAGAGAGATAATAAATCTAATTATATGGAAGAAATAGCCAGTGAGTGTTACGACTTGTGAGATATAGGACCCCAAAATCCAGACTAGAAGGCAGCATGTGGGTAAGTAAAAAGGTTTAATAACAAAAACTCACTCACAGCAGGAGGAAGGAACAAAACAACAAACGGGCAGGCAAGACAGGCATGGCATGATCAAAAAAACAAGACTTAGTTTGAGAACTGTTTCTGCCATGAATGACAGAACAGGTGTGTATTTATGGAGTGTGACCAGGTGAAACAAGACAGATTAATAGGTGCAGGTGATCCAAATTAACAGAACAAAACGTGGCTGGAGCAAAACAGAGACAAAACTAAAGCATGACCAGGAAAATAAACAGAAACATGATTCAAAACTTGAACTGTGAATAAGACCAACCAAAAACCAGACAACCCCAAAGCATAACAGTGAGACTTTTTTTCGGTGGTAGAGGTGAATGTTTGAGTTGCAGGGTGGTCATTTCTTTCTGGTAAAGATTTTGCAGCTAAATAATGTTGGACCAATGCACAAAAATGAATGAATAAATTATGAACACCAGAGAAAGACATTTTATTGGGAAACAGGGGCTACATGATCTTGTATGAATTTGTTAATAATCTGACCGCAGTATTGTGTACGACTCGAAACAATATCTAATACAATCTTTGTCTTCTTAGGTGAACAGGGCATTACAGTGGCCTACTTGTTAAAAAATAAAAGGACTGACAATGGCAATTTGGCAATGTTGCTCAGCTGTCAGAAGCAAGAGCTCAAGAAGGATTATGATGCGAGTCTGGGGTGAGTTCGAAAACAGAAAAAGTTCCCAGGTTCTTAAACACTGGACTTCACTGATGTAAAAACAAGGAAACTACTTGGCTGAAATCCAAGTGCATATCTAATAAAGTGACAATCATTATTTCTCTTTTATTTGAATTAAACAAAACATGATTATTCAGGCCATACATCATTTTAGTTTAGCAGTGGAACAATTTACTTATCTTATTAAAATGGTGTTATTTAAAAGACACGTAAACCTGAATGTCATCTGCATAAAAATGATAAGAGCTTTCATTAAAAGACTGAATAATATGCTATGGGAGAGTGTATAAAATTAAAATCATAATGGACTATTGACTCACGGGAAATCCCAAAGAAACGTTTGCTGTGCAGTACCCATTGTCTCTTCAATAGAGAAACATCTATTTAGTAGATAAAAGTAAAAACCAGTCCAATGCAAAGCCAGAAATGCAAGCCAGATACATAAGTCTATTGAGTAAAATGCTTTGGTCCACTGTATCTAATTCAGCACTGAGGTCAAGTGACACAAGCACAGAATAATTCTCAAAATCAATAATAATTCTCAGCAACAATAATAAGACATGATTCAACTTGAACTGGCATCAGGAATCATGTGATCCTGAAATTAATGCAAATGTCGGTTTATTGATAATGTTATCAGCACACCTACATTGAGCTACTGGGGTGTTTTTCTGGGCTTCAAACTGAAGACTGTCACTATTGTGATAAAGTTGCCAGTTTAAAAAGCTGCGTGTTGTTACCAGCTCTGTCTGCTGAGGTGCCAGGGGCTGATTTCCAGTCTAAACTCAAACTGTTTAAAAGCCCAGTCTACTAAAGATAACATGTTGCAGCCGTTTTGGTAGTGTACTACAATTAATACTACTGTCTTTTTCACAGTTGCTTCTGAGGATAAACCAAGGTCTGATTACATGAGAGACAATGGCTTTTAAAATGCTTGAGTCCATTAGAGAAACTAGACATGTCAGGATCCAAACTTGTTTTATGTTGTTGATAATTGCACTAATATGATCTTCGTTTTAATTCATTTGTATTTAAGTTCCTGTTTTCTGTGGCCTTGTCGCTGGAGTCTTCTGATGGTCTGTCTGTGTCTTTGCCCATGGTCTCTATCCTGTTGTTCAAAGAGCTCCGTGAGTTTCTGATTTCATTTATTATTAAAATCATTACTATGCTGCATCATGGTCCGTATCCAACTACTGGCAAAAGACACCAGCCAGTATTTGGACCAAGCAGACAGGAAGGCTGCAGAATCTCTGCGGTGGATTCAGCAACAGCTGGAGGAGGCGGAACATTTATACGAAGATGTTAAGATCCTCCCTTCTACGACAGCTCAAGTCTGCTTTACTGTTGGACCGATGGTTTGACGCCTCACACACATTCTCCGCCAGCGTCAGCAAGGACCCGCGCCACAGCCCTCTAACCTCTCTCTAGTTTCTCAAGTACCAGCCACCTTCTTGGCATGCACTGTGCACCAGTCGGGTGTGCCCCATTGGCGTATGCCACTGCACCAGTCGGGGGCGATCCACTTCCAAGCGCCGGGAGGCCACTCAATGGAATACAGCCCAGGTGTTCCAGACATGGACACTGTGGCCAGGATGCCTCCACTGCTTCGCTTTTAAGCGCCTGAGCCCACTCCACGCTGCCAGACACCGGCTCTACGCTGTCTGAGTTCTGCATCGCTGCCGCCAGCCTCCAGCCTCAGAATGCCTTGTTGTTCCATCTCCAACACTCAACTCATGACAAGACAAAGTGTAAAACAGAAACCAGGTTAATTTACACTGGCCGAATCTAAACTTTAATTTGAAATGTTTATTCAAACTAGAAAAAAGTAGTAGCAAATTTTGGAACTACATTTCAAACAACAGCATCCAAGGAAGGATGTTCTAAAGGAACATCACAAGGAATCTAAAGATTCATCAATCCATCCATCCATCCATCCATTTATTCAAACCCGCTTATCCTTGCAGGGTTGCGGAGGAGCTGGTGCCTTTCTCCAGCAGTCATTGGGCGAGAGGTGAGGAACCTCCTGGACAGTTCATCAGTCTGTCACAAGGCCACAAAGACACCCAGGACAAACAACCACAAACACAGGCTCACAGTTAAGGCCAATCTAGAGCAACTAATTAACCCCAAAGTTATGTTGTTGGGACTGCAGAAAGTATAATGGGGGCACAACCAAATTACAAGAATGTTTATACCAAAGATTTTAAAGTTTTTACCAGTCAAGCATTGGAAAGACAATATGGGACAGATTCAAGTCTGCCAGATATGTTAGAGTTAGAGGACATTGTTAACCTTAATGTCCTCTAAATCCATTTCCTTGTTGCTGTTTATGGATTACATGTAATTTTGAAAGCACTTTTGAAATGTTGCTCCAATAAGTTATTGTATTTTATCACTTAAAAGTCATCAGAAAACTGTGCTTGAGCGAGTGGTTAAGAGACTCTACCTATTGGTTAGTATTGGTTTTGGTACATATGCTGTGGAGGAAACTACCACTATGGAATCACTGGAGTGGAAGGAGGGATGATGTCTTGTTAACCTAATTTGGAGCAATCTCAGTGAACAAGAGAGTTAATGAAGCTTTCAGGTAGTGGCTCTGTCTGAGGATTTCATTGTTTTACGGGCTGGGGGCAGTGGTCAGGTGAAAACTGTATAATCTAGAAGGGTGTAACTGAGAGGACCAGCCTGCCAGATTTCAACTACATTGTTGTTTTGTTGTTGGATTTCTGTACTTGCCATTGTTTGCCAATAATGAACAACAATGGATAACCACTGGAATGTTTAGAAGTACATGTTGCAACAGGACACCATAGGTTGCAAGTAAATAGTCAATTCGGTAACTGCCATTAGATTTTTGACTGAATGTCTGAAAGAATGGGTAGAAGGTAGAGAGAGTTTACTCTTAATTGTTTGGCCCCATTTCTTCTTGATAAGAACAGTGTCAAGAATTGCTTTTTACATGTAGAGAGGCTGCTTCCGCCTTTTTACCTAAGCTCCCTGCCTGCTTGCATTCTTTTACTCCTAACTTTTTATCTCTTAGCCAAAATTACAGAAATATTGGACTAAAACTACTTCTTACAAGCGACTCCAAAGGATTATTATTATTATTTTTTTTTCTAAAGGATTTTGATGTTTTTATAATCGAACTCAAAAGAAGGACAAGTTGACGCCAGCAAATCAGCACAAAATGCCTCCCTTCACCACAGAAGACTTCGACAAACATTTACAGAACTTGGATGTTTTGGAGATGAAAATCCATCGACTAGAAGTGAATGTGGAGGTGAATATAGGGTACAGCGATGATTCAACTCAACAACTCAGCCGGCAAACAGAACACTGAGAATAAACCTACCGGCAGACCCCCCTGGCATGTTTTAGGCGCATGCCCAAAAAAATCAAGGTGGACGACTCACTGGAAGATCTCAGCAATTAAATAAATTAGAATGGCCAGAATTACAGAGAAATCCCCCCGTTTCCCCTGGGAAAAGGAGACTTTGACAGCGAACTGCTGTCACAACAACTGATAGGAGTGAGACAGCTGGAAAAAAGGGAATTCCCCTCCAAAACAGATTTGCTCCACTACAGAATGAAAACCAGGAAAACTATCCATCTTCTGAGAACAATAAAAGGTTTGAGAACAACCTTCATTCTAAACAGTCTTCTCCTAAATTGTCAGAGAAAAAGTACCCCACCGGACCAAGAGCCCTAATAGTGGGCAACACAGCTGTGGATGGGATTAAAAACGTCTGCAACAAGAAAAACACAGAAGTTATGACTGGTACCAGTAATGTGATGTCTGATATCTCAGAGAATATTCTTGCAATTACAGAAAGCGCCCGTCTCTAGAAAACCTTATTTTACACTGTGGAGCCATGGATGATGTGGCTAAGAAAAAATCAGAAGGATTGAAGGAGGATTTCACTCGTCTTTTGAATATTGTTGGAGGTCTCAATATCAAGGTGTTCCTCAGTGGACCCTTTGCACCGATTTTCTGTGGAGATGAGATTTTTTGGAGACTTCTGATGATTAATAATCTGCTACTACATCTGTGAACTTCATCGACAACTTCAATATTTTTTGGGAAAAAAGACAACTCTTCAAGCAAGATGGTTTCTGTTTGAACAAGCCGGGAGCCAGACGTCTCACATCTAATCTCTTCTATTCAGTCAATAATCTGCCAGCAGCTTCAACCTTCAGCAGAGAACATGGAGTATCAACAACAATGATAACGCTGCCTCCAACAGCTCCAGCAGAGACAACCGGCAAGTTGGCTGAGAAAGAGAGGTCATCACAAAAGGTCTTGCCGTCGAAATCCACAGGGGAAGTGGACCCCCCCGTTATACCCCCCTCCCCCCAAACCCAGACCGTGCCCCCCGTTAAACCCCCCTCACCCCAGACCCCGACCCAGACCGCACAGAACTCTCCCATCTCCCCACTGAGCCCCCTTTTTGCTTTACTGGATTGTGATAACATGAAAGGAGCTCTTAAGATCGGGACCCAAATGGCTCTGACATCTTCTCCATTCAACACCCCCCGTGGCTGAGGCCCTGCTACTCAACCAACATCTTCCAAATGCCGCAGAGCCTCACCACCTCCTAATCGATCTCCTCCTAATTAGGATCTTCAAATCACTTCTCTGTGATACAGTCTGGGCCCCAGTGGTAACTATCAGAAATGAGCATGTCCAGGAAAAACTTGGGCCCCTAATTGGAGATAGTTGTAAAATCTCTGTGCTTATACGTGACAGAAAAAACAAAACCAAAAGGATAAGAGACAGTAATAAACAATCAAAAAAGCCATAAACTGTCAGGTACAACCAGACACAGAGTTAATATCAGCAACTAAGTCATATAAACTGGCTTTATTGAACATTAGATCTCTGTCAGGAAAATCCTTTTTAATCAATGACTTCATTACTGACCATGATCTTGATTTTGTTTTTAACGGAAACATGGTTACATGAATTTAAGGAAGCTCCCATTCTGATAGAGGCGACGCCTCCGAACTACAATTTTCTTTGTCAGAGCAGACAACAAAGAAAACGTGAAGGGGTGGCCACTTTGTTTAAAGATTTATTAGAGTGTAAAAAAGTATTTCTGGGCAAATTTGACTCTTTTGAATGTTTGGCTCTCCAGGTAAAGAGCCCGATCCGAACCATGTTCTTCAATATTTACAGGCCTCCTAAGTCCAAAAGAAACTTTTTAGTGATTTTAATGAGCTTTTATCTGTGATATGTGTTGATTATGACTGTTAAAATATTGTGGGAGACTTCAACATTCACATTAACAATACTGAAGACAGAAGTGCAATAGATCTATGTGACACTCTTAGAAATGTTGGTCTGACTCAACATGTTAAACAGCAAACGCACAAACATGGACATATTTTGGACTTGATCATCACTAAGGGTCTAAACATTTCCAAGGTGTCTGTAACTGATGTTGCCCTATCTAACCACTTTTCTGTTATTTTTGAAAGCATCATCTCCAATCGCTCAGTTTGCCAAAGATAAATTAAAAGAAAACGCATCTTTATAGACGGTGCTGCTGAAACCTTTAACCAGATTTACTCTTCAACCTCCACTTTGCCCTGTAACACTGTAGATGGGCTGGTAGATAACTTTCATTTTAAAATCTTGGACATCATTGATTCAATTGCTCCAATTAAAGTGAAAGTCGTTTCTGGGAAGAAAATGTCTGGGTGGAGAAGTGCTCCACCAGTCAGAAGTGAAAAAAAGGAGTGTCGAAAAGTTGAACGCAGGTGGAGAATGACTGGACTCCAGGTTCACTATATTATCTATAAAGAGAGACTATACAGATATAACCTACAACTGAAAAATGCAAGGCAAGGGAATCTTTCTTTTCTGAGATCATCAGCAAAAACATTAACAATGCTCGTGCATTATTTGCCACGGTCGAAAGGTTGATAAACCCTCCTGTAACTGTAGCATCTGAACTCCACTCTACCAGGGCCTGCAATGAATTTGTTAACTTCTTCACTGAAAACCCAAAAGATCAGAGGGGCAGTCAGCACATCCACATCAACTCCAGTACCAATGTTGTCTCCAACTAGAACTGATTTTGACAAAATTTCCCAATTTCACCAAATAAACTACAACAACTTTGAAGAAATCGTACAGCAACGACGCTCTTCTTCCTGCTGTCTCGTTGTTTTACCCACAGTTTTCCTTAAGAAAGCTTTGCCCGTAATAACATCGGATTTAACACAAATAATAAACGCGTCCCTTTTGTCAGGTGTTTTCCTCCAGGCCCTGAAAACAGCAATTATCAAACCTCTATTGAAAAAGAGCAACTTGGACAAGCTGCTATTACAGAACTACAGGCCTATATCAAACCTCCACTTCATCAGTAAGATTATTGAAAAAGCTGTGTTTCAACAGTTAAACAACTTCCTAACAACGACCAACCGCTGCATTGTCTTCCAGTCAGGCTTCCTGCTCACCACAGTACAGAGACTGCTCTTGTCAAGGTGTTCAATGACATCCGTATAAATGCAGACTGTGGAAGAACCACAGTGCTGATATTATTGGACCTTAGTGCAGCATTCGACACTGTTGATCGTTTTATTAGAGTGCCTGGAAAACTGGGTTGGCATTTCTGGTACAGCACTCAACTGGTTTAAATCCTACTTGAAGGACAGGGACTTTTTTGTGTCAGTAGGTAACTTTACATCAGAGAGCACAAAAATCACATGTGGCATTCCCCAAGGGTCCATCTTAGGGCCACTCCTATTCAATATCTACATGCTCCGCCTTACTCAGATTTTAATAAACAACAACATAAGTTATCATAACTATGCAGACGACACACAGCTATACGTTACGATGTCACCAGGTGACTATGAAGCCACTCAAGCGCTGGGTAAATGCTTAGAAGAAATCAATGCATGGATGGGCCAAAATTTTCTCCAGCTGAATCAAAACAAAACTGAAGTAAAATCTTTGGACCAAAGGAAGAGTGTTCAAAGGTTAGCACACAGCTTCAGTTAATACAGCTAGAAACCACCAATCAGGCTTGAAACCTGGGTGTAGTGATGGACTCATACCTGAACCTTCAGAGGCACATTGAATTGATTACTGCAACGGTGTCTTCACAGGTCTACCTAAAAGGTTGATCAGACAGCTGCAGTTGATCCAGAACGCTGCTGCCCGCATCCTCACTAGAACTAAGAAAGTGGAGCACATCACCGCGGTTCTAAAGTCCCTACACTGGCTCCCTGTAGCTCAGAAAACAGACTTTAAAATACTTCTGTTAGTCTATAAATCACTGCATGGCTTAGCACCAAAATACATTACAGACTTGTTGTCACTGTATCAACCACCCAGACTTCTCAGGTCTTCTGGCTCAAATCTACTCTGCATACCCAGAACCAGAACCAAACATGGAGAAGCAGCTTTTAGTTCTTATGTTCCACTAATCTGGATTAAACTCCCAGAAAACTGTAAAAGTGCCGAAACCCTAAATTGTTTTAAATCAACATTAAAAACTTATTTGTTTAGAGTGGCCTTTGAATCTGTTTTCTAAACATTATTAGTTAAGTTTTCAGTCCAATTTTCCTTTCATTTTCTTATCCATCATTCTATTCTCTTTTTTTTTCTTAATTACCTCTGTTGTTTGATTTTCTGTATTATTGTGATGTTTTTCCATATGTACAGCGCCTTGAGTGTCTTGTTGCTGAAAAGCGCTATATAAATAAACTTGACTTGACTTGACTTTACTTGATTTGACTTGACTTGTGCTTTTTTATGCAATGAAAAGCCAGCAACCCTCCGGTCAAATTTTCTTACGCCTGGTTAGCCATTTCTAGGTTTTTTCACCACTTCCCATACACTGGATTACCCCAGGAGAGCAAATGTTCCCAGTTTTATAACTCAAAAGGGGACAATCTACCTTATATTGTCAGGCTCTGAGCAATGACAAAGAGCCAGCTTCCCCATTTGTCAGTTTCTACACATCACCATTAAAAATTCTCTCTATACATGATTTTTTATTGTTTGCTGACATTAAATTAGCAGAATAATGTAAAACAAAAAACTAGTTTAAGGTGTTTCACATATGCAGGCTGTCTGAGCAGCACTCAAATACCAAAACCTATTCTGCACAATGTGTGGCAAGGGGCAGAAAAAAAAGCATGCAAACAATTTGACCTCTGAACACCAGCAATGGGAAAGGGCTCATTTATTAGAAATTAGTTATGGATGGAAAAAACATGTGACCTTCTGCTCCCCAGGGACACATCATGCCATTATATCTGACTGGCTTGGGAACTCAGTGACTTATTGGTAGCCATTATCAAGATTAATTCTGTTATCACATGAAAGCTCACCAGTAAAGACACACACTGACCTTCACCAAGCCCCAAGAGAATTCCTCAGTGTAATCCTTTCAAAATAAAAGATGTTCAGGGACAGAACCTAAGAAAGGTGTTTTGTTTTTTCCACAGAACCAATCAGCTTACAAACACTGCTAATTATCCTGTACCTGTTGTGCACATAGATATTCAATTGGTGAAGGATAAATGCAGTCACTTTTTCTTACCAGAGCAAGGTGTACAACTTTACATTTCCCCCTTATAAACAGTCACATAAGACTGTTTTGGCTCAATCAGTGCCAAAATGGAAAAGTTGGTTGTGAAAAAACAATCTACACCCTTGCTGTGTCCATAGGATTTAAGAGAGAAAGTATAGCAGCCTTGTGCTGCTAATAAAATGCAGTTAATTAATCAACAGCAAGTGCGACCAATGCTATAAAAGTAGAGTTTTGGAGGTTCGCTAAGGATGCAATTAAAGGAAAGGGACGAACTGTCAAGGCTTGCGAAATGGAAGAGGCCAGAATGCAGATTAGCAGGCAGCATGACAGTAAGGAAAAAAAGGATTTAATGAATAAAAAACAAAAAACACAGGCGCCTAAGAGTTCAAACAAAAAACAAGCCGAACAGGGCGGGCGGAGGGGGCCACGGCAGGAGAGCCAGAAACAAACACAGAGTTCAGGCGGGCGGCCAAGAGGTTGTTCCGAGCAGACACAGAGTTCAGGCGGGCGACCAGGAGGTCGTCTCGAGCAGGCACAGAGTTCAGGCAGGCGGCGGCGAAGGCGTGGAGACCGGCGACTGAGACGTGGAGGCCAGCAGAGGTGTAGAGACCATGGCGGCCGGCAATGGCGAAGACCTGGCCAACCCTCGGAGGCAGAAGCGGTGCCTGGCGAACCCTCATCTCTGGGTTCAGAGGCCAGAACGAGGACAAACTGCTCCTTGAAGCCCTCAATGACGTGAACAGGGTCCGGGGGCAGTTCGTCCTCGAACCCTTCATCAGGGGGTTCAGGAACCAGAACAAGGACCAGACTTTTAGGGAACCCCTGGAGACCCTGAGACCAGGAGCAGGGCCTGAGGCATCGCCGAAACCCTCAGAGGCGTGAACAGAGGTTGAGGCATTGCCCAGACCCTCAGAGGTGTGAGCAGAGGCTGAGGCGTCGCCGAGACCCTCAGAGGTTTGAACAGAGGCTGAGGTGTCGCGAGACCCTCAGAGGCATGAGCAGAGGCTGAGGCGTTGCCGAGACCCTCAGAGGCTTGAACAGAGGCTGAGGTGTCGCGAGACCCTCAGAGGCATGAGCAGAGGCTGAGGCGTTGCCGAGACCCTCAGAGGCTTGAGCAGAGGCTGAGGGGTAGCCAAGACCCTCAGTGGCGTGGGCAGGAGCTGAGGTGTCGCCGAGACACTCAGTGGCGAGGGCAGGAGCTGAGGTGTCGCCAAGACCCTCAGTGACTTGAGCAGGAGCGGAGGCGTCGCAGAGACCCTCAGTGGCGTGCGCAGGAGCTGAGGCGTCGCCGAGAACCTCAGTGGCGTGAGCAGGAGCTGAGGGCTCCTCTGCAGCAGCGCTCTGGAGACCTGACGTGGGCTGCTCTGCAGCAGTGCTCTGGAGACCTGGTGTGGGCTGCTCTGCCGTAGCAGTAGCACCGTTCTGGAGGCATGATGTGGACTGAGCTGCAGCACCGCTCATGTGGCTTGGTGTGGGTGTAGGAGGACGGCAGTAAAACTGCCTTACTGCCGTTTCATAATCCCTCTCCATCTGCCTGATCCTCTCCAACAGCTCAGGGAGGAATACATGAGGCTGGTCGTCCTAAGGCTCTTGATTTGGCATGCATAGAATCTTAAATGCTGCTCCAACTCGTCAGGTGTTGCCTCAGAACACCGGGCTGGAGCGAGCGAAGACGGCATGGGTGGAGGTGCAGCGAGCCTGGGAGACAGTGCTGTGGCAGACGAGGAGGAAGGTGCTCCGCGCCGACGTTTCTTGCGGCTGGAGGAGGGCGAGGGCTTCACCAGAGTGCACAGCCAGGGTGAGAACAGTGCTGAACCGCCTCACCCTCACGCTCCATCTCCTCCACTAGCAATGGAAATGGCAGAACCTCCAGGTCGGTGGGCAGATACCTCATTGCCTCCTCTATCTGCTGCTGAACCCATTGGGTTCTCCTGGCACTCTCCTGCCTACTGTCCACGAGGTCCAAGTGTGGTGGAAACATTCTGTCAAGGCTTGCAAAATGGAGGACCCCAGAATGCAGACTAGCAGGCAGCATGGCAGTGAGTGAAAAAAGGATTTAATGAATAAAAAACAAAAACTCACTCACGGAGGAGGCAGGAACAAAACAGAAACAGGCAGGCGAGACAGGCATGGCATGATCCGAAAAAACAACACATGAGCATGATCGAGAGAACTAGACATGGGCATGATCTGAAAACAAAGCATGAACATGATTTGAAATATTTCCGCAATGTGTAACTGAACAGGTGTGTATTTATGGAATGTGAACCAGGTGGAGCAAGGAGACAGATTCGCTTGGAGCAGGTGAACCGGATAAGCTAATTGGCAGGACAAAACATGGCTTGAGCAGAACAAAAATCCAAGGATGCAAACTAATAGAAACAAAACAACAACAAAAACATGAAACTAAATCATAACCAGATCCTAAAACCAAACTTGACAAAACATGAACAAGACTAAAACATGACCAGAAAAATAAACAGAAACATGATTCAAAACTCCAACTGTGAAATAAGACCAACAAAACCCAAAAACACCCACAAATCATAACACAAACCTTGTAATGCAGAGGTTTTGACAGAGCTTGCATAGTAACAGTGATCTGACAAAGGAGTGACTGAACAGAGAGGCTTAAAAGCTGGGGGGTTGATTACTGGACTGTAACACTGGTGAGTCTCACCACTAAATGCACTGCAGCTGAACCACAGGAACTGAGGAAGAATGACTAGAACAAGCTACAGTGGAATGTGGGTACAATAACTAAGCCAATAATGACAGGGATGAACAAGAATTCACAAAACAGAAAATAAGTGAAACCTAAGAAAATCAAACGTTAAATTGAATAAACAGTGTAATTAACAAAATTATAAATGTATAAATTATATACTATTTAAAGTCGATTGTGCTATAGAGAGGGAGATTATTCGTGACTAGAAAACATTTTGGACAGCTGCAAGTTTCCCAGAGGCATTCCACAAAACACTAAGATGGCACCAGTGGCTCAGTGGGAAGAGCAGTCATCTTGCAATCAAACCCACCAAACGTTATGAGTTGGATTCCAACTTCCTCCTGCCATATGTTGATCATCTGTGTATCAGTGTATGAACGTGAGTGTGATTGGTGAATATGGCTGTAGTGTAAAGAGCTTTGAGTGGTCAAAAGTGCTATTTAAATTTAGTTTATTTACCATTTACTAAAGACATGTTTTAACAGTCTCTGTGGTTTTTGTGAAAGGATAAATGGAGTTAAAAGCAGCTCCTAATTAACCAACCAAAGTAGTCACAGCCCCATTTCACCTGACTTGAAGGATGAACTGGAACAGCGGCTTGACTATATTATATGGCGATTACAGTTTGTGCTGCCAGTTAGCTGGGGAACTTCAGGCAAAAGTGCACAGAATCCTCCTCTGTTTGGTACGTATTAAGTGCACATCAATTCTTGCCATAAATACACACTGGACTAGTTGCACTGAAGGGTGTGCCAAACTGAACAGATCACAAGACTTGAGCTCAGTGTAGTCTCTTCGATAGCTCTTAACCAAAAGACATGTGACGAGTCCAGACATGTCACTAGTCCAGAAGTCAGAAATACAATTTTCAGACACCTTTTTCCTATATTTAACACTCTACATCTTCTCTGCAGAGTCAATCCTGTGCTTTTTTAAGTTCAGCCATGCTGGCTTGTATTTTTAGGAGCTGTTTCATGAAAGAAGCTTCAGACTCCTAAGGCTGTTAATACGCTGTTGCCATTTTAAAGTTTACAAAAAAAAAAAGTCTGAACAAGTACAACTTGTTTGGAAATAAGAGAAAGTCTTCTTGCCATGGCTTTAAGGTTTAAACTATGACCAACATGTAGGGACATGTCAAGGAACATATAAGTTACAAAATAAAAATTAAAAGTGATCTTGTAGATGGAGCTATTTCCAAACAGCAGCCAGGGAAAGCAATGGAGGAGGAGAGACACAGGATTAGTGTGGCTCTGGTAAATAATGTTTACAGTGGAATCAGTCATGCCTGGATCCATGCAAATTACCAAGTTGGATGTAAATCTTTGAATGGGATTGTATGGTGGTGATAAGTATTGTCTTTGTGTAGCTCAGGTCAGCTGTCTGATCATCAGGTGTTATTTGCGGGTGAGGGGGGACAGGAAGGTGGTAGATGAACTTTAGTCAGAGAACCTGTGAAGAGTTTCTGTGGAAGACAGTAAACTTTGCAGATAGGTGTTGCTCTGAGGCTGAAACCATAAAGTAGGTTGTGAGTCTGGGATTGCACCAATGTAGTTATGAACAAGCTCGAGGCCATGCTTAGATGTGTCTTCTCTTCCAAGCACTCAAATCAGGGTTCAAGTTTCTATAGGTTGAATAGTCTTTCCCCATTCAAGCCATCCATGGGTTAACCTCCTGCTTTTTAGGGAGCTTACAGTGTGCTACATGCACTGTGTCGTAACAATATAGCTCAATTAGAAAATTCATGCAGCAGGCCATTAGTAGCAGTTTCTATTAATGAAATAGTCACAGTAAGACAGTAAATGTTTTAATTTTAAAAAGGCCACTTCTTTGAATGAGCCACACTACAGCTACCCATTGAGCAAGAATCCTGATTTCAACATTGAGACGACATATAGAGCTCTTTTAGTGTTACGTCTATACGTAGTCCTGATTTAAATCTATATATTTAATCTAGGTTTAGACCAAACAAAACTAAGTACAAATGGTCTACCTTTAGACTTAGAATTAAAAATGATTAAGGTCAACTAATAAAGTTTGTAAATCATGCAAAATGCCAGGAAGTATAAAAAAATCTGCTTAATTTGTTTCAGTATGAATGAATTTGATCCTTTTTTTTGTTGTGATATTTTAGTAATAAAGTGTTGAAATGAACTCTACTTGTGTTTATTTTATAGCTAAAATTAAGAAGATAGTGGCAAATATGATGTCATATTTACACTTGTGTCCTGCCAGATGGAAACAGCATACATTTCGATCTAAAAAGTTGCAAAACATTCAAGCTACCTTCCTCTGTTATAATTAAGAAATGTTAACTTCTCCCCACAGCAGGGAGTATCAGCTGATAGTGTTGCAGGAATATACAGGATGTGCCAAATTTACTTTAGTTATTGGAGCAGAAAAGATAAAGCAGGACTTGCTGCTGTAGCAAGAGTCTCAGCTACCTGTTGTCTGCCTTGGACCCCAGTCTCTGTTGGGGTTCTGTGGGGGGTTTTCAGCTGCAGAGCAGCTGCTTTGTGGTTCACACCTGATCAACGATGGCTGCACTTCAAACAGGAATTTTCCATTTTCTATTTTCTGTCACACTGCTTGCCTCACCTCCTCCCCCATCTCTACCTCACAAGAGCTACCAGACCAATGTGGTACTTTACAAATTGGTGAATGGTGTCAACAACACTCACACCAGACAGAGATACAACACCATGCCTGGTATATCAGAACTGCTACCAACTCAGCTGATTTTGTTGTTGTCTTTCAGAATCAGAATCAGAAAAGCTTTATTGCCAAGTACGTTTTTGGACATACAAGGAATTTGTTTTGGCGTAGTCGGTGCAATACAATACAAATTAAACAGTATAAACATATCTACAATATAATATGTGCACAGTTTTAAGTGAGTGAGAGTAAGTATAGAGCAGTATAAGATGCAAGAGCAGTACAACAGTGCAGGTGATCATTGTGCAAGTATGGCAGTGCAAGTAAAGACAGTGAAACTACAAAGCTCGCATAAAGAGTCAGTCATTGTAAGAATACCATAAAACTGTACTGTCAGATTCATGTCGGAAATAACTTACCTTAAGAAACGTGTATTATACTTCTGATGTGGAGGTCTTTTTTAACCCACATTTAAAATTTGAAAATGTTTGTGTGTAGAGCATTTCTGCGTGAATCAGCACAGTTTTAAATCTTTTTAATCGTCAAAGTGGTTCAGATTTGAATTTGCTCTGGGAGCAAAGGTATAAATTGACCTTGGTAGATTTGTATGTTATGAACAGAAAGAGGACTTGCATAAACTAATTAAAAGGGAAGCATCTAAGTGATAAAAAAAAAAAAAAAAGAAATCCAAAAACAAGCAACAATTCAGAATGTTAATAAAGCCTTGCTGCTCCATGAGAAAAGGCTGGCGGTCACAGAGCAATTTACATAAAAACAAACCAAATCCAACTAAGATCCCTTCATTAAGTTTTTGCCACAACAGCCCTCATTCAATCTAATACTAAACAGTTCAGTTTAATCAGATAGGATAGAGCTCCAAGCATTCACATGAAGGTCGATTGATAAAAATTTTGTCTATGAATGGCAGCAGATTGCAGAAGTCTCTTGGATCTGGGAGTCATATCACATTCAACTTAATAGTGTTCCATTTAAAAGGTAAAAACCCTGTGGGATTTGCTGACACTGATGTATTTCTTAGTATATACAACACAATAGGTGCTACTTATTTATTGAGATTCACAAAAATCAGAAGTGCTACTGACTACTTCTTTACTGCAACTTTCACTTTGTTTTATGCATGTGACATGTATGCATGTATTGGATTTTGAGACCGGGATGTTGAGCCACCTCCTGTTTTCTTAGTCAGAATTCCTATTGTAGGGTGTCTTTTTTTTAACTGTAACTTCAACAATTCCATCCTATGAGACAAATGAAACAAAATGGTTTGCTAGACTGCTTTTACAAAGGTTTTAGTGTGTCTAACCCAAAGAAAACAAGAGAAGTATTAGAAGGATTTTTTCAGTCACGTCTAATAGGTGGGTGTGCTGTCTCCCTGTACGGCCACCTTGGTCTTTCAGTGGCTTCTTCCCTGTAAATAAGGTCCCAGATTCAGTTATCTTGTTAACTGCTGAGATTGACTGAGATTGACTGAGACAGCCATCAGTCAGACGTTTCACACACACACTGACCTAAACAAACAGGGCCTGGTGTTTCTTCAAATGAGAGGAGGGAAAACTGCCATTGCGTGTTGATAGTGTGACTTGAGGATCAATACACACAAATGCCTTGTCATCCGGTTTTCTGACAGGAGTTCTCTGGATCGTTGGGATCATTAGACATTTAAGAGCATAGCCCCAGTTTTCTGAGGGGTCCTAAATCCTACGACAGAATATGAAAGAACAGAGCTGTTGTACAATTAAATAAAAAAGAGCAGCCATTTTCCTGCAGGAGTAGCAGAAACTCAGACACATAAAAATACGATGGCAGAAGTTGAGAAGTAAAAAAAATTCTCATAACATTTCCAGTTTTCCAGTCTTTCCACTCTGAATTACCCTGAAAGATCTAGTTGCATGAAAATCAAAATATGTTTTTGCGTAGTTAAGCCCTTGGTGTTTCAAAGACATAACAACGCCTCTGCTCAGATTATTTAACACATAAGAACAACTAAATCTTTACTGACTTTCAGAAACACTAAGAAAAAGATCATTTGTAGCTGGAAGTATTGAGAAGAAGTCTCTGACCTGTGCGGGAGGAAGGGATGGGGTCAGGTGGTCAAAAAGGAGCAATGTAACAGGACACTTCAAAAGACACCACTTAAACCCTCAACTCCCCCACCACACCCTGCGAGTATCTGACTTCTTTCTGCTTTCTACAAGCCCCCGCCATGGAGCTCTAGCAAGTTACTACAGGACCCATCAATTTGGTGCAAGCAAAGAAATGACTTTGTCAATCCACGGTTTTGGATAATTAATGGGTGCCAATTCACCAACAAATGTTCTCTAATAGATTAAAATTTGCCTTTTGAAGGCTGGATCCCACTGTCTGAGATGTAGGTGGTGAAGACTGTTCTGATAACAGCATTTGATCTTGTTTGGATGAGGGTAAAGCAAACACCAAGGGGTTTCGGGTGGGGGTAGTGGGGCTGAATGCATTTGCAGTTCTAACACCTTCACTACTAATGGGAAGATGGCAGCAGAGCCTCAAACAGGTATTAGCAAGCTAACAATAAGTAGATACTGTAACTCAATGAATTATAATTGGCTACTGAGTGAAGCATAAACATGTGACTTAGTGGGGAAGGGTCAGTAAAGTTGACAAGCTACACACTTTAACAATCAAATAAATCACACTAAACATTCATTTACTTAAACCAAATACAGCAAATGACAGGGTTTCTACACATTTTTCAGTTAAAGTTTCTTACTTTTCTACTATTAAAGTACTCAGCCCTTTTTATAAACAGAAGCAACGAAGGTGCAGAACAGGACACAAGCAAAGAATAAAGGAAATACACATGAGAGAAAGGCAGGAAAAAAGAAAAGATATAAAGGAGGATGGAAACAAGGACAGAATAAAGAAAGGATACAAGAAAAGTAGGACCCAACAAAGAACAGTAGAACATAAGGAAGGAAAGAAGAAAGTACATTAGGAAGGGAGGAAAAATTATATTTGGAAGGAAAAAGAGAATGACAGAAGGAAAGACACAATAAAAGCTGGACAAAAGAAAGGAAAAAATGAAGGATTGTATACAAAAATGAGCAGATGAATAATAAGACAAAAGGAGGGAAGAAAACAAGGAAGAAAACAAAGAAGGGAAGAAGGATACAAGGGAAGATACGAGGAAAGACAACATTTAAACAATGGAATAGGAAATAAAGTCTGGAAATACAAATACTTTTCCCACACTGTATTTTCTTTGTTAATACTAATCCAGATCTGGAAAATACAGACATGAAATTCAACAGTTCTCCAGACTGTGTATGAACCCTGGAAGTAGCAGAAACAGGTGACAGGCAGGCTGCGTGAAGAAAGGGATTTTTCTTTTAATTAAGTTCAAAACTTACAAGGATGCAGGAACACAGCTAACTTCCAAACTAAAGATTACTATCCCCAAACTTAAAGCTTCATCTGGTTCAAAGTGCTGCTGCAGGCCTTTTAAGTGATGCCAAAAAAAATGCTCCTGTTTTAGCGTCAGAACATTGGTTTCCAGTTTTTTCTCTAACTGATTTTAAAGTTCTTTCATTTATTTTTAAATGTTTACATGGTCTCACCCTTCAGTATCTGCCCAACCCGATCCAGCTGTATGCCCCTTCCCGCTCACTCAGGTCAGCAGATCAGTCACTGTTGGTTGTTCCAAAGTCAAAGAGGAGGTTGAGAGCATTTTCAGTCACTGTCCACAAATCAGACAGGCTCACTCGCTTCCTGGTTTTACGCAACATTTTTTCTCTTTGGCTTTTGACTGAGTTTTATTGTTTTAAACAACTGGTCATTATTGTTACTGTTTTAATTTTAATGTTTTTATGTTTGCTAGAATTTTTAAGTCTTTGTATATTGGTGTTTTACCATGTTCTTTTATCAGTGTACAGCACATTGGTCAACAGTGTTGTTTTTAAAGTGCTTTATAAATAAAGTTGTATTTTATTTATTCTGTTTTTGACACCTAACCATAGACTAACTACATAGATAACCAGTGACAAAAATAAACATTTTTCCAAAAGAACCCCTGGGAAGCCTCTAAAGAGCCCATGCATATCTACATACCCTTAATAGTGGAACCACGGGGGTTCTGACAAATGTTTATTCATCCAAATGCCCTGTTCAAAATGTTCCTGAGGGTCACAGCTTCCAGCAAGGCTCTTAGGTTCAGACAGGACACATCAGCAGGAGCATTCAACAGCAGAGCTGAGGTAAAGCCAGAGATCTGACAGCGGATACGGTTACATGTCACTTCTGATAGCTCCCAGCATTCCTGAGAAAATGTCAACCTGTATCTCACTTCAACTCTTGCAGGTTGACAGACTGCAAGAGCTGTGTGTGTGTTTATGGGTGGGGGTGTGGGGGTAGTGATGGACTAGGATGAAACCATGAAACCCCTCTCCATCCATCCAGGTTTCAATTAAAACAGAAGCTGCTCTCTTTTCGCTGGGCTTACAGGGTGCAGACAACAGGTTAGTAAAGAGCAACCGGCTCCTGACGGAGTTTTGTCTGGCAGACTGGCACCGACTAAGAAGGAGCAATTTCAGTACTTTGGTTCTGCCTACAAACAGCATGATTAAAATCCCCAAATAATTAGCAAACTTCAACAACTGTGAAATATGAAATACAGAATTGGAAATATTAATTTACTACTCAAACAGGAAAATGACATGAATAAATAAAAAAGCACCTCATATTTCCAGGAGAATCATATCTGCAGCATTTAAACATGCAACTGAAAATTCTGATTACAACGCATAACAGAAAATGAATGTTTACACTAAACCTGGAATCCGTCTGTAAGAAACGCTTGTTTTTGTAGTGCATTGAGATGACATGCTGTGAAAAGGTGCTTTATAAATGAACTGAATTGAATAGAACACCATATTCTATGTAAAAAAAAAAGCCTCTGCCTGATCTCCTGACTAGAGTGATGTCATCCTCTGTGTGACATACAAGGCATGAGGTTAGCCTAGACAATTAGTCCCAAGTGTCCCAAGTGGGTTTTACTTTGACTATGTAAGGGTCTGCTTTTAAGGGTTGAAAGAGTGAGTGTGTTGAAGAAATACTGAGAATCTGTGAAGGCCCTGAGGGGGAACACCATTTTAACACAATAGCTGCTTTTATGCCACATCTAGTTCCTGCTAAGTGGGTTTTTTCAAAAGATTTAATCCCACATTCAGGCTTGATTAAAAGTCATTCAAATGTGGATTAAAAGCAGGACAGAATATTTTTTCAGGAGCATCCCATTCACTTCTTGGTACCTCCACCATTTAATGTCTGCTGAAATTGAAGTTATTTTGCTAAAGCTACCTGGCCAATGTGATAAGTAACTTCCTATTAGACCTTTGCGCTACATAGTGAAAGTTTCAACTCATAACCGTGAGTACCTACTTGATCTGTGGTAATCAGCTGTAAATTCTGAGTGAGGTCGAGGTATTTATGGTGAGGGTATATTAAATATTCAGACTGACTGAATAAATATTTGTGAGAAATGTACCTCAGATTATTTTCCACTTAAACCAACATATCCTTTTTTGGCACAGGAATTTCCACGATGTTTACACCTTCAACAAAGTCAAATTCAAGCACTTTATAATCCAGTTCACTTTATAACTTTATAATTTATTTTATAAATTCATTTTTAAGAATTCTAGCAACTTAATACAGTAATAATTACCTGTATTTAAACACTAAAAAGGCAGAAGAAGAAAAATGCTCTGCCTTGTGATATAAAGAAGATGACCTTTTGCTTCTAATAACCACAGGATGTTTTGTGATTATATGACCAACCTTTGTTTCTTGGACTGGCTATAGTTTGTCATCGCTGCATAATGGTACAGGGAAAGAAGAACTTTTCAGTATTTTTTACAAACACGTTTATTTAGCCCCATTTATTCTGACACCCCTTAAACAAAATTAAGTCTGATGAATTGTCTTTATTATTAGTCCATGTCATTTAATCTCAATTACACAAGATAGTCCAGGAAGAAAACCTGACTGGGAGGAGGTTTACCTTCCAGCAGGACAACCACCCTAAACACATAGCCAGAGCTACAACAGAATGCTTTAGATCAAGGCATATTCCTGTGTTTGTTGTTTGAAAAAGATCAAATGTACACAATTTCAAGGATTTAATCATTTTTACAAGGCACTGTAGTTGCTGTGCTACTCTTTCATCTTAGTATAGTATAGGTATTAACTGTAAAGTATTTTGTCTAATGATGTGAATGTTCCATTACTGTACATTCTCTTTAATTCTTGTTTTTTGTTTTTGTTTTATATTTTTACCTTTGTGTGAATCTGCATGCTTCCATTTGCCTTTTGACTTTGCTGCTGGTACACCTGAATTTCTCCACTGTAGGACAATAAAGAATATTTTTATTTTATAACAGCAATGCTGATAATTCACCACTGCATTTCCATGGTCAGTTTATAGACAATATACTAACAAGTAAAAAAAACAGCTTTAAGAACTCAGCTTTGGCATGCTTTGTAATTAATAATGTGGAAGGGAAGTCTCTTGTCACCTTGGGTAATAAAAGCTGCACAACCTTTATATATATAAAAAAAATATGTCAAACAGTTGTGAAATTAGTCTTTTTAGTTGTGATTAATCAACAGTGAAGAAATTCACAGAACTTACAACCATTTTAGAATTTGAGAAATCACATTAGAATATCAAACATTATAACCCTAACAACTTTAAATTCATAAAGCTCAGTAACTACTCATAACTTAAGTTTAAATTAAAAAAGGTTCTTAAACTACTAAAACCTAAGAAGTGCAGTAAAGTTGAATGACAATCCTGTCAGGATCACATCCTTAACGTGCTCCATTTGTCTATTTGTTGGAGGATGAAATGACACTGTTTCTAAGTGCTCTTCTTCATTGTCATCAAACTGTACCACGCACCCCATATATATATATCAAAACGTCTGGCTCCGTCTTGGGATGTGTGCTATGATTTTCATTGGTGTTCTGAGTTACCATGGCAACACAATTAATAAAAAAACCATGCCCCAAAAACCCTATAGAAATGAATGGAGTCAGGGGAGAAAGGAATCATTAAAATCCACTGTTTTTGAGGTTCTACTTTGTGGCCATATTTTCGCCTAGATACACAGTTTAACTTCCGTTTGTAGAAATATCTGTCATCATTTCAGAAGTGAAAACGGTATGTTGATTCCTGTTACGGTTTCTCTAAATTTAGACTTCAAGCGCCACAAGGTTTGCCAGATAATCCAGCTCCTACAGTGGAGATTACAGTTAACTAGAGTGTAGGAAGTTGTTTTACTTTCAAAATAAATGATTTTTAACTTGCCCTCATGGCCACATTTTCTCTCTACTGTCACCATTTTCAGACAGTTTGTAGGAACGAGCCCATAGCTCCTCTTAACTCAGACTAAAAACCCAGCTCTTGATTTGTCGTTTCTTGCTGAGAAGGCATTCCACAGGGTCAAATGGTTGTGTTTTACGCACTTATAAGATTTGATCATGGAGACTAGTTTATTAGCTGGATCAGGTTGCTTTGTACTTCCCCAAAAATGGCAGTTTTAGCAAGTCATTGATTTAAAAAATGTTGCCTTCCATCAGAGCAAATGGCAGGGCAACCCATACAGCCCCCTGCTCTTCAGCACTATCAAACATTTAGTTCAGGCCATAAGGCAGAATGCTTAAATATCTTGGATTATGGTTGGACAGTGAGAGCATACAATTGCTCTTCATGCAGATGATGTTTTTATTTTCCTAACTAGGCCTTCTGTTTCAGTCCTGCACCTGCTGAATCTTCCCCAGTGCAGTCCCCCACCCTGTTAAATTAGATTTTTCTTTTGGAAGTTTCTCAGGTTATGAAATTAATTTTGCCAAATCTCAGGCTATGCTGCTAGGATCTACTACCTTATTTTCAGAACCTCCAAAATATCTTCCCTTTTAGCCAGTCACCCTCTTTTTTTGTACTTAGGGATTTATGTGACACCCAGAAGGTCCCACCCAGGCTGCTGTATGCTCGACAAATGATCCATATGTTCATATCCAACAAGGTTATTAAAGTCCTTGAATGCAAGTTGAGTTCATTTATTTGGGACAAGAGAATGCCTCGACTAAAAATGATTTACCTTCAGATAGTAGGGTATGAGGCCCCAACTCATTTGCAATACATTTCCCATAATGGGAGGCTGGTTTGGAGCTGACCCAGCCTCTATCTGGTTTGATGTTGAGTCTCCATGGGTGTCCATTATGGAACTTACTCTTTTTTAGGAACTTTGGTACTAGAGATCTTTGTGCTAACACTTTGAACTCAGCTCCAGTATGGAGGTTCACCGGCTTTTTGCAAAGCAACGCTCATAAAACAGGTATACCAATGGTCTTGTGAAGCAAAGTCATTTATTTGATGGACAGGCGTTATTGTCCTTTCGTCAGCCCCAGTAGCACTTTGGCTTAGGTTGAGCTCAGTACTTTTCCTACCTGCAGGTCTTTTTCACACGTAGAAAAGGCAATATCTTTTATGTATCTAAAAGATGCATTAATGTCTACAAATGTTTTATATGATTGGATTAAATTGACTTTTTGTGAAGTGTCTTGTTCTGAACTGACACCATAATACAAATTGATGACTTTATATTTAACCAATAATTTACAAACTTTTAAACAAAGGTGGGACAAAGATTAACGTACCAGCTCTGATTAATCAGACTGGGGTCTGTACCTTTTAATTGTGCCTAGTATTTGAGCTGTTGTTCTTGTTTTGTTTCATTAATTGAAAATTTAATAAAGATATTATTTGGAAAAAATAGTGTGCAGTGTTTTTCCTGCAAACATCAGAAAGGTAGGATGAACGATCGTTAGCGCTCTTCTATTGCTTAATGTTTACAGGAGCCAAAATAACCTGGATCCCTGTCCTGATCTAAGTATGTGTGAGTGATTAGCGGCTGACAAAAATAACAGAAGACCATGTATGCAAAACAATGACATAGAGGTACAGGATTACAGGAGCCTCTCCCACAGGGCTGTTTGAGCCTCATACTTTCCTTTGCACATCTGGGATTTCACCACTCAACCATTTTGTTTCAAGAAGTCCATCCTCACATACCAACACACCCCTTCTCCCCCCAACCCATAAATATCACCTGCATTCTGCTCCTTTAATCACCTCACAAGGCATTCCTTTATGCAGTTTGCCGCAGTTTGTCATGCACAGTCTTTCAAAACAAAAGTGAAGCCATCCATGAAAGCTGTAACGGCAGCCACATTCAAAGAATAGGTGAAAACAAAAACCTCAGAAATTATATGTTATATAGTACTGTGAATGTGTTTATTCCTCAGATTTTTTTCACTTTTCTGCTTTTCTGTCACATTTGTTTTGCAGCGTGGTCAGCCTGTTTAATGTCACTCCACAGGATCTCCAGACTTAAAGTCCAGATTTTAAGTAGCTTACTTGTTGCTGAGGTGTTTCAGGTCACTGTACTGCTGCATAACCTAGATGCGCTAAAGGTCACAAATTGATGGCTGAAAATTTTTCTTCACGACATTCTGCTAGAGAGCAGATTTCTTGGTCAGATTGATAACAGCAGGTCATCCATATTCTGAAGCAGCAAAATGGCTCCACATAATCACAGAAACAATGTGTTTGACTGTGACTATTGTGTCCTCATTTTGGAATTGTTGTCTTAGTTTAACACCAGATGTAACAGAAACTAAACCCTCCAAAAAGTTAATATTTTGTCTCATCAGTGAGACAGGCCTTTGGGTTTGGAACTCTGTGCCATTTTTGTCCAGTTTCTATCTTATTGCTGAATCATGAACTTTAACTAACTTTAACTGAGGCAAGTGAGGTCTGCAGAGCTATTTTTGAGTTAGGGTTTAGGACTAAGGTGTGAATTGAGTTTAGGTTTAGGGTTAAAATTTAAGTCAATGCAAAGTGTGCATGTGTGTTTGCCTGTGTGTGTGTGTATGTGTGTGTGCCCAGATAACGTTTGCGCATCCTTCATTCACATTCATCTGAGAAAACCCTAAATGTTTTCAATCCCCTTAGTTGACAGAAAAGGTCACTTCAAAGGAGGAAAAGAGTCACGGGGGCTTCAGGGGCCTGGGGCCGACAAATGCATGTTGTAAAACTTAACAAGGTGTGAACGCCCTCTATGTGCCCTGGGTCTTAAAGACAGCTTGTGGAAGTTCTCAGTGCCTCGAAGAACACTGCAAAAAGTGATAAGAGTAACTGCATGTTGTGTTTGCATCTGCATGGCTTAACTCAGTCAGGGCCAGTACGGGCTAAGGGTGTGTTTGAGAGTCCGGGTTTCAGTGCCAGTTTACATCAGCACATCACAGTTTGTTTCTACATAATGCAAGATCTAAACAAGTTAGGTTGTGTTAACAGGTTCAGTATATGGACGATTATCCCTGACATCTAAGGTTCTTTTTATCACAATTTATACTTTAATTCATAAACATTAGTTTTGGCAAAAGTGGAGAAAAAGATATAATTGCAGTGACAAAACCACAATACAAATACTGTAACGACATGGCAAGAATGCATGCAACGTTAGCAAACAGGTCAGGCCTCAATGTATTTCATTTTTCTGTTTTAAGAGAAAAACAAATATACTGAAAGCAAAAAATAAGTGACAGAACGGTCATCTGCATTGTTGGTGTTTCTCGTCCTCTTCTTGACAATACTCCATAGATTCTCTATGAGGTTCAGGTCAGGCCAGTTTGTTGGCCAATTAAGCACCGTAACACCATGGTCATTGAACCAGCTTTTGATACCTTTGGCAGTGTATGCCGGTGCCATGTTCTGCTGGAAAATGAAACCAGCATCTTCAAAAAGCTTGTCAGCACAGGGAAGCATAAGGTGCTCTAGAATTTCCTGGTAGATGGCTGCATCGACTGTGGACTTCAGAAAACCCAGTGGACCACCAGAAAGAACATGGCAAACCAGATATTTTCTGAATAGGAAACCTTCACCAGGGAGGCTGAGGAGTGTGATCCCCCTGTAGTTGGAACACACCCTCCGGTCACCCTTCTTATGTAGGGGGACCACCACCCCAGTCTGCCAATCCAAAGGCACTGTCCCCGTCTGCCATGCAATGTTGAAGAGGCGTGTCAACCATGACAGCCCCACAACATCCAAAGACTTGAGTTACTCAGGGCGGATCTCATCCAACCCCGAAGCCCTGGCACCGCGGAACTTTTTAACCACCTCGGTGACTTCAGCCCGGGTTATGAAAGAGTCCAACCCCGAGTCCCCAGCTTCTGTTTCCACCAGAGAATGCGTGATGGCAGGATTGAGGAGATCCTCAAAGTACTCCTTCCACCGCCCGATAATGTCCCCAGTCGAGGTCAGCAGCTCCCCACCCCCACTGTAAAGTGTTGGCGAAGCACTGCTTCCCCCTCCAGAGGTGCCGGAGGGTTTGCCAGAATCGCTTCGGGGCCAACCGGTAGTCCTTCTCCATGGCCTCACCGAACTCTTCCCAGATCCGAGTTTTTGCCTCTGCCACCGCCCGGGCCACGACACGCTTGGCCCCACGGCACCCGTCAGCCGCCTTAGGAGTCCCACAAGCCAAACACAACCGATAGGACTCCTTCTTCAGCTTGACAGCGTCCCTTACTGCCGGTGTCCACCACCGGGTACGGGGATTGCCGCCGCGACAGGCACCGCAGACCTTATGGCCGCAGCTACGGGCGGCAGCATCGACAATAGATGCGGAGAACATGGTCCACTCGGACTCTATGTCTCCAACATCCCTTGGAATCTGGTCAAAGCTCTCCCGGAGGTGAGAGTTCAATACATCCCTGGCCAAGGGGTCTGCCAGATGTTCCTAGCAGACCCTCACTATGCGCTTGGGCCTGCCAAATCTGTCCGGCTTTCTCCTCCACCAACGGATCCAACTCACCACCAGGTGGTGATCAGTGGACAGCTCAGCCCCTCTCTTCACCCGAGTGTCCAAAACATGCGACCGAAGGTCTGATGATACGACAACAAAGTCGATCATCGACCTCCTGCCTAGGGTATCCTGGTGCCAAGTGCACTGATGGACACCCTTATGTTTGAACATGGTGTTCATTATGGACAATCCGTGACTAGCACAGAAGTCCAATAACAAAACACAACTCGGATTCAGATCGGGGAGGCCATTCCTCCCGATCACGCCTCTCCAGGTGTCACTGTCATTTCCCGCGTGGGCGTTGAAGTCCCCCAGCAGAATAATGGAGTCCCCGGGAGGGGCACTATCCAGCACCCCCGACAGGGATGCCAAGAAGGCCGGGTACTCCGCACTACCACTCGGCCCGTAGGCTGAAATGATAGTCAGAGACCTCTCCCCAACCCGAAGGCGCAGGGATGCGACCCTCTCATCCACTGGGGTAAACCCCAACACTAGACGGCTGAGCCGGGGGACGACAAGCAAACCCACCCCAGCCCGCCGCCTCTCCCTGTGGGCCACTACAGAGTAGAAGAGAGTCCAGCCCCTCTTGGGGAGATGGTTTCCAGAGCCCATGCTGTGAGTGGAGGCGAGCCCGACTATTTCTAGTCGATATCTCTCAACCTCCCGCACAAGCTCAGGCTCCTTCCCCCCCAGTGAGGTGACATTCCATGTCCCTAGAGCCAGCCTAAGCATCTGGGGATCGGGCCGCCGAGGTCTCCACCTTCGTTCGCCGCCCAATCCTCTTTGCACCGGTCCCTCACGGTTCCCCCTGCAGGTGGAGGGCCCACTGGGGGATGGTCTCGTGTCTCTCGTTCGGGCTTGGCCCGGCCAGGTCCCGCGAGGAGCAACCCAACCACAAGGCGCTCTACGACAAGTCCCGACCCCAGGCCTGGCTCCTGGGTGGGACCCCGGCTCCGTCGTACCGGGCGACATCACGTGCCTCGATTTTGTAGTCGTCATGAGGGATTCTTGAACCGCTCTTTGTCTGACCCGTCACCTAGAGCCTGTTTGCCCTTTGTCACCGGTCTCTGTACAAGCGGAGCAGGAGTTTGGTTCGCATTGCCGGCACTAAGTTGGACCTGTTCCCCTTGCATGTTGGACTCTGGCAGCGCTGCCCTTTGTCACTGGTCCTGTTCGTAACTTTTATGAACAGGATTTCTAGGCACAGCCAAGGGCTGGAGGGGGTCTGGTTTGGGGACCAGAGGATTTTGTCTCTTCTTTTTGCAGATGATGTGGTCCTGCTGGCCACCTCTAGCCAGGACCTACAGCATGCACTGGGGCGGTTCGCAGCCAAGTGTGAAGTCTGGGATGAAGATCAGCTCCTCCAAATCCGAGGCTATGGTTCTCGACCGGAAAAGAGTGGCTTGTCCTCTTCAGGTTGGAGGGGAGTTCCTGCCTCAATTGGAGGAGTTTAAGTATCCCGGGATCTTGTTCACGAGTGAGGGAAGAATGGAGCGGGAGATCGACAGGCGGATCGGTGCGGCTGCCATAGTAATGGGGGCGCTGTGCCGGTCCGTTGTGGTGAAGAGAAAGCTGAGCCGAAAAGCGAAGCTCTCGATTTACTGGTTGGTCTACATTCCTACCCTCACCTATGACCATGAACTTTGGGTCATGACCGAAAGAACGAGATCCCAGATACAAGCGGCTGAAATGAATTTCCTCCGTAGGGTGGCCGGGCACTCCCTTTAGAGATAGGGTGAGGAGCTCGGCCATCCGGGAGGGGCTCGGAGTAGAGCCGCTGCTCCTCCACATCGAGAGGAGCCAGTTGAGGTGGCTCGGGCATCTATACCGGATGCCTCCTGGACGCCTTCCTCAGGAGGTGTTCCAGGCACGTCCCACCGGGAGGAGGCCCAGGGGACAACCCAGGACACGCTGGAGGGACTATGTCTCTCGGCTGGCCTGGGAACGCCTTGGGCTCCCCCCGGAGGAGCTGGAAGAGGTGTCTGGGGAGAAGGACGTCTGGGCGTCTCTGCTGAGTCTGCTGCCCCCGCGACCCGGTCCCGGATAAGCGGAAGAAGAAGAGTACGAGTATGAGAAAACTTCACACTGGACTTCAAGCAACATATATTCTGTGCCTCTCCATCCTTCTTCCAGACTCTGGGACCTTGATTTGACTATGAAACTGTCATAATCGGCCTGTGCCAGGTTTTTGAGTTTGTGTTCTGTTTACTTCCTCTGTTTTCTATTTATTCAGGTTTATTATATTCCTTCTGTGTAGTTTTTGTTACTTCCTGGATTCCTAAGTTTAGATATGTCAGTTTATATTTCCTTATAGATCTGGATCCCCCTTGTTAAAGTCATTTAGTTTAGTCTCATTGTTTACCTGCTTCAGTTCATTTAGATGTTCTTCTGTGAGCTCCCTGCATTCCTGCTAATCAGGGTTTGTCACACTACCACAGTTCCTTGCATTCCTTTTGTTACCAGCTGTCTCATATTCTCCTGATTAATTCCTCTCCTAGTTCATTGGTACACTCTCCAGTTCTGTTAAGGTTCATGCTCCCAGTTGTATGAATATGTGTAAGTTTTTATTTCCATAAGTCAGTAGAGGAAGTGATATATTAATTGAATAGCCAATGAAGCATGTTGTTGTTCATTGACTTGTGATAGTTAATAAAATGCAGAAGGGATTTCTCTCTTTCTCCACTCTAAGCTGAAGTTCGAGTCTGTATGAAGTTATTTCTCCATCAGATAAAGATCGAATTCCGGGTCAAAGTACTGCTGTGAAGTTAAATCTGCTAACAGGTTATGGGCCCAGTCCTGCACCAAGACCCAAGCAAGAGCAAGAGTGAGTACAAGAAGTTTATTAAGCACCCCTGGGGAAAGTCGCAACGCACTGCTGTCCAGTGAGGATTAGCTTGCTAAAGCTAAAAAGACAATGAGCTGGAGAGCTACCAAAACGAGTAACCGCTGGTCACGGTTAGTGTTTGACAGAAATGCGGGGAAGTACGAAGTGTGGGAGACAAAGTTTTTAGGCCACCTTCGGTTACAAGGCTTAAAAGACATAATTTTAAAGCCCGTAGAGGAAGGCGAGGAAGAAGATGAAAATGACACAAAAATGCAGAGCTTATTCAGTTCCTGGATGACACAAGTTTATTGCTAGTAATGCTCAAAGCTGTTGATGATGGACAGAAGGCTCTGCGAATATTAAGACATTTTATACGGGAAAGGGTAAGCCCCATGTTATTAGTCTATATACAGAACTGACCTCACTACAGAAGATTAACAGTGAAAGTGTAACGGACTATGTTTTAAGAGCGGAGGCCGCCATTACAGCACTAAAAAACGCTGGTGAAACTCTGAGTGATGGTCTCCTCAATGCTATGATTTTGAAAGGACTACCAGAGTCATTCAAACCATTTATCATCCATGTCACGCAAAGTGAAGCCTCAATGACCTTTAGTGACTTCAAAGGTAAATTGAGAAGCTATGAAGATACTGAAAAAATGCATGCGGCAGCAACAGACGACAACATCATGAAGGCATGGGCCCAGTCAAGAACAAAGTATGCAAAGGTGTGTGTGGGTGATCAGAGAGCAGGCGGTGTCGACCTTGTGTGCTTCAGATGTGGTCAAAAGGGACACAAAGCTAAAGTGTGTCACCGCAAGAAATGGTGCAACTTCTGCAAAAGCACCACACATTGTGAGGAAATGTGCAGGAGGAAACATAGGCAGGGCGAGGTGCAGAAAGTTGCTGAAGAAGAGGATAGCAAAGAATATGCTCTCCGGCTGAGCGATATGAACCAGGATATCAAGAGGAGCAGTGGAGTCAAAGCCAAAGGTTTGATGGTGGACACCGGAGTGACCTTGCACATCATCACTGACCTGGAAAAGTTTAAGAAATTTGACGACAACTTCAAACCTGAGACGCATTGTATAGAGCCAGAAAGCGGCACAGGAAAACCTTATCCTCCACTAAATGGACATTAAAACTGCTTATCTTCATTCATCTATAGACTACAAAATATACAACCAGACGGTTATAAAGAGGAATCAAATGACAATGAACCGCTGGTGTGTAAATTGAACAGATCATTATATGGTCTGAAACAGGCTGGGAGAAATTGGAACAATACACTGCATGATTACTTGTGTGAAAACAATTTTGTACAAAAAACCAGCAGATTACTGTGTGTACACCAAGCAGGCAGGAAAGGATAAGGTCATACTTGTAGTATGGGTGGATGATCTGATCATCGCTGCGACTGATGAAAAAGTACTGAATGATGTCAAAGACGAGGTTCATAATGAAGGACTTGGGAAAACTGAGATATTTTCTTGGTATCAATTTTGAACAGAGTGAAAACTGTGTACAAATGTCTCAAACAAGGTATGTAAAGAAAATACTCCAGAGGTTTGATGTGCAGGACTGCAAACCTAGAGCTACGCCTTGTGAACAAAAACTGGACTATAATGATGATACAGAAAAAATGGACAATGTCACAAAATACAGAGAAGCTGTTGGCAGTCTTATTAATTTTACTACCTCTACAAGACCTGACTTAAGTTTTTGTTGTGAGTAAGCTGTCACAGTATTTTGCAGAACCTACAGAGCAACAATGGACTACTGTTAAACATGTGTTAAGGTATCTCAAAGGTACTTCTGAAAAGAAGCTATTTTAACAAAAATGTGAAGATGAGAATCTTGGATTACATGCATACAGTAATGCTGATTGGGCAGCCGATGTCAATGATCGTCGTAGCACAACTGGTTATTGTGTTAGTTTGTGCGAAAAAGGGCCACTGATTTCATGGAAGACTAAAAAGCAGCCTACAGTCACATTGTCCACATGCGAGGCTCAATATGGCTTTAGCTGCTACCATTCAAGAGTGTTTATATTTGATGCAGCTACTTAAGAGTATAGACTGCTTTGAATATGCATCAACTAAGGTTTATGAAGATAACCAGGGTACTATAGCAATAGCTAAGAACCCTGCAAAGAGACAGCGTTGTAAACATGTTGACATAAAGTACCACTTTGTCAGATCAACTGTGAAAAATGGAAAAGTCTGTTTGAGCTATTGTCCAACGGACCAGATGGTCACAGACATAATGACCAAGCCTGCGACAACATTTAACATGAACATTTTGTTTTTCAGAATGTAATAACAAGATAATTTTGCTGCTGAAGTTAACAACCTCAGAGCAAGTGGGAGTGTTAAGGTTTATGCTCCCGGTTGTATAAATATGTGTAAGCTTTTATTTGTGATAGGTGATATGTTAATTGAATAGCCAATGAAGCATGTTGTTGTTCTGTGATGTGTGATAGTTAAAATGGAGTGAGTGCAGAAGGGATTTCTCTCCTTCTCCACTCTGAGCTGCGGTTCGAGTCTGTATGAAGTTATTTTTCCGTCAGATAAAGATCGAATAGCGGGTCAAAGTACTGCTGTGAAGTTAAATCTGCTAACAACTTCCCTCAGTATTTGTTTATAATTAAATCTTTTTCATCTACTCTAATGCGCTCTGCATTTGGGTCCTACCCAACGCAAAACATGACAGAAACTGAACACATTGCGCCCATTCCTTATTAACAAGGAGGTGTACAAGAAGAAGCTGGAGAGCAAGCTCCAGCAAAACAATATCAGAGATGTGTGGACAGGGATGAAGAAGATCACAGGCTTCAAGCAGAAGGATGATCAGACCGATGGAGGTCTGGACAGAGCCAATGAACTGAACACATTGTTCAATAGGTTCAGTTCAGAAACCAGCTTCGCATCCTCCTCTCCTGCTCACAGCCAAACAGACATTCCATCTTCCTTTGACCCACAGGACCCAGAGCTGTCCAGTAACACCTCACATTTTTTATCTTCCACCTCAGCCCTAGACCCTTCTGCTTCTACATGTTTGCCTTCAACCATATAAGAAGATGCTGATGCTTCCTTTGCTTCCCCCTTCCACCTGTGTGTCTCAAAAAGTCAGGTGAAGAGACAACTGGAGAGACTGAACCAGAATAAGGCTGCATGTCCAGATCATGTCAGCCCTAGAGTCCTGAAGGCCTGTGCACAGCAGCTCTGTGGGATTCTGCAGCACCTCTTCAGCCTTAGCCTGGCCCAGAAGAAGGTTCCGGTGTTGTGGAAGACCTCCTGTCTTGTTCCGGTACCAAAGAAAACTCACCCATCAGTCCTCAATGACTATAGACCTGTTGCCCTGACATCCCATATCATGAAGGTCCTAGAGAGACTCCTGTATGCCCACCTGAGTAAGCAAACAATAACCTATCAGGAACCCCTTCAGTTTGCTTATTGCTGTGGAGTTGGAGTTGAAGATGCCATCATACACCTGCTTCAACAAAGCCACTGTCATCTGGACAAAGCCAGTAGCACTGTGAGGATCATGTTCTTTGATTTCTCCAGTGCATTTAATACAATCCAACCTGATTTGCTTTGTCAGAAACTCCAGAAGACTCAGGTGGAGGCCTCAACAATCTCCTGGATTAAAGACTACCTGACAAACAGACAACAGTTTGTGAGACTGAAGGGTTGTGAGTCTAACCAGGTAGTCAGCAGCACAGGAGCACCACAGGGGACGGTACTCTCACCATTCCTCTTCACTCTGTACACCTTAGACTTCCAGTACAAGACAGACTCCTGTCATCTGCAGAAATACTCAGATGATTCTGCAGTCGTGGGGTGGATCAGAGATGGATAAGAAGCTGAGTACAGGAAGGTGGTGGACCGCTTTGTGGCATGGTGTGGAAACAATCATCTCATTTTGAACGTGACTAAAACAAAGGAGATGATTGTAGATTTTAAGAGAAACAGGAATAAGTCAAAAACTATTACTATCATGGGAGAAGAAGTGGAGGTGGTGGAGGAGTATAAATACCTCAGTGTTCACCTGGACAACAGACTAGAGTGGAGATGCAACTGTGAAGCCATCTACAAGAAGGGACAGAGCAGACTGTACTTCTTGAGGAAGCTTAGGTCCTTTGGTGTTTGCAGCAAGATGCTGCATATCTTCTATAAGTCTGTTGTGGAGAGTGTGATCTCTTCTGCCATTGTCTGCTGGGGAAGCAGCATCAGAGCCAGGGACTTAAAAAAGCTCAATAAGCTGATAAAAAAGGCTGGCTCTGTTCTGGGGACTCCTCTGGAACCTCTGGAGATCATTGTGGAAAGACGGATTCTTCATAAAATGAAGAACATTATGGAGAACCCTGAGCATCCTCTTCATGAGACTGTCCTACAACAACAGAGTGTCTTCAGTCAGTGGCTTCTTCAGATCTGCTATAAGACAGGAGATCCTTCCTGCCCACAGCCATCAGCATCTACAACGGCTCTTTGAGGAAACCTTCGTAATATGAGCTATAACAACATTTAATTTCCCTTTGTATTTTTGAATTGAATTGAATTGAATTGAATTGAATTAATTTCACTGGCTTCCAATGTCTGCCGGGAACAAATACAAGATCTCTCTCCTCATCCATTAATGCATGTTTGGAAATGCCCCTCTTTACTACAAAAAAATACTCACCCCACAATTCACACCACACACCCTAACCCCACCTACTCAAACTGTCTTCAGATGCCCAGGTACCAGACTGAGCTCCATTGGGTACAGGGCTTTCTGTGCCCTCCTTGACACTTTGAGTGCTCTACAATCCACAGAACGCTTTAAACAAAGAACTAAGAACATTTATCTTTAGTTAAGCAGTTTAATCATTTACAGTCTGCTACTATTTTAACTTTTATTTCTACTTTAAACATTGTCTAAAAATGAGTGGCAAAAATGTTGAACTTTTCACAATATTCTTGTTTTTTAGCTGTACTTGTACTGTATATGGTAATTCACTATCCAACGGCCTCATGGTAGCAATATAACAATAGTTAGAAGACTGGAACTTTCTAAAAGACTAATTAAAAAAAAAAGTACTGTAAGTGTAGTAACATTTAGTACTGTTCTACATATTCTTTAATAAGAATTTAAGTCTAAAATGCTACATGCTTAGTTACTGTCATCATTAGGCACAAGAATATGGCTGGTTTTAGTTTTGGATACAACTACTGCATTAGAAGAGATAGATGACATGCTGACATACTAAGCTGCATTTTTTTTTTTACAGTGTAGAAGCTTTTAGGGGGAGGAGCATGTGTTTGGAAAACAAACATCAGGCAGTGAGTTGGGCAGCTTAGGCCTGGACACTTCTGATTTATCTGTGTAGAATTATGTTGCTGACCTCTTAACAACCCTGCCATTTGTGTAATAACCCCCTACCCCTCCAAAGTTCTGTTCAGGCAATCACCAGTGCCACCTAGACACTACCAACCCCACAGAATGTCCCCCACAGGCTGCTGTGTCATCTACAGTTGAGCAGACACAGATGCACACTTGAACAACATGATGGTCAAGCTTTATTTTCCCCCTGCTGTTTCCCACAGGACAGATGTTATTTAGATTCAGAGGGAATTTTCAATCTTGAAATGAATGAGCCAGAAGTTCATGTGTTTCAGCTGTGTTATGGAAAGTAACTTGTGCCATCAAACACTGAATTTGAATTACTCAGACTTAATCTGTATTTGTGTAATTTGAAATGAAATGCATTGGTTTGAAAATGAATTTCACTAAACTGAAACTGAATTTTATGGTTTGAAACTGAATTCATTTGCTTTTAAAATGTATTTGGTTGTATTAAAAATTCAGTTTGACTACTTTCACTTTCAGATCTGTAATTCAATTTCAGTTCCAAAATTCAGGGTTTTTTTTGGTGTGTCACACATCCGGGTCCTTCAGGATAGGCACAGATTAATCAAACACAGATTCATCGATTTACGTTTCACATCAGGTTAAACTTCCTTTACGGCATGTTGAGCTGGAGCAGTGCAGCATACATGAGCTTGACGGATGTCAGTCACCAAGTCAAATGAGCATCTATGTAAACAAATGATGGTCAAACAGTAACACTTATGCTACCTGTAGCTATTAGCTAAACATGCCAGATTAGCATAATGTACCGCCGGTGTTACGTCTGCGTTTCTCTTGCCCTTACCTGGTCGTAACTTATGTTGCCTAGCAACCGTGTTAGCGTGAAGCGCAGAGCTGTGAAGCCGAACAAATGGAGCCAGAAGGTTAATAACACTGTCTCTACTATAAATGACTACACGGTTTTTATTTACCATTTTACATATTGCTGATGGCTTATAATGCTGTTTTGTTTTAAAATATTATTGTTTTATGATCTTGTTCATTATTCAGCCATTTAAAATGTTGAAAATATTTATTTGTGTTCATAGATATAAAAATCTAACACTAGATAAAATACATTGATGACAAATACCATTTGTTTAATTTATTTGTAAAGCTTTAAACAACAAACACTAACATGTTAACTTTAGGAACATCGTTTAAATCTGTTTATTTGTAGAGCATAGTAATAATAATAAGTATTATTATAGTAAATAAACCAAAAACATTAATATTAGATTTCATCTGACTGAATTATATCTGTTTAACTTCCACCCATAGGGGAAACCTAGCGGGATTTGGGAAACAATGTGCCGGGAGTCAGCTGTTCTCTCGGGGTTTAGCGCACCTCAACCACCCGGCCAGAGGTGAGCCGGCTGCTGGGGCAGCGGACGAACACATTGGCACATTTGTGTAATTAAGCGATATCTTGATAAACTGATCAGATATTTTAGGTTTACACAACTACATTCACTTCAGTTTGCTTATCGCTGTGGAGTTGGAGTTGAAGATGCCATCATACACCTGCTTCAACAAACCCACTGTCATCTGGACAAAACCAGCAGCACTGTGAGGATCATGTTCTTTGATTTCTCCAGTGCATTTAATACAATCCAACCTGATTTGCTTTGTCAGAAACTCCAGAAGACTCAGGTGGAGGCCTCAACAACTCCTGGATCAAAGACTACCTGACAAACAGACCACAGTTTGTGAGACTGAAGGGTTGTGAGTCTAACCAGGTAGTCAGCAGCACAGGAGCACCACAGGGGACTGTACTCTCACCATTCCTTTTCACTCTGTACACCTCAGACTTCCAGTACAAGACAGACTCCTGTCACCTGCAGAAATACTCAGATGATTCTGCAGTCGTGGGTTGGATCAGAGATGGATAAGAAGCTGAGTACAGGAAGGTGGTGGACCACTTTGTGGCATGGTGTGGAAGCAATCATCTCATCTTGATCGTGACTAAAGCACAGGAGATGATTGTAGATTTTAAGAGAAACAGGAATAAGTCAAAAACTATTTCTATCATGGGAGAAGAAGTGGAGGTGGTGGAGGAGTATAAATATCTCGGTGTTCACCTGGACAACAGACTAGAGTGGAGATGCAACTGTGAAGCCATCTACAAGAAGGGACAGAGCAGACTGTACTTCTTGAGGAAGCTTAGGTCCTTCAGTGTTTGCAGCAAGATGCTGCATATCTTCTATAAGTATGTTGTGGAGAGTGTGATCTCTTCTGCCATCATCTGCTGGGGAAGCAGCATCAGAGCCAGGGACTTAAAAAAGCTCAACAAGCTGATAAAGAAGGCTGGCTTTGTTCTGGGGACTCATCTGGAACCTCTGGAGATCATTGTGGAAAGATGGATTCTTCATAAAATGAAGAACATTATGGAGAACCCTGAGCATCCTCTTCATCAGACTGTCCTACAACAACAGAGTGTCTTCAGTCAGAGGCTTCTTCAGATCTGTTGTAAGAAAGACCGCTACAAGAGATCCTTCCTGCCCACAGCCATCAGCATCCACAACGGCTCTTTGAGGAAACCTTCATGATGAGCTACAACAACATTTAATTTCCCTTTGGGATTAATAAAGTATTTTGGAATTGAATTGAATTGAATTGAATTGAATTGAATTGAATTGAATTTGAATTCTCGTTTAAACACATTGTAAAAGTTCAGTTGTTTCACAGAATGCGCAATATAAACAATTTTATTCACAGCTTTTCGGTCCTTCGGCCTTTGCTACTTCCATTTGAACAATCTACTTCGACCCGCAATGAATCATGGGATAGGGTGGGCCATGGAGGACACACCAGACCCATCTTTCAAATCTGGGGATAAGAAGGACGCATTTGTTGGAACCTTGGAGATTGGACAGCATTCGTCGCCTCATCCAGGATGTTATCGGCCTACAAATGCGTCCTTCAAAAGAATGCAGACCTTAATTTGGACACAGCAATAGTGAATGACATCCATGAATCAGTAAATCCGTGTTTGATTAATCTGTGGCTTCAAGAACCTGGATGTGTGACACAAAAAACTGAATTTTGGAACTGAAATTAAATTTCAGACCTGAAAGTGCCAGTAATCAAACTGAATTTTCCATACAAGCAAAGCAATTTTCAAAGCAAACAAAATCAGTTTTAAACCATTATATTCAGTTTCAGTTTAGTGAAATTCATTTTCAAACCAATGCTTTTCATTTCAAATTACACAAATACAGATTCAGTCTGAGCAATTCAAATTCAGTTTCTGATGGCACAAGTTTCTTCCCATATTTGATTTATAACACACAGATCGATCTTTAGCACTGTTGGATGCTGGGTGATCTGAAAACATTCTGGACACAAAAGTGTTAAGCTCTGTAAAATAAAGGCCTTATTAATTTGTTTCAAAAAAGAAATAAAAGACCTCTTCATAAGTTTACTAAAAATTTTGGTAAAATATACAGTGAAACAATAACAGGTGATTTACAGATAAATGAAACACAAAAAACAAAATAAATAAGAACATTTAAAAAAAAGAATGTAATTATAGACAAAACATACAAGCAGTAACGTGCCACATGGTGTATCTGTAGTTTGTTTTCATTTGTGAGAATATTCCTTTGGTTAAATCTTGTATTTTCAACAGGCAAATCTCTGTTTAGTTCCCATAATGTATTGGCTCCAACTCTAAGCCACTGCCACCATAAAATCTTCTTCATTCGGTCCACCTGCATTTTGCCAATCAGTATACCTATCTCACCTGCGTGTGGCACTGTTTAGTCTTACCTGTTCTGTTTGCTCTTCACTGGTTCACATTACAGGTCCTTCTCAAAATATTAGCATATTGTGATAAAGTTCATTATTTTCCATAATGTAATGATGAAAATTTAACATTAATATATTTTAGATTCATTGCACACTAACTGAAATATTTCAGGTCTTTTATTGTCTTAATATGGATGATTTTGGCATACAGCTCATGAAAACCCAAAATTCCTATCTCACAAAATTAGCATATTTCATCCGACCAATAAAAGAAAAGTGTTTTTAATACAAAAAACGTCAACCTTCAAATAATCATGTACAGTTATGCACTCAATACTTGGTCGGGAATCCTTTTGCAAAAATGACTGCTTCAATGCGGTGTGGCATGGAGGCAATCAGCCTGTGGCACTGCTGAGGTCTTATGGAGGCCCAGGATGCTTCGATAGCGGCCTTTAGCTCATCCAGAGTGTTGGGTCTTGAGTCTCTCAACGTTCTCTTCACAATATCCCACAGATTCTCTATGGGGTTCAGGTCAGGAGAGTTGGCAGGCCAATTGAGCACAGTGATACCATGGTCAGTAAACCATTTACCAGTGGTTTTGGCACTGTGAGCAGGTGCCAGGTCGTGCTGAAAAATGAAATCTTCATCTCCATAAAGCTTTTCAGCAGATGGAAGCATGAAGTGCTCCAAAATCTCCTGATAGCTAGCTGCATTGACCCTGCCCTTGATAAAACACAGTGGACCAACACCAGCAGCAGACCATCACTGACTGTGGGTACTTGACACTGGACTTCTGGCATTTTGGCATTTCCTTCTCCCCAGTCTTCCTCCAGACTCTGGCACCTTGATTTCCGAATGACATGCAGAATTTGCTTTCATCTGAAAAAAGTACTTTGGACCACTGAGCAACAGTCCAGTGCTGCTTATCTGTAGCCCAGGTCAGGCGCTTCTGCCGCTGTTTCTGGTTCAAAAGTGGCTTGACCTGGGGAATGCGGCACCTGTAGCCCATTTCCTGCACACGCCTGTGCACGGTGGCTCTGGATGTTTCTACTCCAGACTCAGTCCACTGCTTCCGCAGGTCCCACAAGGTCTGGAATCGGCCCTTCTCCACAATCTTCCTCAGGGTCCGGTCACCTCTTCTCGTTGTGCAGCGTTTTCTGCCACACTTTTTCCTTCCCACAGACTTCCCACTGAGGTGCCTTGATACAGCACTCTGGGAACAGCCTATTTGTTCAGAAATGTCTTTCTGTGTCTTACCCTCTTGCTTGAGGGTGTCAATAGTGACCTTCTGGACAGCAGTCAGGTCGGCAGTCTTACCCATGATTGGGGTTTTGAGTGATGAACCAGGCTGGGAGTTTTAAAGGCCTCAGGAATCTTTTGCAGGTGTTTAGAGTTAACTCGTTGATTCAGATGATTAGGTTCATAGCTCGTTTAGAGACCCTTTTAATGATATGCTAATTTTGTGAGATAGGAATTTTGGGTTTTTATGAGCTGTATGCCAAAATCATCCGTATTAAGACAATAAAAGACCTGAAATATTTCAGTTAGTGTGCAATGAATCTAAAATATATGAATGTTCAATTTTCATCATGACATTATGGAAAATAATGAACTTTATCACAATATGCTAATATTTTGAGAAGGACCTGTATTTTGCTCATGCCATGTCTGTCCATGTTCATGTCAATTTCTTTTGCCTCAAGCCTGATTGTAGTTTTAATTTTTCAATTATTAAACCTTTCTGCTCACTGCGCTTCTTCTGCCTGCCTGTCTGCACTTGGGTTCAGCTCTTAGAACCACACTGTTTGACAGAGGCCCAATTTTCTGCACATTTCAGGTTTATAGGGGTTAGAAAATAAATGCTGCCTTCCTTTGTTTAATTGATCATGATGATACTGAGTAAACAGCTCTGTTTCTTTCTGAGGAAAAATCTACTTGTCCTCTGAGAGGGTTCTGATGACTAGTCAACTGTCTGCACGCAACCTGCTTGTGAGAGGAGGTCTGTGGGTGGAAAGAGGAAGCATAATGTTTTCAGTGTGAAAACGGCGTTATAAAACCCACACAATTGAATGTGAGCGAGCCCTTTTTTCTGCAGAGCTGTCAGCGACACACAGAACCTGCAACAGCATTTCAGAAATGAGTCTCTATCGCGCCCAAATCCTTGGTGCTGTTGTGCTGCTGATTCTGGCAATAATTGGGTTTTGTTTGGTGGTCCTTCCAGCAAAAGAGGTGGAGATGCCTGCAGATAAAATGGTAGGTCTTTTTTTCATATCATTTAGTGATATATAATGCAATTATTCACGGAAACCCGCATTCTAGTATTATTTACTAGTATTACTTATTATTTGGTCTTTCTTTCAGTCTTATAATGTCCCAAATAGGAGCATGCAAAAAACATAAATTCTGAAACGTAAAAAGTTTCACAATAATTTTGCTTGGTGTTGTGATTATTATCATGATTATATTATTTTATATTTAAATATTTTATTAAATAATAATTCAGTCTGTTAAGGGTTGTCCTGTGAATACCATCCCAATAAGGCAGTGGTATTAGGACAATAGAGAACAGGGTGAGCCAATCTCTGGCATTACTGAACAGCAAAACTCTGCACACACATGGAATAAATTCAAAATTTTTTAGAATACAAGAATTTATTAACAAAAATAACTCAAAGTGTAACATATTTGAATCAACAAATGCTTTACTATACTAGAACAATAACTAAACTACCAAGCAAAATGAACGAATAAAGAAGATCATCTATGTACAATATGAACACGTGAACCAATATATGATGCAACATTACTATTCATATTATTTATGTTAGAGAACCAATGATTATCTTGAGGAATCTGGAAATGAGGTTCAGTTAGCTCCAAGACTAACTTAATAATTGGTATACCTATAAACCACCAATCACACTGCAATATCAGATAAGATATTATTTTAATAAAATTATATTTCAGAGAGTTATTTGCTGAATAAAACCAACATTTCGGATGACTAATTCTCAATGGTGTTTTAAGTAACAGTCTTTATTTCTTAAAATAATATTTAAGAAAAATGTATTAAGGAAATTTCAAAATTGTCGTAATTACCCCCTTTTTATGAATGAATGCTGGGTATTTGAGCAGCGAATTATTTTTGTACATATGATCGGCGGGATCGTAGTCACTTTTGAAACCAAGTTGAAGAGGTATATCCACTCACCGGCAAGGAGACATTTGCGCCTTGTGCCTCTCGTGTCCGGTTTTCATTTGAGACCCGCTCAGAAAGAGGCCGCCATGATGGAACACAATGTTTTTGTTCAATGACGTCACGGGATGTTGGCTATGACTCCTCCTCCTGGGCTGTGTTAGGCCTGAGAGGTGTAGAAAGGTTCATACTGGCCTTCGTTGTACAGTTCAGAGTCCATCTTCATCCCTGTTGTAACCCATTGCTGGGGTCCCAACAATGATTTTCAGGGCAACTGTGGCTCAGTAGGAAGAGTAGTCGTCTTGCAATCAGAAGGTTGTGGGTTTGATTCCAGCTTCCTCCAGCCATATGTCGATGTGCCCCTGGGCAAGGCACTTAACCTCAAGTTGCCTACCGATCTGCATATCGTGTATGAATGTGTGAGCGTTAGTGAGTGCAATTGGGTGAATGTGGCTCCAGTGTAAAGTGCTTTGAGTGGTCTGTATGACTGGAAAAGCGATATATAAGTTCAGTCCATTTACCATTTATTTTTGTTGAAGTGAAGGATAAAGAGAAACAGTTTATAATTGAAGAAAATAACATTTTACTGAAGTAAATGATATATTTTGTGAGATTTAGATAAAACATTTATCTGAATTTCTCCTCAGTCCATCTGACAAAAGTTGTTTTTAAACTCCTTTTTGAAACTTTGTTTACTGTTGGTCAAATAAATGTGTTACTTTTGTCAAGGTGTTCCACTCCTGAGGCACCATGGACATAATTTCTTACATTTCAAAATAGGAAACTTATTAAAAAAGTTGAATTTCTTAAATTTTAGTCAAATAGTAAGATCCTAAAACACATTTATTTTAATTTTGATGAAGGCTTTCTAAATTTCTAATTTCATTATTCCTTCTTTCAGGCCTTCATTCTTCTTATGAAAAAACTATTTTCATTTGACCTGCTAAAAATAAAAATGAAACATTTTACCACACAGTCTGTTGTTCTCCACTGAGCATGTAAGTCATAAGTGCAGTTTTCAATGTTAGTCACATTCTGTAGTGAAAAATGTGTTGTTGCACAGAACCTCATTTTGGATTTTTCTTGGACTCCTGTTATCAGTACAGATTTTACAGTTATTAAATGTATACATAAAGTGGTATGTATGTATTACTTTGAGTAAAATGGCATCCTTCATTAGTTCTGTTTATGTTTACTGAGCAACATTTCATCTGTGTACATTTAGAACTTTAGGATTAAATGCTCTTATTTTGACTGAACTAAAGGACCAGATATTTTCACATCATGATGCAGATCCAGCTAGAAGCTCACAGAGAGGGTTCCTATTGTTTTCTATCATGGCCAGGCCATTTAACTTTACCTGTAGCTCAACTGCGAGTCCTTCTGCTTTCTGTTGCTCATTATGACCCTGATGTTCTTCTTGCTGTTCGTTTAACTCTTAAAATTAACTGTAGAGCAAGAAAAAACCTGCAAGGAAAAAAGGTGTCTGGGTTGATTCATAACTGAAACAACCTTCAGCGAATGGCAACCAAAAAGGCCACGGTCTTAACCTCCTTCTTTAGCTCGAGCCATGCAACTCAGCCACATACTTAACCAAGACAAAATTTCTGCTGCCTGTTTTTCTCCATGTTCTGTTCTCTTTATGTCACGCTGTAAATTTTTGCCTTTTTGTTATTATTAAACTCTTTCATTATTAAGCTGCTCTTGAGTCCCAGTAAGCACTTTTGTGCAGCTCGTAAACCTCAAACTCTGACACAGCACTCATCTTTTTGTTCATCTCAAGGAGAACTTTGAAGATTTTGTCAGAGGGAAAATTAAAGGGAAAAGATCTCGTTTTAAAATGTCTAACCATTTCTTTAAGTTCTGTTAATGCTCTGAGACCCAAAAATGACAAGGTGACATCGTGAAATGATCAGAGAACAGACAGGCATTTGGCAAATGATCTCTTTCACATGAAGTTAGCTATTTTGCCCACTGAAGTACATCCAGTATTGCAGCTGGAGGCTTGTGAAATTGTGAAAGTTTGAAAAGCTAAGAAAAAGATTGACAGTATAAATAAAATACTGGGTTGCCCAGTGGAGCACTGTCTAAAACATGACTGTTAGGTTAACTGGTTCCTGTAAATTAGGCCCCAAGTGTGATCAACTGACGACCTGTTCAGGGTGACCACTAGAGATAGGCCACATCCTGCAAGGGTTGGGGGGATGAATTGTACATGCTAAACCATTGTAAGGGACAAATTGTCATGGACCTTGAGTATGTATGGGGCGTGTGAGTGAGTGTACAACGTCCACTGTTGTGTGTGTGGGTGTGAGGTTTTTTTTATGTGTAGGCATAAGGGTGGGAATGTGTGATTGTGACTTTTTAAATGGAGAAACCTTGTACACACAAGCGTGCTCACACTCAGAACCACACGTGTTTAGATACGCAGATTTTCTATAGCCGCAGTTACAACTAAATTCATCAGTACCGTTCATCTTTTGGTAACAATGCTGTTATAAACATTTCTGCTGGTGTAGAAGCAAGCAGGGTGTTATCTCTTTATCCTTCTTTCTCTCCTCCATTATTTTCTCCTCTCCCTTTTTCCTTTTTGCCCCACGTATCCCTCTTATTTTTTCCTTTTTTTCTCTGTGTCCAGAACAATTGAAATAATCCCAAATCAGTTTCTAATAAAGTTTCTTTTATAAATATCAAGCACAGCATTAAATTGTTTGCCACTTAGTCAACAATTCTGAGTGCTACTCTGCCGGACAAGACACGGTTTAAAAAAAAAAAAAAAGTCAAGGCCAGGACACCACACGTATAAATCCACCAAAACGATTGTGAATGTCATAGTTTTCGAAAGCTTTTGGCCCACATGCAGAAACTTCCAAGAAGCAGCTAAAATCTTTCAGAAAGTTTATTCAGAGAAAAGAGATTATGCTTCATCAGAGGGTGGCTTCGGAAAGAGAACAGATGGTGAGAATGGTGTAACTTGGAGGGGTAAGCCAACAATACATGGTGGCTTACTGGCAAAGGGCGATGATCCACTCCGGGACGGGTTACGGAATCTAGCGAGCAGCAGAGTAATGAAGGCAGAGAGCGGTTCGGTGGAGGGCGGACAGGTTGGGCAACGAGAAGGGGAAACCTGGTTATACCGGAGCTGGCTACGGTCCAGAAGTGTGGGAGCTCCAGGGGAGCCCGAGTCAGTCCTCTCAGAGGCGATCAGAAGAGGTTAGGCGGTCAGGAGTTCCAGGAGGCACCTTACAAGGAAACAGAGCGTGAGTTAGCGAAACAAAACAAAGGTTTAATCAAACCTGCCCATAAAAGAGGTCACAGTAACAAAATAGACACTAACTCAATAAAGTGACCTCACACAATCAACCGTGGTGAAGTTAGTTTTAGGTTGGAGGTTGGATATTTGCGCTCCGCGGATTCAGCGGCGTCAGCCTCCTCTTTGGGCCGGCACAGGCAGGCTGATTTTGGGCAACTGCTCTCTGCTTTCTCGCTCATCCTACACACGGTGGTTCGCTTAAGGACCGTTAATAAATGTCTGAACACAAAATTAATAACTTTCATGTCTTGTGACCAAGTGACACAAAATCAATCATAAATCATCCTGACAGACTGGAAGGAGGCACACTCATTATTTTCTGATTTAAACGCATTTTCCGATTTTGTTTTAGATAAATGATTAATATTAAAATTTGCAATTTTTCTTCAATAGCTTTAAGGTCATGTACCAGTTGACACAAAATCACACACACTCATTTTTATCTGATTTTATTGCATTTTCTGTTTTTTTTATAAATTTCTTTAATCACAAATCATGCTACAAGAGATCCTTCCTGCCCACAGCCATCAGCATCCACAACGGCTCTTTGAGGAAACCTTCATGATGAGCTACAACAACATTTAATTTCCCTTTGGGATTAATAAAGTATTTTTGAATTGAATTGAATTGAATTGAATTTGAATTCTCATTTAAAAACATTGTAAAAGTTCAGTTGTTTCACAGAATGCGCAATATAAACAATTTTATTCACATCTTTTCGGTCCTTCGACCTTTGCTACTTCCATTTGAACAATCTACTTCGACCCGCAATGAATCATGGGATAGGGTGGGCCATGGAGGACACACCAGACCCATTTCTTTAATCACAAATCATGATTTTTTTTTGTCAATAGCTTTTAGGTCACATGACCCAGTGGTGCAGAATTACTGTTAACAATTCTATTTGACTGAGTAAATGAGACACAATTGTTTTTTATCTGACTTTCATACATTTTTTATTTTTTATGTATTTCTTTCATAAAAAACTCTTGTTTTTTTTTTTAAATAGCTTTCAGGTCACATGACCTGACATATAAACCAGTAATCCATTTGTAAAGATTCTTAATAATACCTCTTTTTTTAGAAGTGTACTTGTCAGTAAAATAAATGACTTACATACAGTGCATAAAAGAACGTTGTTTGAGATTGTTGCAAATTTATTAAAAATAGAAAGGAAATCACATTTACGTAAGTATTCACAACCTTTGCTTAACACTTTGTTGATCCACCTTTGGCAGCAATTACTGCCTCAAGCCTTTTGAATATGATGCCACAAGCTTAGCACACTGGCTCTGACTCTGGCTGAGCTACTACAGGATATTCACAGGGTGGTTCTGAAGCCACTCCTTTGAGATCTTGGCTGTGGACTTCAGGCCATTGTCCTGCTGAAAAATGAACCGTCGCTCCAGTCTGAGGTCAAAAATGCTCTGGAGAAGGTTTTCATTCAGGATGTCTCTGTACATTGCTGCATTCATGTTTCCCTCTTTCCTGACTAGTCTGCCATTTCCTGCTCTTGAAAAACATCCCCATGGCATGATGCTGCCACCACCATGCTTCACTGTAGGGATAGTATTGGTCTGATGATAAGGGTGCCTGGTTTCCTCCAAACATGACAAATCTTTGTCTCATTAGACCAAAGAATTTTGTTTCTCATGGTCTGAGAGTCCTTCAGGTGCCTTTTGGCAAACTCCAGACAGGCTGCCATGTGCCTTTTATTAAGGAGTAGCTTTCATCTGGCTGCGCTACCATACAGGCCTGATTTAATAGAGTACAAAACAACAGCATACAGATGTTGCAAATGCACCTTTTTATTATATATGTGTATATTGTATATTGTAAATTTGTATATTCTGTAATACAAAAACAAAACCAAAGAGCAAAGTGTATCGGAGTCAAATTCCTTGTTTGTATGTACGAACTTGGCAATAAAGCTGATTCTGATTCTGATTCTGATTGGTGTATTGCTGCAGAGATGGTTGTCCTTCTGGAAGGTTCTCCTCTCTCCAGAGGAACGCTGGAGCTCGGACAAAGTGACCATGGGGTTCTTGATCACCTCCCTGAATAAGGCTCTTCTCCTCTGATAGGTCAGTTTAGATAACCGTCCAGTTTTAGGAACAGTCCTGGTGGTTTCACAGACTAGACTAAAAATCGTGGTGACACATCCTTAAAATGTGGAAAACTCTACGTGGTTTGAAAACATATTTTAAGAATGTTTTACCCCGATTTTTAGTCTAGTTGTCATTCATTAAATACTGGTAGAAGTATTCATACCCCATAGGTTGTTCCAGAAGTGATGCTGTACAACCACATATTTCAATATATTTTCTCTTTATTAAGTAACACAACTTGCACTGAAAAAACTATTCATACTTATTACATGTTTATCTGCTTTAATGCTGTGAAACCACAAATTACAATGCATTTTAGTGGAGTTTTATTTGATGACCAAAACAAAGTACAACAGTAAAAACACTTTGTTTGCTGCTGTTAAACTAAGCAAAACCTGAAAAGTGTGGCCTGCATGTGTGTTTAGCTCCCACCAGTCAACACTGATAGAACCATTGGGTTCTTTACAGCTTCAAATGTTTTGTCAATATGTTTCCTCCAGTTTAAGGATGTAATAATGGTTCAAACAAATCTTGGATTGTCCACAAAAATACTTGTCCTTTCTAAAACATGAATATGGTTTGATATAAACCCTGGATCACCAGTGACCTGAAGGACCTGCTTAACAAGAAAAAAAAGGAGCCTTCAGAGAGGAAGACAGGGAATTATTGAAGAGTATACAGAAGCAACTTAAAATCAAGATAAGAGACAATAAGAAGAAGCTGGAGATCAACCTCCAGCAAAACAGTATCAGAGATGTGTGGTCAGGGATGAAGAAGATTACAGGCTTCAAGCAGAAGGAAGATCAGACCAATGGATGTCTGGACAGAGCCAATGATCTAAACATATTCTTCAATAGGTTCAGTTCAGAAACAAGCTCAGCATCCTTCTCTCATGCTCACAGCCAAACGGACATCCCACCCTCCTCGGACCCACAGCTTTTCTGGCACACCTCAAATGTTTTATCTTCCACCTCTGCAATGGACCCTTCTGCTTCTACATATTTGCCTTCAACTAAATCAGAAGATGCTCATGCTCCGTTTGCCCCCCCCCCCCCCTTCCATCTGTATGTCTCAAGAAGTCAGGTGAAGATGCAACTGAAAAGCATGAACCACCAGAATAAGGCTGCAGGTCCAGATGGTGTCAACTCTAGAGTCTTGAAGGCCTGTACAGAGCACCTCTCTGGGATTCTGCAGCACCTCTTCAATCTTAGCCTGGCCCAGAAGAAGGTTCCAGTGCTGTGGAAGAACACTCATGTGTTGTTCCACTCCTTACTCCTGTCTTGTTCCGGTACCAAAGAAAACTCACCCATCAGTCCTCAATGACTATAGACCTGTTGCCCTGACATCCCACATCATGAAGGTCATAGAGAGACTCCTGTTGGCCCACCTGAGTAAGCAAACAGTAAACTATCATGACCCCCTTCAGTTTGCTTATTGCTGTGGAGTTGGAGTTGAAGATGCCATCATACACTTGCTTCAACAAACCCACTGTCTTCTGGACAAAGCCAGCAGCACTGTGAGGATCATTTTCTTTGATTTCTCCAGTTCATTTAACACAATTCAACCTTATTTGCTTTGTCAGAAACTCCAGAAGACTCAGGTGGAGGCCTCAACAATCTCCTGGATTAAAGACTACCTGACAAACAGACCACAGTTTGTGAAACTGAAGGGTTGTGAGTCTGACCAGGTAGTCAGCAGCACAGGAGCACCACAGGGGACGGTACTCTCACCATTCCTCTTCACTCTGTAGACCTCAGACTTCCAGTACAAGACAGACTCCTGTCATCTGCAGAAATACTCGGATGATTCTGCAGTCGTGGGGTGGATCAGAGATGAATATGAAGCTGAGTACAGGGAGGTGGTGGACCGCTTTGTGGCATGGTATGGAAGCAATCATCTCATCTTGAACGTGACCAAAGCAAAGGAGATGATTTTAGATTTTAAGAAAAACAGGAATTGGTCAATCTATTTTTAGTAGAGTACAGTCTATAAATACCTAAGTGTTCACCTGGACAAACAGACTTGAGTGGAGATGCAACTGTGAAGCCATCTACAAGGACAGAGCAGACTGTTCTTCTTGAGGAAGCTTAGGATCTTCAGAGTTTGCAGCAAGATGCTGCATATCTTCTATAAGTCTGTTGTGGAAAGTGTGATCTCTTCTGCCGTCATCTGCTGGGGAAGCAGCATCAGAGCCAGGGACTTAAAAAAGCTCAACAATCTGATAAAGAAAGCTGGCTCTGTTCTGGGGACTCCTCTAGAACCTCTGGAGATCATTGTGGAAAGAAGGATTCTTCATAAAATGAAGAACATTATGGAGAACCCTGAGCATCCTCTTCATCAGACTGTCCTACAACAACAGTGTCTTCAGTCAGAGGCTTCTTCAGATCTGTTGTAAGACAGACCTACAGGAGATCCTTCCTGCCCTCGGCCAACAGCATCTTCAACAATATTAACAGATCCAGTGTGATGACTGACAGATGACTCCATGTCCAGTGCCTCGACACAAACGGCACAGAATATGAAAATGCAAAGAAAGGATGGAAATGTCCATTGTGCAAGTAAGGTGCAAAGTGTGAAGTTTGTCCAATAACGCTAAAACAAAATTGTTATAAATTATTTGTTGGAAATAAAACTGTAAATCTGTTAGATTGCTTTAAGACTGTGTCTCATCTGTCATGTTTAGTAGAATGATTTAACATTAGTTTTGTGAAAGGCACATTTCCTCAAAGCTATTGACAGGAAAATAGAAAATGCAATTAAATCAGATAAAAAAAAGTCTAATAGAATTACTTAACAGTAGTTCTGTACCATTGGGTCACGTGACCTAAAATCTATTGGAAAAAAAACATGATTTGGGATGAAGGAAATTCATAAAAAAAAATAGAAATAGCATTTCAATCAGAAAATAATGAGTGTGCCTCCTTCCAGTTCAGTGGGATAATTTGCATCTAGTTTTGTGTCAATAAGTCACATGACCTGAAATCTTTTGAAGAAAAACTTAAAATTGTAATATTAAAAATTCACAAATGAATTGAAATTTTATTTAAATCTGGAAAAGATGGGTGTGCCTCCTTCTTCCCGTCCAGTAGGATGATTTGCATCCAGTTTTGTGTCAATTGGTCACTTGACCTCAAAGCCGTTGAAGAAAAATGGCAAATATTAATATTAAAAATTAATTTAAAAAAGAACATTTATTTAAATTCAAACTAAATTAGAGTGCCTCATCTTTCTAGTCTATTATAATGTTTTGACATTATTATTTTTTTGTCCCTGGGTCACAAGACATGAAAGTGAATCATTTTTTCGTCTCCTGAGTGTTTGCGTCGGACATTTATTGACGGTCCTTCAGCGAACCGCCGTGTGTAGAAGGAGCGAGAAAACAGAGAGCAGTGGCCCGAAATCAGTCTGCCTGTGCCGGCCCAAAGAGGAGGCTGACGCCCCTGAATCCGCGAAGCGCAAATATCCAACATCCAACCTAAAACTAACTTCACCACGGTACACAACCGGAGGATGAGGTATGATAGTTGCTCATCAGACCCCTACACCACTGTGACGTAATTACCAGTAACCGGAGGTGTGCGGTAACTAACTACATTTACGTAGTTACATTACCTTAAGTAACTTTAAAAAAAATACTGCTAGGGGTAGTTTTACTGCACCGTAGTCTTTACTTGTTCTTGAGTCATTTTAGATTGATGTAACTACTTTTACTTAATTTGTCATTTGATAATGATATTTATTTTTACAATTTTTTTATTTAACTAAAAAAACTGAATCTGTAGATAACGTTTTACTTCTCTAATTGTTACTGTAATAATTCTTATGTAATCTGTCTGATTCCATCATTATTACAAAATAAATTAGATGTTCAAATGAAACAGTACCTGAGTTACCTTTTTACCAACTGTTTTTTACTCCTGGGTAATTTTCCAGATGACAAATTTTTACTTCTCTAGAGTAATAATATTATGAAGTAATTCTTCACTTACTCGGTGCACAATGGCGCAAGAAGGTCCTGGGTTCAACTCCTAGCGGGGGGTCCTTCTGCATGGAGTTTGCATGTTCTCCCTGTTCGTGCATAGGCTTTCTATGGGTACTCTGGCTTCCTCCAACGGGCCAAAAACATGACTGTTAGGTTAACTGGTCCCTCTAAATTGCCGTTAGGTTTGAATTGATGTGTGCATGGTTGTTTGTTCTGTTTGTCTTTGTGTTGCCCTGAGATGGACTGGGAACCTGTCCAGGGTGTACCCCGTTTCTCACTTGTAGATTGTTGGAGATAGTTACCAGCTCCCCCACAACCCTGTACAGAAGAAGTGGGTAAAGAAAATGAATGGGTGAATGGCTCTACACACCTTGGCTAGTAACTCAAAGTAAATGTGTATGGGAAAATATTGCTAACTAATTTCAAGTGTGCTGAAAATAAAGGTGAAAAAAAAATATACTCTGCTTTAATAATGTGTGGCTGTGTGAACTGTCATCTCAGTCACGTTATTCAATCAGTAGCTTTATAACAGTACGGACACCTGTAGCAAGTTAATACTAAACATCCCAGGTGGGCATGGCAACCCAAGACCTGGTTACTTAAATGGCATCATTCACACAAGGCAACTTAAAGGGCTTTGAAGAAAAAATGGTAATACATTTCAAAAAGTACATTAAAAAACAATACAGTAAAAATAAATTCATTTAAATGTATGAATGGTATGAGGTAAAATGAAATAAAATAGATATTTACAATTAATAAAATGAACTGATAACTGACAAAAAAAACAACATTTTGCCTTTAATTGAAAGCTATGTACCTCTTCCTAAATGTTTCTGACATTAAAGTCTTTGTCTCTTTCAGTATGGCATTGTACTGGATGCAGGGTCCTCCCACACCTCCATGTACATCTACAAATGGCCAGCTGGCAAGCAAAATGGTACTGGGATTGTTACCCAGCACAGTGAATGTGAAGTACAAGGTGAGCACATCATGTTGAAACTGCTGACCAGATCTGAGCCAGACTGAAAGTTATGTTTGGACATGCAAATTAGCAGAAATAAGCAGAAAAATGAAAAAGTGCAACATACTAATGTTAGACATCTGTCATGCCCACTTGGTTCAATGCCAGCTACACTTTGTCATATCCTCATTGAGTGCAAGGTAGGTCTTTCTCAAGGTCAATACACCTAGAGACATCACCAGGTACTTACTGTAAGCTTGGAAATAAAGCTGGTTCTGATTCTGCTCAGTTAAGAAGTCAAGAGTAACAGAATTTCTTGCATCTTAACAAAACTTCAGTTTAAAAATGCCATCGCAGTCAATTTTAATACTATTGTATAATTCTCTTATCTGCAGACAAATTTGCATAAGATGGCTTTTCATATAATTAATCAATTACCATTGACCTTTTATGATTTTGTTGAAACGTGCTTCTCAGACTTAAGGGGAGACTCAGATGTATTCAGTGTGGTCCTCTGTGACAGGTACTTCAGTAGTTAAGGGTCTCTTCATATTGCCAACTTTAATCAGACCCTTTATCTGCTGTCAGATTCCACCCCTAACCTTTGAAGACAGTGATTTTTGCAGATGATTCATCTCGTTGGCTTCAGTGATTTCACTGAAGTCTTGAAAAATGGTCCTTTGTTGGGGAAAGGGTTGATTGTTCATTTGGAGAGAGTTGTTTTCCCCAAAGAAGTAGTTTAAGTTCCTCATTTCTGTTCCCAAGAACTGACTCTATAGAGAAGGAAGCTGATGGGGAGATGGAAGCAGTATCTGCAGTATGTCAGTCAGTCAGCCATTTTCTACCACTTATTCCATAGTGGGTTGCGGGGGAGCTAGTGCCTATCTCCAGCAGTCTATGGGCGAGAGGCGGGGTACACCCTGGATAGGTCACTAGTTCATCGCAGGGCAACACACAAACAACCAAGCACACACTCATTCATACACCTAAGGGCAATTTAGAGTGACCAATTAACCTAACAGGCATGTCTTTGGACTGCGGGAGGAAGCCGGAGTACCTGGTGAGAACCCACGCATGCACAGGGAGAACATTCCCGGCCGGGAATCGAATTCTTGCTGCAAGGCAACAGTGCTACCAACTGCACCACCGTGCAGCCCTTGCAGTATGCACTCTGCAGTATGTTAATGTAAAAATGAAAACAGAGCTAAGAGCTTAGGGTTTTGCCAATCAATCACTGTTCCATCCATCCCAGTGCTCACAGGTTCTGTTTAGTAAGCAAAACAATGAGACTGAGCAGAATTCATTCTTTTTCATTTCATATACAGGTCCTTCTCAAAATATTAGCATATTGTGATAAAGTTCATTATTTTCCATAATGTCATGATAAACATTTAACATTCATATATTTTAGATTCATTGCACACTAACTGACATATTTCAGGTCTTTTATTGTCTTAATACGGATGATTCTGGCATACAGCTCATGAAAACCCAAAATTTCTATCTCACAAAATTAGCATATCATTAAAAGGGCCTCTAAACGAGCTATGAACCTAATCATCTGAATCAACGAGTTAACTCTAAACACCTGCAAAAGATTCCTGAGGCCTTTAAAACTCCCAGCCTGGTTCATCACTCAAAACCCCAATCATGGGTAAGACTGCCGACCTGACTGCTGTCCAGAAGGCCACTATTGACACCCTCAAGCAAGAGGGTAAGACACAGAAAGAAATTTCTAAACGAATAGGCTGTTCCCAGAGTGCTGTATCTAGGTACCTCAGTGGGAAGTCTGTGGGAAGGAAAAAGTGTGGCAGAAAACGCTGCACAACGAGAAGAGGTGACCGGACCCTGAGGAAGATTGTGGAGAAGGGCTGATTCCAGACCTTGGGGGACCAGCGGAAGCAGTGGACTGAGTCTGGAGTAGAAACATCCAGAGCCACCGTGCACAGGCGTGTGCAGGAAATGGGCTACAGGTGCCACATTCCCCAGGTCAAGCCACTTTTGAACCAGAAACAGTGGCAGAAGCGCCTGATCTGGGCTACAGAGAAGCAGCACTGGACTGTTGCTCAGTAGTCCAAAGTACTTTTTTTGGATGAAAGCAAATTCTGCATGTCATTCGGAAATCAAGGTGCCAGAGTCTGGAGGAAGACTGGGGAGAAGGAAATGCCAAAATGCCAGAAGTCCAGTGTCAAGTACCCACAGTCAGTGATGGTCTGGGGTGCCGTGTCAGCTGCTGGTGTTGGTCCACTGTGTTTTATCAAGGGCAGGGTCAATGCAGCTAGCTATCAGGAGATTTTGGAGCACTTCATGCTTCCATCTGCTGAAAAGCTTTATGGAGATGAAGATTTCATTTTTCAGCACGACCTGGCACCTGCTCACAGTGCCAAAACCACTGGTAAATGGTTTACTGACCGTGGTATTACTGTGCTCAATTGGCCTGCCAACTCTCCTGACCTGAACTCCATAGAGAATCTGTGGGATATTGTGAAGAGAACGTTGAGAGACTCAAGACCCAACACTCTGGATGAGCTAAAGGCCGCTATCGAAGCATCCTGGGCCTCCATAAGACCTCAGCAGTGCCACAGGCTGATTGCCTCCATGCCACGCCGCATTGAAGCAGTCATTTCTGCCAAAGGATTCCCGACCAAGTATTGAGTGCATAACTGTACATGATTATTTGAAGGTTGACGTTTTTTGTATTAAAAACACTTTTCTTTTATTGGTCGGATGAAATATGCTAATTTTGTGAGATAGGAATTTTGGGTTTTCATGAGCTGTATGCCAAAATCATCCGTATTAAGACAATAAAAGACCTGAAATATTTCAGTTAGTGTGCAATGAATCTAAAATATATTAATGTTAAATTTTCATCATGACATTATGGAAAATAATTAACTTTATCACAATATGCTAATATTTTGAGAAGGACCTGTATTAGTTTATTTATGCACACTTAACCCCAAACATATTAATACTCCTGGCAGATTTAGATTTCAAATTATTTTCATTCAACTCAAAGATTTGTTTCCGATCAGAAATGAGGGGGACATCTCTGAAAATATCATAAAACAATTTAAAAATAGTTAATAATATACATATTTTTTATATTTATAAAGAAAACGGCATCATAAAAAACTTGTATACCTTTCTCAATTATCAGTGGAAAAATCTAACAGGTATTACAGTAGTCAAACCCTTCTGGTAATTGCTGAGCAGCTTTTTGCATGTCTCCACTGGTATTTTGATGGTTTATCTTAGGTAATGAGATCCAAGTCTTTGAGGTTGGAAAGCCTCCCTGCCATCACCCTAATTTCTAGCTCCCTCCACTGTATCAAGATTCAACTCAGGACACTGATGCTGAACCTAACCCTGCCAGAGGTATGAAGTGTTTTGGACTAAACTGTAGAGACTGGGCATTTGATGTCAACAGAGGATGAAGACTAGTCCCCACATACATCACATTCATAGATTAGCTTGTAGCCATAGCTAGCTATTTTAAATTATTTGTCCCAAGGTGGCCTTTTGGTTACATAAAAATATAAAAACAGTCTGACAAGGTTTAAAGCATGAATACAAAACAGAGTAATACACTCACTGAGACCCAACAGTTTATAAAAACCAAACAGAATTCCATCAAATTAATACAAAAGACAAAAAAAAAAAGCATTCACGACTACAGAACTGGTCCTTCCTCAGAAACTGCTTCCCTTTTATCTTGAAATGAGGCCAGAAATATTTCAGATTTATTTGGAAAAATAAAAAGTTTATTAATGCCCACTTAGATTGAAGCCTGCTTTTCCCAGGGAGGTTTTATGTGAATCCACTCCACAAGTTCCTGAACCAGAAGTTCTAAGAAAATACAACCTGGAAAGCATTAAAAAATCTAGTTGAAGTTTGAAAATCTTTCACGTTCATCACATTCAGTTTCTAAATAACATGACAGAGGTATATAATCCAGGAAACTTCCTGTTAAAAAACATTTTAGTCACTTGATAATATATAATCCTCAGTGGTTTGATTGTTGTAGGTGCTGCTTGTGACTAACAGTTTACAGTAATTTAAATTAGAAAACAACGACTAAAAGCATTCAATCATTTACAGCATGAAATGGTAGACAATAACTCATTAGTTTAACAGTATGTAAGTTTGCCTTTGAAGCTTTGCTTAATATCTTGACATGTTTTAAATGAGAATACAAAACAACAAGATATTTTACTTTGGAGATTTTTAAAACAATTTTCCAAATTGATCATTTTTAGTGTTAATCAAAGAATGGGCAGTAGAAGACAAACAAACTGACACAGTTTTAATTACATTTAACATGAGACCTGACTTATCAACCATGATGCAACAGAGTCAATAGAGATACAATGTCCTTAACAGCTACATTTAAAACAGTATCATTAGCACATAGCTGCACACCTGTACCAGAAGAAAAAATTGTGGCAAATCATTTTACATAAACCAAAAAGAAGTGGTCCCAGTATTGAGCCTTGGTGTACCCCTGTATTTTATGACAATCCGCTGATCATGATTAAGATCAAGATTTGATTTAAACCCCTCCTAACCTATTTTGGAATATTGTTTAGCTTAAAAAATTTATGTTTGATCATTTTTAAATACGCTTTTTTCTATTTGAAATGGGGTGTCTAACTACTTCCAAAGAGGAGGCCTTCTGACAGACATACCATTGATTGAAGGAACAAAGGAAGAGGGTTTGATTTGCAAACAGATTTTCATATACTTCTTAACATCTATGAACTATGAACTCAAGTCACTTTTTTTATTGCCTCAAGTTCCCCCCTTTAACCCCCGACTGTCTAGAAGGGAAGAACAGTCACTTTCACTTCCTTTGTGTCATCAAAAGTAACAATTCTCTTTATTTTAATATAGTGATGCAGTGTGTTGTGAAAGACTTGACTTCCTAATAGCTTGCTCTGCCAGGGTGCCTTAGTCATTCTAAGTGGTTCCTTTTTTTGATCAAGTTTGTTTTTAATTTCCTTGGAAACCACATCTTGTTATCCTTTAGAACAAGGAAGTTGACACTGAGTTTGTTTCTCAGCACAGCTGCTGTCTTCTTCTCTCCCAGGCGGAGGGATCTCCAGCTACGCCGGCAAACATGGTGGTGCAGCCAAGAGCTTGGAGGGGTGTATGAAACATGCCCTAAAGGAAATTCCAACATCTAGACAACACCAGACTCCACTGTGCTTGGGTGCCACAGCTGGCATGAGGCTCCTGAAGTTAGTATATGATTCCTTAAATACAAAATATAATTTCTTTCTGCTTTTTGAATCACTCCCATTTTTTTATGTTCAAATGTCACATTAAAAAACATCTTGAAATGATTTTTTTTTATTCTTTCATTAACTCTTCTCATCTTTTATAGTATAGTCAATCAGACAGAGTCTGAGCGGGTCCTGCAAGAAGTAGAAAAAAAATTGCGCTCTTACCCTTTCCTGTTTAAAGGGGCAAGTATCCTGAGTGGGCAAGCAGAGGGGGCATATGGCTGGGTAACAGTCAACTACTTACTGGAAAACTTTGTCAAGGTAACTGGGATTTTTTCTGAAACCTTTTCAAAAATGATCTTGTTAGTTAGAGGGATTCATATTAAAACAATCAAAGCAGCCTCTTCCTTCTGCAGGTAGAACCATAACACACACATATTGACATAAAAAACTGAAACAGACTGAAGAAATTACATGGAGATGCGAACACACCTACCAGGTCAAGCAGATGTAGCTGTTTGAACCTTTTGTTGCAACAGGACATATTTTCTTAATTTCTACCACAAATGAGGCAGGTAAAGATGTGGTTAAAGAGATGGAGGAAACATTTTTCTCACTGTGAGCTTGGATCCTTTCTAAAGGCTTCTCTAAAGGTTTAAAAACATTGGTGGTGTGAGATCCATCTTTGGTTTTCTAACATAAAACGTGCTGAACTAAACCACCCTGACTGAAGTCCAGATATCTGCTGTGTCTTGCCACAACCCAGTGCTGCCTGCCCAATGTTCTGATCCGTCTTTATGGACATTTTAGTTATTTTGAAACTGAGAACTATGCTGGTAAAACATATTTTTCTGAGTATACATCACATCACTGGATGGTCCTCCAATGTGTCCTGGGACGGGTCACGCCCAGACTGCCGAACTAATGCAGATACCTCTGAAGGTGGTCTGAAGAAAACCATACTCAGTGTGTATTAAGCGTGTTCACACCTGTATTAAACACCATCCCTCAGGTGTCCCTTAGGACACAATGGGATCATCAGTAGTGAAGGGGTCCTAATTCTAACTCAGTTTTTTGTGAAAAAGGCTTAAATCAATAAGTGACGCTGTAGATTGTAAAATATAATGAAAATGAAGATAAAAACTTTAATTTGATTAAAGTTCAGAGTATCAGACTGTACATTTATAACATAAAGTCCACACAAATATGTACTGTACTCTTACTGAACTTATACTATATCTGGTATGATTGCATCCACTTATTTTAATAAATAAGAAAAAGGAATAAATGATTCAACACAGCGACCAATATCGGTTTTTAGATAAATGTCTGCCACTACATCAGAAACGGACATAATTTTTCCAGTAACACGTGATGCTCTCTTTGTATAAAACTACTTGTAATACTTTTGACCATCAGTTTCTCGACTCATTAACGTTGTATTTTATTATAATCTTTTCTGCTTTTCAGTATGGGTTTGTGGGACACTGGCTGAATCCAGGAAGAACCACAATTGGAGCCTTGGATTTAGGTGGAGCTTCCACTCAGATCACATTTCAGACTTCACAAGAGTTGGAGAACCAGGAAAATCTTATGAAACTGACCCTTTATGGACAAACCTACACATTGTACACCCATAGCTTCCTGTGCTATGGTCAAGACCAGTTTATCAGGAAACTGTTAGCTCATCTTATCAAGGTATTGTTGGAAAGTGTAATTTCACCACATTTTGTTGTAGAGACATTTTGTTGTATATCACATCCACAGTCATAGTAGGAACATGCTCTCTTTCAGTTTCAGGGCTTTACATATAGTGACATAAGGACAATGATGTGGTCTTTACCAGTCTATAAAATGATTTCTATTTAATCTTACATGCACAACAGCATAAAACATTCCACCATTTAAACTGTTCTTAAAGAGACAAAAACTGTTTGACACACTAAATACAGGGGTTGGACAATGAAACTGAAACACCTGTCATTTTAGTGTGGGAGGTTTCATGGCTGAATTGGACCAGCCTGGTAGCCAGTCTTCATTTATTGCACATTGCACCAGTAAGAGCAGAGTGTGAAGGTTCAGTTAGCAGGATAAGAGCACAGTTTTGCTCAAAATATTGAAATGCACACAACATTATGGGTGACATACCAGAGTTCAAAAGAGGACAAATTGTTGGTGCACTTCTTGCTGGCGCATCTGTGACCAAGACAGCAAGTCTTTGTGATGTATCAAGAGCCACGGTATCCAGGGTAATGTCAACATACCACCAAGAAGGACGAACCACATCCAACAGGATTAACTGTGGATGCAAGAGGAAGCTGTCCGAAAGGGATGTTCGGGTACTAACCCGGATTGTATCCAAAAAACAAAAAACCACGGCTGCCCAAATCACGGCAGAATTAAATGTGCACCTCAACTCTCCTGTTTCCACCAGAACTGTCCGTCAGGAGCTCCACAGGGTCAATATACACGGCCGGGCTGCTATAGCCAAACCTTTGGTCACTCATGCCATTGCCAAACGTCGGTTTCAATGGTGCAAGGAGCGCAAATCTTGGGCTGTGGACAATATGAAACATGTATTGTTCTCTGATGAGTCCACCTTTACTGTTTTCCCCACATCTGGGAGAGTTACGGTGTGGAGAAGCCCCAAAGAAGCGTACCACCCAGACTGTTGCATGCCCAGAGTGAAGCATGGGGGTGGATCAGTGATGGTTTGGGCTGCCATATCATGGCATTCCCTTGGCCCAATACTTATGCTAGATGGGCACGTCACTGCCAAGGACTACCGAACCATTCTTGAGGACCATGTGCATCCAATGGTTCAAACATTGTATCCTGAAGGCAGTGCCGTGTATCAGGATGACAATGCACCAATACACACAGCAAGACTGGTGAAAGATTGGTTTGATGAACATGAAAGTGAAGTTGAACATCTCCCATGGCCTGCACAGTCACCAGATCTAAATATTATTGAGCCACTTTGGGGTGTTTTGGAGGAGTGAGTCAGGAAACGTTTTCCTCCACCAGTATCATGTAGTGACCTGGCCACTATCCTGTAAGAAGAATGGCTTAAAATCCCTCTGACCACTGTGCAGGACTTGTATATGTCATTCCCAAGACGAATTGACGCTGTATTGGCCGCCAAAGGAGGCCCTACACCATACTAATAAATTATTGTGGTCTAAAACCAGGTGTTTCAGTTTCATTGTCCAACCCCTGTACACCTGATTCATTAGTTTAGAGAACTATTTTTACATAAATAAATTTAGACTTCAATGATTTCACAATGCAGAAATTGTCCTCTGCATTTAACCCATCCCTTAGGGAGCAATGGGCGGCCATTGTTCAGCACCCAGGGAGCATTCGGCGGCAAAGGGTCCTCTTCAAGGACCCAGATTGGAAGGCTTTAGGATTTGAGCCAGGTTACTTGTGGCCTCTCCAGGAGACACAGTAGCCCCTTTCAGATTATACTTTTGTTCCATGTTGTTCAGGTGTTCTTTAAGTGTGACATGGTATTGGAGGTTGAAGTCCTCTTTGAGAGCTAGTAATAAACAGGATTGTAAAACTACATAGTGCAGCAGCTGCACAGTGTGCTGTTGCAGAGCAACGGAAACAGATGATCCTCCAGTATCCACCTGATCTAAAAAATTAGGATTACCCATTTTTTTGTTTAAAGCAAAAGCACTAAATGTTTTTGGATGTCCTGCATGAGGATCATGCTTTGGGTTATAGGCCACACCCCTTGGTTCTACAATCCCCGCTGCAGAACCTGGTACTGTGCATTATAGCAAAACATCTCTACAGGTCCTTCTCAAAAAATTAGCATATTGTGATAAAGTTCATTATTTTCTATAATGTAATGATTAAAATTTAACATTCATATATTTTAGATTCATTGCACACTAACTGAAATATTTCAGGTCTTTTATTGTCTTAATATGGATGATTTTGGCATACAGCTCATGAAAACCCAAAATTCCTATCTCACAAAATTAGCATATTTCATCCGACCAATAAAAGAAAAGTGTTTTTAATACAAAAAACGTCAACCTTCAAATAATCATGTACAGTTATGCACTCAATACTTGGTTGGGAATCCTTTTGCAGAAATGACTGCTTCAATGCGGCGTGGCATGGAGGCAATCAACCTGTGGCACTGCTGAGGTCTTATGGAGGCCCAGGATGCTTCGATAGCGGACTTTATCTCATCCAGAGTGTTGAGTCTTGAGTCTCTCAACGTTCTCTTCACAATATCTCACAGATTCTCTATGGGGTTCAGGTCAGGAGAGTTGGCAGGCCAATTGAGCACAGTGATACCATGGCCAGTAAACCATTTACCAGTGGTTTTGGCACTGTGAGCAGGTGCCAGGTCGTGCTGAAAAATGAAATCTTCATCTCCATAAAGCTTTTCAGCAGATGGAAGCATGAAGTGCTCCAAAATCTCCTGATAGCTAGCTGCATTGACCCTGCCCTTGATAAAACACAGTGGACCAACACCAGCAGCTGACACGGCACCCCAGACCATCACTGACTGTGGGTACTTGACACTGGACTTCTGGCATTTTGGCATTTCCTTCTCCCCAGTTTTCCTCCAGACTCTGGCACCTTGATTTCCGAATGACATGCAGAATTTGCTTTCATCCGAAAAAAGTACTTTGGACCACTGAGCAACAGTCCAGTGCTGCTTCTCTGTAGCCCAGGTCTGGGGAATGCGGCACCTGTAGCCCATTTCCTGCACACGCCTGTACACGGTGGCTCTGGATGTTTCTACTCCAGACTCAGTCCACTGCTTCTGCAGGTCCCCCAAGGTCTGGAATCGGCCCTTCTCCACAATCTTCCTCAGGGTCCGGTCACCTCTTCTCGTTGTGCAGCGTTTTCTGCCACACTTTTTCCTTCCCACAGACTTCCCACTGAGGTGCCTTGATACAGCACTCTGGGAACAGCCTATTCGTTCAGAAATGTCTTTCTGTGTCTTACCCTCTTGCTTGAGGGTGTCAATAGTGGCCTTCTGGACAGCAGTCAGGTCGGCAGTCTTACCCATGATTGGGGTTTTGAGTGATGAACCAGGCTGGGAGTTTTAAAGGCCTCAGGAATCTTTTGCAGGTGTTTAGAGTTAACTCGTTGATTCAGATGATTAGGTTCATAGCTCGTTTAGAGACCCTTTTAATGATATGCTAATTTTGTGAGATAGGAATTTTGGGTTTTCATGAGCTGTATGCCAAAATCATCCGTATTAAGACAATAAAAGACTTGAAATATTTCAGTTAGTGTGCAATGAATCTAAAATATATGAATATTAAATTTTCATCATTACATTATAGAAAATAATGAACTTTATCACAATATGCTAATTTTTTGAGAAGGACCTGTACTTTAGTCTTTTCTGTCCAAAGCACATTGGTTTATTCAACCTTTGAGCTATGCAGCCATATTGTTGGTTTGTTTCTCTTTTTGTCTTGGCAGACCTTCCAAAAAAGCCACACCTGTACAGTCTATTTCTAAATGTACAGTTATAAATTGTAACAATTAATGTACTAACTGAGGCCTGTAGAATATGTCCAGGGAGTGTTTCCCTTAGAGTTTTTGCAATCTCTCTCTGCAGTGCTTAATTTTAGCTGAAGGTGAATCTGTTGGGATTTTCACAATTGGGAAAATTAACAACTGTCTTAAATGGTACTTTAATGGTCCTCCACTTTAGAGTGGAGTTCATATTTTCTGGAACTGTCCTGATAACCTTTGCCAGACTAATGGGTAGGAACAGTTACCTTTCTGTTTTCATTGCTAAAATCTTTCTTTCTTGGCTTTGTATTCACATACAGTTGCACCAACTTCCAAAATCCCTGCTATTATAAAAGTGTCCACACTTGCTAATTAATGATCAATAAATCAATTGCATTTGACTAGACGCACCTGCCTGCTTACATCCAATTGAAGCAGTCAGTGTGTTCTGTTTGTCACACACAGCTATTCCATTTTGGCTTTATTTTCATTGCCTGAATAACAGTAGTTCGGTCTCTGGTGTTCTTCCACTTAAGGTGAGATTTAAGTTAACTTTAAAACAGGTTAAAGACCACAGGCCAATAGAATGTTTGTTTGAAAAATTGAAGCATACTGTTTGTTCCGATTTCTTTGACATTTAATTCCACCTGCATTGCTTCAATTTAATTTATTCCCATAATGCACTGCCAATTCCAGCAGTTTTCATGGTATATTACAATTTTACTATCTATAAAAAAAAAACAATATGTCGCTGACTAGGTTTGGCAGTTTCTTTTTTTTTTTTTTTGTAACATTGATCTTTTTTCCCAATTTCAGACACAAGGTGTGGAGGCTCAAGTGTTCAACCCCTGCTATCCACCAAAGTTTACTATTTCCACAAAGCTCGGGGAAGATGTGTTTGATTCTCCTTGTACGGAGAAATACAGGCCAGACAATTTGGATCCTCAGATGACTGTAACAGTGGTGGGCACAGGAAATTATCAGCAGTGTGTCAACAATGTAACGGAGATCTTCAATTTTACCAAGTGTTCCTACTCAATGTGTTCCTTTGATGGAGTGTTTCAGCCCAGAGTGACGGGAAGCTTCATGGTGAGATGGTGTTTTAAATACAAACATGTTAGGGTTCATTTACAGATCCGACATTTGGTTTCAGACTTGCCTTCTTTACCTTTATTGCACCTAAAAAAAGACACCTTGACATTTACACAGTTTGTTGTTTGCTGTTTTAAAGACTTGAGTTTAGTGTAATCATTGTTCTCGCAACGCTTCAACTCCCGATAGACAGTCAGCAGAATAGCACATTAGTGTGGGGTGATTCGTACTAAGATGAGACTTTACACAGGGGAATTCTATTAATTAGTTGACATCTGATGTTATTTAGGGATAACTGAGTAAATGCAGGTGAATACAAATGCATAACGCTTTTTTTCCAATTTTGATCAGTACCATTAAAGAATCTTCCACATCACTATTACTTGTGTTCATATATGAAATAATTTCCCAAGTAATAGAAACAGCTATAAAACGTTTCCTAGTTTTACAAGTGGAATTGTAAACTGTGAACAGTTTAAAAAAGAAAACTCTTTTCTAAAGATTTCTGATCCATCATTTTGACAATTCTGCAATGGTTTTCATTCTGAGGACAGGTGACCTCCTCCAAACCTTATGTAGAGTAAGATTTGGATTGCATTATTAGTTTTTTTTCCCACTGTAACAAAAATTAGTATTTTTCTGGTTACATATTCAATCACAGGCAAGACAGCCTGACTGACAATCTGAATCTTTGTGGAACAGCAAAAGAAATTAGCATTTCTTCTAGTCAGGATAGCAAGAATGCTTTAGAAATGCTAAAGTCACTTTGTTTCTTAATTTCTTCAGTTTTGTTCAAGTAGTTTGGAAGACCATTCAATCCTGCACTGTCCCCAAGTCAAGAAATTAATTTGACATTTTCTTAGATTCATAATAAAATATGTAAATGCTGATGTTTCTCATCATATAATTTGTTTTACTGAACCCACTGTTATCATTAGACAGTGAAAAATTTGCCAGCTGAATTCTTTAAGCTCCTTCTACTCCCATCAAAAGCTATATTTGACATGGTTAACCCTTATAACTTTTACGTTGTCCTAGGAACACGATTAACATTCAGAGAACTGTGATGAACAGTTGTACTTCCTTTTCAGGAGAGAAGTCTCAGTTAAATTGGGCAATTTTTCCTTCTCTATAACCTGTGTCCCTAATGAAATATACTTCCGGGATCTGTTTGGTCCACTACAATATAGACAGGCAATTCTTTAGGCAATTCTTTACTATTCTACTATGTACTTACTTCTAAAATCATTAAACCTTGTGATGAAATGTATTGTTGCCTCATTAATGCTGATTGGCATCAGGAGTGTTAGTACAGCATTATTACCTTAAAGTTGCATTTTTAAGCTTTTTCAAGGTCAAGATAAACTTTATTATCCCCAAGGGGCAGTTTGGTTTTCAGCCAGCAGAGAACAAATGCAAAGAAAAACCAAAAAAAATGAATGCAATTGACATAAATGCAAAAAAAAAAAAAAAACATTTTTTATTTAACAAGGATACAAATACAGTCCACTATGACCTGTCAAGTTAAATGAGGGGAAATGCTGCTGGCAACAACTGAATGCTCACCCTCTACCGATAATCCACATAGCCCTGTCTTTTAGTGTTTAACCCTTTCTCTCTCCTAGACATGGCGATTGACTGGGCTTTTACTGTGACTAACTCTATGTGCTCTCTTTCAGACTCTAACCTTGAAAACTGGCTCAGAGTTTATCTGTTCTTTCTTTCTAGATGAAACGACTAAAGGAGCTACATCCATTAACATTTACTTTTCCTTCCCATAGAAAGTACTCCTGGATCAGTGCTTCTTTGTTCTCTTTGTGTCTCTGCTCTGTTCTCTCAAACCTCCAGTCGATCGTGGCAGATGGCCGCTCACACTGGTTCTGGTTCTGCTGGAGGTTTCTTCCTGTTAAAAGGGAGTTTTTCCTCTCCACTGTCGCTACATGCATGCTCAGTATGAGGGATTGCTGCAAAGTCAACACCAGTGACTGTCCACTGTCTCTACATGCTCATCTGGGAGGAGTGACTGCTACAAATCTCTTGACTCAATGCAATCTGCTGGGTTTCCTTGGATAGAAAACTGTTTATCCAATTTAAATAAATAACTGAATCTGACTGCACTGTTCAATGGTTAGGATTAATTGGAATGTATGTACCTGAGACGACGTGTTGTGAATTGGCTCTATATAAATAAACTGAATTGAATTGAATTGAATTGAAATGAAGATTTGTACATTTTTATATCGCACTTTATTACCATATATTATTACCATGTAAAAAAAAAGTTATGCTGATGAGAAGCCTGCTCCTTTTATTGCTTTCTGTTCTATTATTCAGGTTACCTTTATGTTTTCATTTGTTTTAATAATTTTAGCAGCATTTTTTCATTTTGTCTGTTCTACTTTTTTCCCTTTATATTGTTTGCAGCCTTTGGTCAGTTTAAGCATGCTATATAAAGCAATTTCTCAGTGCATTGTTTTTCCACAGGCATTCTCAGCTTACTACTTCACTCAGAAATACATCAAAGAGATCACCAACATAACCCTCACATCTCCCAGTCGTGCGGTGGAAGCAGCCAAGCTCATCTGCAATATGACCATGGCTAAGGTATTACTCTCTAGCCATATACTGTAGGCCATTCAAAAAACAGAAGAAATTTAAAACTAAATGGTGCTGATTGAGATGGTATTTCTATTTACAGATTATAGACAAGACAAAGGCGGAAGAGAAATACATGAAGAATATCTGCACTATGTCTAGTTTTGTCCAGGTCCTCTTAACCAATGGGTACCATTTTGATGAAGCTTCCTATCCTTCTATTTCTTTTCGGGAAAAGGTGAGAAGTAAACAAAATAAACACTCAATGGTATTTTTTGCTGTGAAACATTGCTCTGTATTGTTGTTTCACTGGGACTAATCTTGTATCTCTACAGGCAGGGGGAGCATCTGTAGGATGGGCTTTGGGATACATGCTGAATGTAAGCAATGAAGTGCCAGCAGAGGGTCTTAGCATGATGAAGGCCCTACCCTCAGGTTGTTGGGCTGGCATCATCTTCCTCTTTGTTGTATTTGCTTTCTTTGCTCTGGTATATGGTGTGGTGATCAACAGAAACAGAACAACTAGAAGTGACATTATCTGACTGGAAGGGTGACACACTTCCTAAGCATTTATAAGAGCCAAAAAATGTGTTTTTCTATAGCTTTTCATTTGCAAAATTCCAAACTTTTATCTAGGTTGATATTGGTAAAATTAATCTAATGAACAATTATTTGCAGGTTTTCTATAATAATGATCTACTACTACATTTATGTTAGACATAGTTCACAATTTAACAAATACATACACAGCTGTGGAAAAGTATTTGCCTCTAAACAGATTTCTTCTGTTTTTGCTTAGCAGTTTCAAAACCTTTTTTACCAGGTTTTGAGTCATCTAGGGATGAACTTCTAAGAGCGCTTGAGCCTAAGGTCTTAAACAGATGGCAGGACTTTCTCCTTCAGGATTTTATGCTAGACAGCAGGATTCATGGTTCCATCATTTACAGCAAGTCATCCATGGTCTGAGACAGCCTCTACCACCACGTTTGACTGGTGATGTTTTTTTTATGAAGATGTTAGTTTTATGGCAACACTTTCTATAAAGTTCCTTTTTAGTCTGTTGAGTTTGTTGAAAATGTTCTTCTAGTCTTGGGGATCAACAAGATGGTTTAGGAAATGTTAGACAGGCTCTATGTGGTTTTTATTTTTGTTTGTTTTTTTGTGATAGCAGTGTTTTTGGATTCGGAACCTATCCAATGATACCACTTTTGCTCAGTCACATCCTTATTGTTGAATCATCAACACTGACCTTAACTAAAGCAAGTGAGGGCTGCCCTGCAGTGCTTGGTTGGCAACTCTTGGGAAAGTTCATTACTGCTCCATGTTTTCTCCATTTGGGGATGATGGCTCTCACTGTGGTTTGTTTGAGTCCAAAAGCCTTAAAAATGGGTTTGTAGTATGACAGACAGAACAGTAGAAATGACTTTGTTTTTATCTGTTTGCCACCCACAACCTCCACCCACTATTTTATGTCACTGTTCATGCCTGACATAAAATCTTGGGTGGGGGGTTGGTTTGCAAAGACTTTTTCTTCATAAACGAAGTCATTTGACAACTGTGTTTTTTACAATAACTGGTGGAATCTTTGTTTGATATCAAATGTTTGATCATCTGGAACATCTAGTGTGAAAAACTGTTGTTCTTGATTGGTCATTCTGAAGACAGCGGGATTTACACTGACTGCTGAGAGGGCATTTGAGGTTTTTCAGCAGGACTTAAAGCAGGACATGTTCAGCAGGAATTACTAGAAAGCAAATGAAAATAAGCACATCCACAATGCCATCAGTTCTAAAGAAATCACCAAAGTTCTGACTACAAAGCTAGTTCAGTCGATTCATAAAGTATTAGAAACCAAACGTTTTTTCTGGTTGTTTCTTTAAAATAAATATCAGTGACACTGATCCCACCCACGTCCCCTTTTAATCCAAGCTCCACACAAAGATTCTGTCTGAATAAGTCTGTTCAAGTATCATGTTTTAGATTATTTTAAAATCAGATTGTTTTTAGAAGCTGTGTGTTTATCCTTTTTATGATCTCAGTCGTTGCTTTCCTCACTTAGAACATGTCTACATGAATATAATGATGAATTGAATGAAATATGTTGCATTTGATTAAAATTTTTAATAAAAAGTCATGGGGAGAAAAATAAGTCTTTGCCTGTTTTGTTCTATGCTTCCTTAGGAGCGCTAGTGTCCTCTGGCGCACTAAGAAACAAGCGGAACCTTTGCTTTGCAAGTGTTTCTGACGGAATGTTTTCGAGTTACCATAAGGGAAGTTATGTCTGCCAGTGGAAAGCATTATTATATGGTGCAGTTTATAGAGAGCGTTGAAACTTTTTGCTACAGGAATTCTGCTAGGATACCTTTTTACAGCGTTAGGTCCAGAGTGGGTGGTTAAAGCGGAACCAAGATGTTCGCGGGGCTGCCTGAACTCGGCATAGCCAACGGCGAAGACTTAAAGGAAACTCTAACCAACTGCACAGAACCTCTCAAAGCCATTGATCAGTTCCAGGTAAGAAGAGCTCAGTGGGTCTTTGACCCGAACTTAGATTGGGTGTACTTCCTGGGAAGATCCTGTGAAGTCCTGATTTTCCATAAAACATGAATGATTCTGAACAGGTTCTGCTTTAACGGGTGTTTGAGGTCTGCTGGTGAAGATAACTGGCAGTGGTAGATAGGACCCGTTTTTAATGAACCGGGGAGTGTTAGAATAAGAATCAACTTTAACGGACAGGTTTTTGTGCACAAACAATGAATATGGACTCGGTTTCTATCACTCACATCTAGACAATAACCACAATATGTGTGTGTGTGTGTGTGTCTTTAATGTATATGAAGAGGGGTTAGTCTTGGTAATTAGTCCAGGTCTAGTATTTGCAGACACCCAACTAAGCACATTTTGTATACATTAATAACAGTTAATCAATTTTTTTCTGTTTTCTCAAACATTAAACTGGACATATGTACAGGAGTTGGACAATGAAACTGAAACTCCTGTCATTTTAGTGTGGGAGGTTTCATGGCTAAATTGGACCAGCCTGGTAGCCAGTCTTCATTGATTGCACATTGCACCAGTAAGAACAGAGTGTGAAGGTTCAATTAGCAGGGTAATAGCACAGTTTTGCTCAAAATATTGAAATGCACACAACATTATGGGTGACATACCAGAGTTCAAAAGAGGACAAATTGTTGGTGCATGTCTTGCTGGCGCATCTGTGACCAAGACAGCAAGTCTTTGTGATGTATCAAGAGCCACGGTATCCAGGGTAATGTCAGCATACCACCAAGAAGGACGAACCACATCCAACAGGATTAACTGTGGATTCAAGAGGAAGCTGTCTGAAAGGGATGTTCGGGTACTAACCCGGATTGTATCCAAAAAACATAAAACCACGGCTGCCCAAATCACGGCAGAATTAAATGTGCACCTCAACTCTCCTGTTTCCACCAGAACTGTCCGTCGGGAGCTCCACAGGGTCAATATACACGGCCGGGCTGCTATAGCCAAACCTTTGGTCACTCATGCCAATGCCAAACGTCGGTTTCAATGGTGCAAGGAGCGCAAATCTTGGGCTGTGGACAATGTGAAACATGTATTGTTCTCTGATGAGTCCACCTTTACTGTTTTCCCCACATCCAGGAGAGTTACGGTGTGGAGAAGCCCCAAAGAAGCGTACCACCCTGACTGTTGCATGCCCAGAGTGAAGCATGGGGGTGGATCAGTGATGGTTTGGGCTGCCATATCATGGTATTCCCTTGGCCCAATACTTGTGCTAGATGGGCGCGTCACTGCCAAGGACTACCGAACCATTCTTGAGGACCATGTGCATCCAATGGTTCAAACATTGTATCCTGAAGGCGGTGCCGTGTATCAGGAAGACAATGCACCAATACACACAGCAAGACTGGTGAAAGATTGGTTTGATGAACATGAAAGTGAAGTTGAACATCTCCCATGGCCTGCACAGTCACCAGATCTAAATATTATTGAGTCACTTTGGGGTGTTTTGGAGGAGCGAGTCAGGAAACGTTTTCTTCCACCAGTATCACGTAGTGACCTGGCCACTATCCTGCAAGAAGAATGACTTAAAATCCCTCTGACCACTGTGCAGGACTTGTATATGTCATTCCCAAGACGAATTGATGCTGTATTGGCCACAAAAGGAGACCCTACACCATACTAATAAATTATTGTGGTCTAAAACCAGGTGTTTCAGTTTCATTCTCCAACCCCTGTACATGTTTAAGTATTGTTAAAATAATCCTGTAATATAGTGTATTTTTACATTTCAGAGTGTGCAAAATGAGTGATAATAACAATGATCTTTAATCTAACCCAGAAAGGTTTGCAGATACACTATAATTAAGACGTTTGACCAACAACATTTCGGATGTTTTTTGTGGGTTTCCAGGGACTGACTGAGAGACTTTTCACAGTCATTAATATAATAAAATATAATATAATGGGATATATGTACAAGATGCTGTTCTCTGTGATGGGTGTAGTGCATGAAGTCAGTAATAGTTATTTTGCTATGATCAGGATGGGTGTAGGAACCAATAATGTAATAACGGCCAGTAATAAAACATCTTCCTATAACTGTAATAATTAAAGATAAATTGTATTCTGTTAAATTGGGTTTAGATCAAATCTGACTCGTTGGTTCAAGTTTAAGCCTTTAATTCAGTTCTCCTGGGTTTATTTGTATAGTGGCTAAATTCTGCAAACTTCAAGGAACTTTATAAGATAACCAGGTCCAGATATCATCCCCAGAGCTGAGGTGATCGGCTGACTCCTACAGTTTAGAATTAACTGACCCGTCAATGAGTTCTTGTTGCCTTTCATGACTGCAGATGGAAAATGGGATCCTGCTGCCGACGCTGCAGTCTGCTCTTCCTTTCCTCGACCTCCATGGGACCCCCCGGCTGGAGTTCCACCAGTCTGTTTTCGACGAGCTTCGAGACAAGCTGATGGAGCAAGTTGCCGTCATTGCAGAGGGCAAGGAAGAAGACAGGTGTGTGCTGGAAGCTTGCAGAAAGGACATGAGAGCTAAGGGAAAGCATGGGTTCACGATTGTAATGTGTTTTTCCATATTTTCCCAGATATGGAAAGCTTGAAGAGCTGCTGGAGAAGAGTTTCCCTCTGGTGAAAATGCCTTCCATACAGCCGGTGGTGATGCAGGTGCTCAAGCATCTTCCCAAGGCAAGTACTCACATCAAATGTTGCAACAGTTCCTTAGAGACATCCGAACAAATGTTCTTCTACCAATAAAGAGTGAAGTTCCCCAAACAGCTTCATGCTGACGCTGGTGATTTAAAACGGTCTGTTCTACATGTCATTCTGTGTCAGCTGTAAAATTGGCTACAAACCCAAAGAAGAATGTTCAGATGCTTCCAAAAATCCACTTTGCTGTGGCATTTAATTGATTGTAGATGATATAAACCGAGAATGTTGAATATATATTTTTCTATGTTTCTTTTGCTGTCTAATGTACCTTATATTGCCAAAAGTTCTCTTTAACCCCTCCAAACTATTTATTCGGGTGTTTGAGTAGCAGTCTTTAAGCAGGTGGGGACAGATGCCAGTGACAGTGAGGTGTTGAAGATGTCTGAGGTGTTGGCGGACATTTACAGGTCCTTCTCAAAATATTAGCATATTGTGATAAAGTTCATTATTTTCCATAATGTCATGATGAAAATTGAACATTCATATATTTTAGATTCATTGCACACTAACTGAAATATTTCAGGTCTTTTATTGTCTTAATACGGATGATTTTGGCATACAGCTCATGAAAACCCAAAATTCCTATCTCACAAAATTAGCATATCATTAAAAGGGTCTCTAAACGAGCTATGAACCTAATCATCTGAATCAACGAGTTAACTCTAAACACCTGCAAAAGATTCCTGAGGCCTTTAAAACTCCCACCCTGGTTCATCACTCAAAACCCCAATCATGGGTAAGACTGCCGACCTGACTGCTGTCCAGAAGGCCACTATTGACACCCTCAAGCAAGAGGGTAAGACACAGAAAGACATTTCTGAACGAATAGGCTGTTCCCAGAGTGCTGTATCAAGGCACCTCAGTGGGAAGTCTGTGGGAAGGAAAAAGTGTGGCAGAAAACGCTGCACAACGAGAAGAGGTGACCGGACCCTGAGGAAGATTGTGGAGAAGGGCCGATTCCAGACCTTGGGGGACCTGTGGAAGCAGTGGACTGAGTCTGGAGTAGAAACATCCAGAGCCACCGTGCACAGGCGTGTGCAGGAAATGGGCTACAGGTGCCGCATTCCCCAGGTCAAGCCACTTTTGAACCAGAAACAGCGGCAGAAGCGCCTGACCTGGGCTACAGAGAAGCAGCACTGGACTGTTGCTCAGTGGTCCAAAGTACTTTTTTCGGATGAAAGCAAATTCTGCATGTCATTCAGAAATCAAGGTGCCAGAGTCTGGAGGAAGACTGGGGAGAAGGAAATGCCAAAATGCCAGAAGTCCAGTGTCAAGTACCCACAGTCAGTGATGGTCTGGGGTGCCGTGTCAGCTGCTGGTGTTGGTCCACTGTGTTTTATCAAGGGCAGGGTCAATGCAGCTAGCTATCAGGAGATTTTGGAGCACTTCATGCTTCCATCTGCTGAAAAGCTTTATGGAGATGAAGATTTCATTTTTCAGCACGACCTGGCACCTGCTCACAGTGCCAAAACCACTGGTAAATGGTTTACTGACCATGGTATCACTGTGCTCAATTGGCCTGCCAACTCTCCTGACCTGAACCCCATAGAGAATATGTGGGATATTGTGAAGAGAACGTTGAGAGACTCAAGACCCAACACTCTGGATGAGCTAAAGGTCGCTATCGAAGCATCCTGGGCCTCCATAAGACCTCAGCAGTGCCACAGGCTGATTGCCTCCATGCCACGCCGCATTGAAGCAGTCATTTCTGCCAAAGGATTCCCGACCAAGTATTGAGTGCATAACTGTACATGATTATTTGAAGGTTGACGTTTTTTGTATTAAAAACACTTTTCTTTTATTGGTCGGATGAAATATGCTAATTTTGTGAGATAGGAATTTTGGGTTTTCATGAGCTGTATGCCAAAATCATCCGTATTAAGACAATAAAAGACCTGAAATATTTCAGTTAGTGTGCAATGAATCTAAAATATATGAATGTTAAATTTTCATCATGACATTATGGAAAATAATTAACTTTATCACAATATGCTAATATTTTGAGAAGGACCTGTACTTGCAATAATAGGTTGATGAGAAGAGATCAAGACCCTCTGCACCCTCGTCATCTAACTCTCTGTTCTGCAGGTACCAGAGAAGAAACTGAAGATGGTCATGGCTGACAAAGAGCTCTACAAGGTGTGTGCTGTCGAGGTGAAAAGGCAGATCTGGCAGGACAACCAGGCTCTGTTCGGGGATGAGGTGTCCCCCCTTCTGAAGCAGTACATCGTGGAGAAGGAAGCAGCTCTTTTTAGCAACGACCTCTCCATTCTGCACAACTTCTTCAGTCCGACGCCGAAAACACGGCGCCAGGGCGAGGTGAGGTGTCCAGACGGTCCTTCAGTCTGCGCTGGAAGGTTTTTTTCAATAACCGTTTGTTTTCTTGGAAATGACCTTCTATGTTTTGTACACGTCTGTCCATGGCAGTTTACCTCCTTTCTTTATGCAGATCAAGTTAACACAGCACCTTTGAAAACAACTTTTCTTGGCTATAATAGACTATACATGTAAAACTAATAATTATGTAATAAGCAGTTAATATCACAGATCTAACAAAAAGCATTACCTGGAAGAAAATGACTAAAACACACAATTTGTAAATCAAAGATCAAATAAAGATTAAAGGAACTTTTCATCCCATATCATGATGGTGCCACCACAGGACTGTTACACAGAAGATGGCATACTTACACAGAAAACTGAATGCTGAAATAATCTGGTTTTTCATTTCATTTGACTTTTTCATAATAACCTCAAAATGTAATAAATCACTTTTCTCAAAACCTAAACGTTCCATGAATCCAGTCCAATACACCTTTCTATGCTGAATAAGTTTCCCGGGCTGCTATTAGGATGTCTGAGTGTTTGCTGTGGTCTTACTGTTCTCATTGTCTCTGACCTGCAGGTGGTGTTAAAGCTGACCCAGATGATTGGGAAGAACGTAAAGCTGTACGACATGGTGCTGCAGTTCTTACGAACACTCTTCCTACGAACACGGAACGTCCACTACTGCACACTGAGAGCAGAGCTGCTGATGTCTCTACATGACCTGGACATCAGTGAGATTTGCTCCGTGGACCCCTGCCATAAGGTGAGGTCCCACACTCAAAAATCAACAGACCCAGATGGTGTAGGCCCCGTGCTTACTGGTAAATACTTGTCCTCTTTGCTGTCCTCACAGTTCACTTGGTGTTTGGACGCCTGCATCCGAGAGAAGTTTGTGGATGGCAAACGAGCCAGAGAGCTGCAGGGTTTCCTGGATGGTGTGAAGAAGGGACAGGAGCAGGTCCTCGGGTGACAGATGAACAGATGGTTTCAGTATATCAGTAGTGTTTGATCTGTAATGTCTGCGTCGGCTAATTAAAGAGCTTCTGTGTATTCCAGAGATTTGTCCATGATCCTGTGTGACCCGTTTGCCTGCAACACCCTGGTCTTGAGTATAATACGCAACATACAGGAGCTGCTGAGTCAAGATGCTTTGCCAAGAGTGAGTTCAGTCTGAGGGGAAATGGGGATTCAACAGCCTGAATAATGGAACTTTATTTAGTATTACAAAGAATAAAGACAGGACAATGAAACACTTCATCTTTTTTAAACACTGAAACATGTAAGAGTATGATGACATTACAAGGAATCAGCTTGTATTTAGCATTTCTAAAACACAGATGGAGAAGTTGCAGTTGCTAAGTCCACCTGGATAAGGGCCTCAACCAAAGTAAAACAAAAGGGGATAATTCCTCTGAACGTGTATGAAGATTCAAGCAGTAGGAACCTTTGTTCGAAAGTTTAGTCGCTAAACAGTGGGAATAAAATGATTTAAGGTAGACTTTACCATTCTTCCAAACACCACCATGAGTTGTAATGATTAAACAGGAAGTGTCTAACAAAGATCTGTTGTTGACAGATTGATCTCCAACATTTCCATTTCCGCCTTACAACATCAAATAGTCCTCTGTGCTTCGGGAAAGCTGAGCTATGTTGCCTTACCTTTAAACATCTGTGGGGGTCCACTTGTCCATGGTAGATGGATGTTTTAAGTTGTTTTCTTACACAGTTGAGATGTTTTTCAGTTTGGTTTCTAACATAATGGCCTGTATTGTCTACAATGTCAGTGCAATTTGCTTGTGTGTGTGTGTGTGTGTGTGTGTGTGTGTGTGTGTGTGTGTGTGTGAGAACAGGACAGCCCAGACCTGCTGCTGCTTCTGAGGATGCTGTCTCTGGGTCAGGGAGCGTGGGACATGATTGACAGCCAGGTCTTTAAAGAGCCTCGTTTGGTGCGTATTCACACTAATAATAAATAGTGAGGGGGTGGGGTGCCTGATGTCATGAATTTACAAAAACGGACATTTAAACATCCAGGATCACAAAATATTTTAAAGGAAGATGCATTATGGGTTAAATTTCTTTAGTAGAATTAGCTTTCATGCGATAATCATACAGTCTTAAAAAACCTGGAAAGTTTAGAATTTGATTTTCCAGGTCGGGATAAATTTGAAAAAAATAAAAATATTATTAAACATATTTGTATATTTAGACATTCACTGTTTCAAATATATTTTGACCTCCATCCATCCCTCCAGACAGACAGAAATATCCAAATTTTATAGTAAATTTCTGTATTAATTCATGAGTAATGGCTAAAAAAATCGACAAAGGCGTTAGAAATTTGAGTCTGGGAAAAAGATCGAAGTTTGAATTGAAAAATCTCTAGGAACCCTGCAGATGACAAGGTTCGCATGGAATATAAATATCTGATCCCCTGTTGATTCTAAAAGAAGAAATGGGCTCTAGTTATTATGGTGCTTGCATGAAACAAAGGTAGGATCTTGGTAAGTAATGTTTTGGAACGTTGTACCATGTGGTGACAATGGCTTCATAGAGGGCATTAATGTTCCGGAACTGATGTCTCCGTGTAAACCTCCCCTAGCATCCATCCCAGGTGTTTTTAGATCAGGAGAACATGCAGGATGATCAAAAGAATGACGTTATTCTCCTGGAGGAAGTCCTATGGTCTACCCCTTGACAATTTTTCTTTCTAACCCTCAGGATCTTTTAAGTAATTAAAAAGATTTAAATCTAGCTGATTGCATCAACTCACTGACGTCCTCCTCCATCAACCTCATGGACTCTTTTACCTGAACATCTCCACCATATGGTGCCGCGTATTTATTTATTTTTTGTAACTTTAATCAGATGTAGGCTTTCAACATTCAAGATTTTTATCGTACAGTCATAGAACAAAATTTCACTCCACCAGAATAAAAGCAGGTCTCATCTTAAAATTAAATAAGGAATAAAATATGAAAAGAGAAAAACCTAAAATGTCATTCTTAGTCACTGCTGACCAGCATTCGTAGCGCTTTGCTTTCAATCAACTATTTGATTGTTTTTTGTTTGTTTGGTCCTTTTATCAGGATTTAGAGGTGGTGACCCGCTTCCTGCCAGCAATGATGTCTGTGGTTGTTGATGATCACACATTTACTGTCGAGCAGAAGCTTCCCAGTGAAGAGAAAAGCTCCCTGAGCTATCCCACCACGCTGCCAGATGCATTCACCAGGTAGAACCCAGCCAGGGGCAAAGGCTGATCTTATGTGAAGGAACCTTTTTCATCAGGAATGTATTCTGGGGATTTTCTTCTTTATCACCAGGAGTTATTAGTTTCTGTAATGGTAGACATAAATATGTAACCCAGCTTGTTCATTCTGATCCAGAAGGCTGACTTACTGACAGACACATTCTGGTTCTCTGTATTTATTCTAACAAGAGACAAATAAACAAGTTGGTGGTTAGCAGCTCCAGCAGCTTCTGCCCCACAGAAACAGACAGCAACAGAAAAAGGGGAAGAGCTGACTGTTACTGGTTGCTATGGTAACCACCAGCTGACAAGAGTTACATAAAAAAAATTTATATAGCAATAAAAGTCAAGAAAAAAATAACTTGTTGATTAAATAAAATGAATTTGAAGAATAAATAAACCAATTTTGACAAACTTCACATCAATAGTAATGTTAAAATAAAACCTTGTTACAAATATAAAACAGAAAGTCTTGAGGATCTTTGTGTCCTACCTCAGATACCTGCAGGACAACAGAGTGGCTTGTGAAATGGGGCTCTACTACGTTCTCCACATCGCCAAGCTGAGGAACAAGAACGCTCTGCAGAGGTTACTACCTGCACTGGGTGAGTGTCGGCCCTTTCCTAAGGTTGTAGAAGATGTGCTCTAAGGTAGTGAATGAGGATACGTAGATGCTGTGGACAGAGACATGGATGCTGCATGGGTCTGCAGATTTAATCTCTGATGCATTCATGTGTTATGTTTGCTCTTGGCTTCTAGTGGAGACCTACAATGACATGGCTTTTGGTGACATCTTCCTCCACCTGCTGACGGGACACCTCACACTACTCTCTGATGAGTTTGGATCAGAGGAGTTTTGCACTGTTGTCTTTGATAGCTTCCTCCTTACTTCATTCTCCAGGTTAGTTTTCTGAGCCAGTACCATGATCAGCCTCAGCTACAGTAATTCAATTTAATTGAATTTATCATACCTCTTCCATGGAATGATGGAACAAGAACTGGATCCACAGGTGTACATATAGGGTTAGGGGGTTAGGGTTAAAACGTTATTAAAGCCTGTTTTTATTTCCAGCATATTTGGACATGTGAGTATTTGATATCAATATCACATTAAACAATACAGAGAAATTCAAAAAATAACCAACTAAAGTATTTACACACCTAAAGCTAAATAAAAGACCTAATACAGTTCTGTATGGAATCACATTGAAATGTGTAGTTTCTTTTCAAGGACCAAATCAGGACACCCCACATTTTTTTCTACTTAATATGACTAAAATCCCACACAGACATATCACATAATGAGAACTCAATACATTTTGAAGAAGGATTGCCTTGTTTAAACCTCAGACATTATGTTTGGTGCTCCTGACTGTGAGAGTGAAGACTGTGATGAGATCCAGAGAGATGCCTGAGGTCCTCAGAAAGGAATGTGGTAGCTTATGGGTCTGGCAAAGGATTTAAAGTGGTGGCAACAAAGTCTAAAATCAGCCACATTCAAAACAACAGCCAACATGCATAAGTTGAGCCAACCTAAGCATGTTAGCTCAGAAAGCAGGCTGCAAGATGCTAAAAGAAGTACCCAAATCCCTTCAATGTCATTACAGGACCTGCTGTTGGTATGAAAGTACATGCCTGTACAGTCAGAAGGAGACTGAGAAAGTTTTGAAGTTCATGGAGGAAATCTTTGCTTGAACATGAAAACATGAAGGAGTTTGCCAGAGAGACCAGAAAAAGACCAGGACTTCTGGAATAATGTTCCTTGGGCCGATGAGTCTAATTTTGAATTATTTGGACACCAGGGTCCTCATGTACGAAAGAGTGCGCAGCTTTCATACTAAACGTTTGTGGGAATGGAGAAATTCTGAAAGTTCTGTAGCCCAATTTGCGGTGGATTTAACGTCGCTGCACGTGGCGCTTGGACTGCCCGGTTCCCTAAATACATATTGTGAAGTAGTATAAATAGCCAGAAGTCACCCAACACGTGTCCAAATAACCATGGCAACGATGCTGTGACAGGCAAAGAACCCCGCAGAACCGGTTTCTTTCGGTAGATAAACAAGAGAGACAGTGTCTACGCCCCATGAGGGCTATTTGTAGTCAGTTACAGTAAACCAACACCTACTTGAATGACATCAGTGACTCAAACCTGACTGAAACTCAGACGTTTGTCGCCTCGTACCTGTTTAGTTCTACAATATGTGTATCTAAACCAAACAGCGCTGTCTAGCTGCTCCATTGAGCTCATTCATAGCTCAGTGCTGATCATTATAATGATGTGAATGTGGCTCCTTTATTTCTATTAGAAAAACTGTCACCTCACACACTCTGTGAAGTATTTTAAATCTTTACAACCATTCAAGACGTGTTTCCCTACACAACTATTATTAGATTGATTATAATTATTTTGATAGTATAAGTATATAGGATAGGTCATTGATAAGCAGACCAGATTATCAGACCAGGGTTCATAACCTGACCCACGTGCCGTCCAGTCCGGAGCCAACCTGAATTTAATTTTACTGCTTGTTCAACAGTGTCTAACTTCACTTGTGCTGCATCTTGTGTTAATATGGCATAGCCCTGCGGAGCGTCTGGCCCCAGACTGCACCAGATGCAAGTCAGGCAACGAGCTGCTTCTGTCAGGGCTGCTGCTGCTACCCTAACCGCAAAGCATTTTCTCATTTACTACGTAGATATAAACATTTTATTCCTGCTGACTGCCACGTCTGACTTTTAAACAGGCGTGACGGACAGCTATGTAGGTCAGCGACATTCTGTCCACACTCCAAGCCAGCTGGTGGCAGTAATGCACCACAGTAATGCACCACAGAAAACGACAAAGAAGAAACTATGGGGGTCCTTCAACGTGGGTTGCTAAGTTACTAGCTTGGGAGCTTACGCTAGCTGATAGTACAATGACTTGGTGGTGCAGAGATGAGTCTGTAAAAGAAGTTGTTTCCATCCTTTCCTTTAAGCATGGTAGTGGAAGTGTCATGGTCTGGGGTGCTTTCCTGCAGCCAAAGCTTCATCACAGAATCCACTGTAAATTCTACCATGTGTCCAAAGGTGCATGAGGAAAATGTGATTTACATCACTGAAAACCCACGGGAAGGCTTGAAGCATGGAAAACTGCATCAAGTAAACATTCATTAAAGCTTAGTTGCTTTACTCTGACGCACACTGGTCCCAGCCAGATCGCTGGTATCTCTTGTTCCACCCTTGTGACTGGTAGCAGCAGGAGGTCGCTAATGAATGTCAACAGAGGAGGGGGGCTTGACGCACCAACTCATCAGCAGAGCATTCTAAGAGTTGTGCCACATTTGGCCCTCCAGCCTGTGTTTGATGCTCATCCTTTAGGCTTGTTCAGGAGTAGCCAACTAGTGTTGAGCAGATACATGAAGTTACATGATGTTCATCATGGTTGGACTGTTCCTCATGCAGTTAATCAGAAATTAGTGAAAACTTGGAGTTAACAAGGAAACATCAGGCTAATCTTTCACCTTGAGTACCATATGGATATTCTGCTTCCTCTTTCTTGTCATCACTTCCTGTTTCTGTTCTGAACTTAATCTTTTAAAGGGGTTGGTTGTTGCGTTATGATATTTGAAGGTTTCATCTGGTTAAGCATGTTGTAACGATTGGAACTTGATCTTCTTGCATGTGTTTTGGGACCCATGCAGAATCAGAGAAATGGTTAATGTTCCCAGATGTTTCCTTCTTAAGTGTTACCTCCGTTATAAGGTGACATTTGAGTGGGTTGTTGTTGCTGAGAAAATGCCCTTAAATACTGGTCCTTCTCAAAATATTAGCATATTGTGATAAAGTTCATTATTTTCCATAATGTCATGATGAAAATTTAACATTCATATATTTTAGATTCCTTGCACACTAACTGAAATATTTCAGGTCTTTTATTGTCTTAATACAGATGATTTTTGCATACAGCTCATGAAAACCCAAAATTCCTATCTCACAAAATTAGCATATCATTAAAAGGGTCTCTAAACGAGCTATGAACCTAATCATCTGAATCAACGAGTTAACTCTAAACACCTGCAAAAGATTCCTGGGGCCTTTAAAACTCCCAGCCTGGTTCATTATTCAAAACCCCAATCATGGGTAAGACTGCCGACCTGACTGCTGTCCAGAAGGCCACTATTGACACCCTCAAGCAAGAGGGTAAGACACAGAAAGAAATTTCTGAACGAATAGGCTGTTCCCAGAGTGCTGTATCAAGGCACCTCAGTGGGAAGTCTGTGGGAAGGAAAAAGTGTGGCAGAAAACGCTGCACAACGAGAAGAGGTGACCGGACCCTGAGGAAGATTGTGGAGAAGGGCCGATTCCAGACCTTGGGGGACCTGCGGAAGCAGTGGACTGAGTCTGGAGTAGAAACATCCAGAGCCACTGTGCACAGGTGTGTGCAGGAAATGGGCTACAGGTGCTGCATTCCCCAGACCTGGGCTACAGAGAAGCAGCACTGGAATGTTGCTCAGTGGTCCAAAGTACTTTTTTCGGATGAAAGCAAATTCTGCATGTCATTCGGAAATCAAGGTGCCAGAGTCTGGAGGACGACTGGGGAGAAGGAAATGCCCAAATGCCAGAAGTCCAGTGTCAAGTACCCACAGTCAGTGATGGTCTGGGGTGCCGTGTCAGCTGCTGGTGTTGGTCCACTGTGTTTTATCAAGGGCAGGGTCAATGCAGCTAGCTATCAGGAGATTTTGGAGCACTTCATGCTTCCATCTGCTGAAAAGCTTTATGGAGATGAAGATTTCATTTTTCAGCACGACCTGGCACCTGCTCACAGTGCCAAAACCACTGGTAAATGGTTTACTGACCATGGTATCACTGTGCTCAATTGGCCTGCCAACTCTCCTGACCTGAACCCCATAGAGAATCTGTGGGATATTGTGAAGAGAACGTTGAGAGACTCAAGACCCAACACTCTGGATGAGCTAAAGGCCGCTATCGAAGCATCCTGGGCCTCCATAAGACCTCAGCAGTGCCACAGGCTGATTGCCTCCATGCCACGCCGCATTGAAGCAGTCATTTCTGCCAAAGGATTCCCGACCAAGTATTGAGTGCATAACTGTACATGATTATTTGAAGGTTGACGTTTTTTGTATTAAAAACACTTTTCTTTTATTGGTCGGATGAAATATGCTAATTTTGTGAGATAGGAATTTTGGGTTTTCATGAGCTGTATGCCAAAATCATCCATATTAAGACAATAAAAGACCTGAAATATTTCAGTTAGTGTGCAATGAATCTAAAATATATGAATGTTAAATTTTCATCATGACATTATGGAAAATAATGAACTTTATCACAATATGCTAATATTTTGAGAAGGACCTGTATTTCCTCCCTTCCTTGTAAACCTTCCAAATGAAAACTCTATATCACCATTATTTGTCACAGTTTTCTTTTAAAGACTTTTAAATTTAATTCACATGTGGATAAAATGGTGATTGTATTCTTTAATAGTGAGGTTGTAGATTTTTTTTTTGTATACTTTTATTTATTTTTATTTAAGCCTGGTTCCAGTTAAATATCCAAAAGGACCAAAATAACTTTGTTCCTGACTTTCTATTGATCAGAACATTGTGTCTTTTCAAGATCTATTACCCTTCTTCATGTTGTCGGAGAGGTTCTATTTAGGAACCTCTGGATTCTACAGGTTTATTAGTAATCGGGCACCGCTGTAACATTGATCTCATCTTCTCGTTAATCACAGTTAATTTATTAATTAACAGGGGTTGATGGGGGTGCACTTACTTTCCAACATAGAGTCAGGTTGGTTTTGTAGTGGATGAAAAGATCATTTAAGGGTGACAAAACAGCAGAAAGTTATAGGGTAGTGCTTCCTCACAGATCTGTGTAGTTTATTTGACTTCTCTCTCATGGCTTCCTGCTTGGGTGCATATCTGCTTGAAGAAAGAGACTCGTTCTCCATTTTCTGATGGTTTCTGTCTGTTTTGGATTATTTTTCAGTAAAGAAAATGTCCACAGACACATTCTCCGCTTGTTGCTGCATCTCCACCACAAAGTGCTGCCATCATGTTTGGAAGTGCTGATGCAAACCCTGGAGCCTCCGAAACAGGTAGGCCTGGTTTCCTCCTCCAGCTCATTCATTCCTGGGCAAACAGGAGGCGCTGCACAGAATCGGGAAGAAGTCTTTCATAAAATCACTCTGACTGCCATGAAAGTAAGGCTGAAGTTGGCTGTTGAATCTATTTTCGATATTTCTGTTGCACTTAGTAATCAATAATAGCAAACACATTTTCTTTTTACAAATGGAATCAAATTAGTCACTTTCAATTGTCCTGCATTATTAAAGAGAAATACTGAGCATTTTTCCTCCCAGAGATGTACAGTTGTATAACTCCCTCTCTGACCTGTCTCTACACCTCTGTCCATGGCTTCCAGGTGTGTCTGCTCTTCCATAAACCTCCTGGAACTGACTAGTGTTACAAATTATATGCATTTAGAATTTGCAGTAGTGGCCAAATGTTTAGCAGGTCCCTGTTTCTTTTATTTTATAGGTCTAAAAGGCTTTCATTAGCAAACCCCTCAGATTCATGAGGGTGTTTACAGTTATGTTCATAATTATTCATACCCCTGGATTTAGATTTCAAATGATTTTCAACCAAAACGTTTGTGTGATAGGAAATGAGACAGGCATCTCTCAAAAGATAACATGAAGTTTTAAAGCAAACATTTTTCGGTTGATTCTTATTTAAACTCAATTACGCTCTTTATAATTGCTGAGCAGCTTCCACCACTTTGCACTGGTATTTTGACGATTTATTTATGCTGATGAGCTCTAATGTTTTGATGCTATAAGGTCTCCTTGCCATCACCCTAATCTTTAGGTTGCTCGACAGATTCTCTTATCAGATTTAAGACAGGATCCTGGTTGGGCCAGTCCAATACATTAATGTTCCTTCCAGTCAGAAGAAACAAGTTTGTGAAATTAAAGGATTACTGTTAACCTAAATGTGTCCGAAATTTGAATCACTCTGGACATAACTGTACATCTGAGCCCAATCCTGACTGATGGTGATGTTTTCTTCTCTTATTAGGACTTGGAGTTTATCACTAGTTGTTTGCTTCTGTTTACCCACATACTGTTTCAGAATTGACCAAATGTTCTTAAAGAGGTTCTGATTTGAAGAATTTCCTGACTGCAGGTCTAAATTTCAATGTTCGGATCTTAGAGCAACTTGATTATCTCTGCTTTGTGATATGGTGCTCCATCATGCTAAAGAAATCTACTGATCACCTCTAATAAATTGGAATAAACTCTGCAGTGACTGTGTAGAGGAGGTTTCAGGAGGAGATGGTGTTGGGCAATGCTGGACATCCTGACTCTTCCTCCCAGTAACTGAACCTCTCCCTTTGAAGCTCTCAGTGGTTTACAGAAAAACAGTTCTTTCAGCTGCACTGTTCTCTGCAGTAGTTTCCTGCATATGAAGCCATTTTGATGCAAAGTGGTGATGCTGTGTTTTAGAGGCAACCATTACTAACGTTTTTAATCATTTTGAGTAAAAATGCAGTGTAAATAGGTGCTTAATGAGTTAAACTCTTTAAGCAAATGAAGTTTTTTTTTTTCATGTCCGGTCCGGCAGAAGACGACTCACAATTGTTGTCTGAGTGCCAAGAAGAAGCCCAACAGATTTACAAGTGGAGCATTACAGCTCACGCTATAATAAAATATATAAAACACTTTTTTACTAATTGCTTTTGGAGTACTTCAGCTGCTATGGACATGGAGATGGACACGAAGGGAAAAAAGAACAAAGAAAGGGAGAGAGGTGGGGTAAAAAGTGAGAGAAGGAGATTAGAATAGAGGAGAGAAAAAGGATAAAGAGAATACAAGATGACGCCCTAGAAGACTGCTTCTACACCTGCAGAGAGACGAGAAAATATATACCAACAACAACGTTACTGTAAAGTACAAGGTACTAATTAATACAAGATACTAGATATATATATCTGTGTGTCTGTAATTCCAATATAATATACATCTGATTACTGCAATAATTCATGTAAATAACCTCACAGGGTGTGAATAAACACACAGAGACAATATTGACCTGATGATGAGCAGGGACAGATGTTGGCTGATGCTTTTTGGGCCTCAGCTCTTGCAAACAGAGCAATGACAGGTGATTCTGGTTCTCTTTGTGTCACTGTTGATTTCCAGCTGTTTGCCTCATTCAAGCATGCTCCTAGGCCCAGTTTTCATCGATTAGCCTTTCTACCATAAATCTAGATGTAAACCACAAAGTAGAGCGTAAGAAAGTGGAAAATAAATTCTCTGTAGGAATCCAGCATAATGGCCCGGTTCAGTCTCTGTCCGATGGTCAACATTCTGGTAGGTTCCCTTGGAACATGTCATGCTTTAGAAAGTTCCGTTTCTAAAGAGACTTTGTATAAACCTGGACAATTTCCCACTCTAGAAATGAATGGTGATGTCTTACTGACTATGATCTTTGGAGCTAAACTCTCAGCCTTCAACAAGGTCACATGCATGCTGACTCATTTTACCATGCTGTGTTTAACCACAGTGCAGTGAGCCTCTGAAGGAGCTGCACAACCAGTTGACAGAAAAGCTCGAGGCACAAAAGAAGAGTCCGGCACCACCGGACGAGTCCTCATCTCTGGACCTGGGGCTGCATCCTGTGACAGTGCCCACCACCACCTCTGTCCCAACCACCCCCCTCTGAGGGATGCCACAAGCCGAAAGAGCTGGAGCTCTGATTCAGCGAATAAATACTGTTAATGGTTGGCATCAAGAGCGGACATTTTACATTTCTGTGTGCTATAGGAGGTTTTCTCTCACTGTGAGCCTCTGTAGATCTTAGTGTTTCATTCTTGCATCACTATTTAGCATCAGGATCTCTCTTTGCTACAGTTTATCTTCTTGCATTTTTGTCTAGATATACAGTATTTTCATATGTAACTCAGTTATCTCTGTGAACTATTTGAACTGTGCCAGTGGTGTAAATAAACATATTTACAAAACTACAAGGTCTCATTATTCTTTCCCACAGTTTTTTGTTCAGATGTTGGGCAGCACAGCGTTATTTTTTTTGCAAACCACTAGCACTTACCCACAATGCAGGAAAATCTCATTTGGTAACTTCCCATGCAGCTTCTGACAAGATCAGTGTGACATAAGAGGAGTTGCACTGAGAAGTGCTAGTTCACCCTGACAGCAGCTTCAGCTCTGGTAAGGTCTGTTTAAACTGTTTAATATGAAGGATCAGCTGCAGATAGAAGGTTTCAAGGAGTTTTGGTTTAAAGGACGTGAATTGAGTAATTTAGAACTGATATAAGTCACTGACTGGATGCAATCTGCTGGGTTTCCTTAGACAGAAAAACTTATTCAATTTGAATAAATAACTGAATCCGACTGCACTGTTCAATGGTTACGATTAATTGGAATGTATGAACCTGACTTTTGTGAAGTGCCTTGAGACAATGTGTTGTGAATCGGTGCTATATAAATAAACTGAATTGAATTGAATAAAACTGGATGTAGTTTAATATATGGAGAGATTTTCAGCATTACCCGGAGCCTTGTGAGAAACAGAATCTACCAAAGTCCTGACCTAAAAATCTGATAGTTAACCACAAGAATCCCAATAAGAAAACCTTGCTGCTATCGACAGCAAGATAACTTTGGTGTCAGATAATTATTTTCTTTCCCACCATCGCTGCAGCTTTATTAGAATTTCCAGCTGTGTTTTACTGCTGTCCTTTTAATAAAATAATGGAATTACATCATTAAACATTATCACGTACATTTAGAAATTAGACAAGGTTATAAAAATCCAAATAGGATGTATTCATGTGTCAACAGTAGCACTTTGACACTAATATATATATATAATAGCATATAGTACCAAATGAAGATGTGAAGAGAATTGACAGAACAGTAAGAATAACATTTAAGTGAACTTTAAACAATAATTGTTTGCAATGAAATCCTTGGCTTGTAATTTAAAACTAAAATGTATTTCCGGCTAGTTTTCTTAATGTTTTTATTTGGGCTGTTTACAGTTCCTCATTCTGGCTGCAAAGACGAGTCTCTAAGTTGCCTCGGTTGTTCATAAGCCAACAGCCCCTTTCATAAGACCATTCTTCATTAGCATAGAAGAGCTAATTGCTGCTCTGGCTTCATTGCCTTGTAAAAATAACATGTCTGGGCTTTTTCTTTGTTAATAGAGAGTTAGTTTTTGAAACCGAAGCAAGTACCATTAGAAACTGAGTTCTGCAAAAACAAACAACCTATACCTATACATTATATACAGGTCCTTCTCAAAATATTAGCATATTGTGATAAAGTTCATTATTTTCCATAATGTCATGATGAAAATTTAACATTCATATATTTTAGATTCATTCCACACTAACTGAAATATTTCAGGTCTTTTATTGTCTTAATACGGATGATTTTGGCATACAGCTCATGAAAACCCAAAATTCCTATCTCACAAAATTAGCATATTTCATCCGACCAATAAAAAAAGTGTTTTTAATACAAAAAACGTAAACCTTCAAATAATCGTGTACAGTTATGCACTCAATACTTGGTCGGGAATCCTTTGGCAGAAATGACTGCTTCAATGCGGTGTGGCATGGAGGCAATCAGCCTGTGGCACTGCTGAGGTCTTATGGAGGCCCAGGATGCTTCGATAGCGGCCTTTAGCTCATCCAGAGTGTTGGGTCTTGAGTCTCTCAACGTTCTCTTCACAATATCCCACAGATTCTCTATGGGGTTCAGGTCAGGAGAGTTGGCAGGCCAATTGAGCACAGTGATACCATGGTCAGTAAACCATTTACCAGTGGTTTTGGCACTGTGAGCAGGTGCCAGGTCGTGCTGAAAAATGAAATCTTCATCTCCATAAAGCTTTTCAGCAGATGGAAGCATGAAGTGCTCCAAAATCTCCTGATAGCTAGCTGCATTGACCCTGCCCTTGATAAAACACAGTGGACCAACACCAGCAGCTGACACGGCACCCCAGACCATCACTGACTGTGGGTACTTGATACTGGACTTCTGGCATTTTGGCATTTCCTTCTCCCTAGTCTTCCTCCAGACTCTGGCACCTTGATTTCCGAATGACATGCAGAATTTGCTTTCATCCGAAAAAAGTACTTTGGACCACTGAGCAACAGTCCAGTGCTGCTTCTCTGTAGCCCAGGTCTGGGGAATGCGGCACCTGTAGCCCATTTCCAGGACACGCCTGTGCACGGTGGCTCTGGATGTTTCTACTCCAGACTCAGTCCACTGCTTCCGCAGGTCCCCCAAGGTCTGGAATCGGCCCTTCTCCACAATCTTCCTCAGGGTCCGGTCACCTCTTCTCGTTGTGCAGCGTTTTCTGCCACACTTTTTCCTTCCCACAGACTTCCCACTGAGGTGCCTTGATACAACACTCTGGGAACAGCCTATTTGTTCAGAAATGTCTTTCTATGTCTTACCCTCTTGCTTGAGGGTGTCAATAGTGGCCTTCTGGACAGCAGTCAGGTCGGCAGTCTTACCCATGATTGGGGTTTTGAGTGATGAACCAGGCTGGGAGTTTTAAAGGCCTCAGGAATCTTTTGCAGGTGTTTAGAGTTAACTTGTTGATTCAGATGATTAGGTTCATAGCTCGTTTAGAGACCCTTTTAATGATATGCTAATTTTGTGAGATAGGAATTTTGGGTTTTCATGAGCTGTATGCCAAAATCATCCGTATTAAGACAATAAAAGACCTGAAATATTTCAGTTAGTGTGCAATGAATCTAAAATATATGAATGTTAAATTTTCATCATGACATTATGGAAAATAATGAACTTTATCACAATATGCTAATATTTTGAGAAGGACCTGTACAGTAGCTTTTGTTCATCTTAGGACTAATCATAAAAATTGCTACATAAAAATACAGAGGTTTGACAATGAATTCATCTTGGGAATGACATATACAAGTCCTGCACAGTGGTCAGAGGGATTTTAAGCCATTCTTCTTGCAGGATAGTGGCCAGGTCACTACGTGATACTGGTGGAGGAAAACGTTTCCTGACTTGCTCCTCCAAAACACCCCAAAGTGGCTCAATAATATTTAGATCTGGTGACTGTGCAGGCCATGGGAGATGTTCAACTTCACTTTCATGTTCATCAAACCAATCTTTCACCAGTCTTGCTGTGTGTATTGGTGCATTGTCATCCTGATACACGGCACCGCCTTCAGGATACAATGTTTCAACCATTGGATGCACATGGTCCTCAAGAATGGTTCTGTAGTCCTTGGCAGTGACGCGCCCATCTAGCACAAGTATTGGGCCAAGGGAATGCCATGATATGGCAGCCCAAATCATCACTGATCCACCTCCATGCTTCACTCTGGGCATGCAACAGTCTGGGTGGTACGCTTCTTTGGGGCTTCTCCACACCGTAACTCTCCTGGATGTGGGGAAAACAGTAAAGGTGGACTCATCAGAGAACAATACATGTTTCACATTGTCCACAGCCCAAGATTTGCGCTCCTTGCACCATTGAAACCAACGTTTGGCATTGGCATGAGTGACCAAAGGTTTGGCTATAGCAGCCCGGCCGTGTATATTGACCCTGTGGAGCTCCCGACGGACAGTTCTGGTGGAAACAGGAGAGTTGAGGTGCACATTTAATTCTGCCGTGATTTGGGCAGCCGTGGTTTTATGTTTTTTGGATACAATCCGGGTTAGCACCCGAACATCCCTTTCAGACAGCTTCCTCTTGCGTCCACAGTTAATCCTGTTGGATGTGGTTCGTCCTTCTTGGTGGTATGCTGACATTACCCTGGATACCGTGGCTCTTGATACATCACAAAGACTTGCTGTCTTGGTCACAGATGCGCCAGCAAGACGTGCACCAACAATTTGTCCTCTTTTGAACTCTGATATGTCACCCATAATGTTGTGTGCATTTCAATATTTTGAGCAAAACTGTGCTCTTACCCTGCTAATTGAACCTTCACACTCTGCTCTTACTGGTGCAATGTGCAATCAATGAAGACTGGCTACCAGGCTGGTCCAATTTAGCCATGAAACCTCCCACACTAAATGACAGGTGTTTCAGTTTCATTGTCCAACCCCTGTATCTGCAGATCAAAATAAACTAAAACCAACAATACTTAATCAAGTTGCATGCATTTCCATAATATTTACTAGAATTGCCTTTTAAACAGAATGACTTGGACACATCCTATAATGAGAAATGCTTGCAGAGCATGCAACCCAGATCACATCACAGCAAAGGGAGATGTATATAACTGTATATATCTACTTCCAGCAGTCCTGGCTATTTACACATTTGGGCTCTGTGATTTGTGGATCACAGGCATACCAGCACTAGGTCATCTAAACCCCCTACCATGGATTGATATGGATTGGTTGTTGCATATTACACGCGAAGCCATGAGGATCACATCAGAATCCTGGCTTCAAACTTTCTATTGTTTAGCAGCCTGTGTGTGCCACCTGCTGTCATCATATTTTGAAGTTTTTAAAGTTTTGTTGTTTGGAAATCTGGATGTACTGAAATAAACTACATAGCCACAGTGAAGGTTTGGAGTTACCAAATAAATCTACCACATTAAAAGGTCACAAAATTTAGCTTTGTGGAAGTGTGAACTCAGGTGTTGTATTTAAAGACATGAATCCAGTCATCGCTTCTCACTTTCTTACCAAATTTAAATTTAGGAAGTGATTTTTCAGGGTTGAAAAATGTGGTGACCAATTTTTGGAAATTGTTTTGTTCATATCATAAAAAAATAAACATAAAACATGAAAACTATACAATATAATGGTTGATATATCAATTTTGCTTTAGCTTATATGATGAGGTGTTTTTCTGTTTGGATCCATGATAGTCTTCCAGTGATCCACAGCAATGTTCAACCCCTCCTGAAAGAGGGGAGCTATGTTTAGACAGTGTGCACCCCTAAAGAATAGAAACTGCGCCTGGACACACACACACACACTGTTGCCATCCACTTCTGGTTTAATCCTGGCTGGGTGTTTCACTGCCCTTATTATTAGAGTTGGTATAGGATAATTTTACATTGGTTGGTTTTAAGCATAGCTTATTGTCCTGTTGGAACACCTTCTGTGTCCAACTATCCATTTGTTGACTTGGGAAATGGTTCAAAAACTTCCTCCTTCCACCAAATTTGTGAGCTACATCAGAACCACGGTCAGCTAAACAGACTGTTAGCATGAAGTTACCACCATAATGCTTGACAGTTATTAGTGCTTTTTAGATTCAGAGGCTTCACCTTGACTCTTCTCATCATTGTTCATTTAATGTACTGAACAGGAACCATCTAAAGTAGCAGTAATCACAAAGGAAAATTTGCTTTAGATCAGATTATATTGTAGCTCTAAGAGCCTCTGTCCAACCTTTATTAATACATAAGACGTAATAATATCAATAAATAGTATAATATTTTGGTTTTACCAGGAGTCATAATTTCTCCTATTTAATAAGGCCCTATTGAGGCTCTGTTTTAGATTTGAATATTGTCATGATTATTTATGTCTGTAATTCTGAAAATAATAAACTAGAGAGAAAACTGATATCCAGCTGTTATTACATTGGTATGAAGACATCTATAATCCAAGATCATACATCCCACCCAGATTAGCGGTTGGTTTTGAATTCCCTGTGGTGACTGTGCAGGCCTGGATGTTTGTGTTGCATGTCTCTATTTTGACCCTGTAGTGCACTGGTTAATTGTGCTGCCATCTTTGTTCCAATGAATATCAGTCATCGCTTCAAGCCACTCATGACCCTGAACATTTGAACTTTTGGTTTGATATGTAAACAAACTCAAATCCTTTTTAATTTAATGTGTTCTCTTGAATTGCTCTGTTACTCTGGCCCATTAAAACCAGAGTATTCTCATTTCATGTCGGTGGATCATAACCAGTAAAGCAGCAAAACGCAAATAAATAAACACGACCAAGAAACAAAAAATGAGGAGACAAATCATTGAAACTGCATTTGAACTCAAACTGCCTGTTTATCAATTGATCAAAAGTTTAAAACCTTTGATTTAAAATGTCAAAATCTGCACATTATTCTGGCCTTCATGTCATTTTCTGTCAGACATTCCCACTCTTATGAAGCCCTGATTACAAATGCAAAAAGTCTTTCTGTGTTAGAACATGGCAGGGTTGTTGCTGCACAAACAAGGCCTCTCACTATACTCCATTGCTGCCAAAGTTGGACACAATTAGGCAGTCTTTTAAAATATTTTTTTGATCCTGAGCGTTATTGCAGCCCAATAACCATAAGAGGGCATCTGTGAAAAAAGGGCTTAAAAACAGTAAATGACTTTAAAGGCTATACATCTTCCTAGGTCACAAATCCACCACTTTGGATTTTGCAAGGGAGCATTAAAATATGGAAGAAAGTTTTACTTTGTGATGAGCAATAGCTGGATTTTGACGTTCCTGATTGTTTCCAGTGTTACTAGCAAGACAAAGAGATTCCACTGGAGAAGTTTCTATGCGTCACAGCGAATGAGGCTTCATTGTGATCTGGGAGCCTTTTTCTTCAATCAATAGAGCTTCACGTTGTGCGGGGAAATCGATCTGCAGCAGGCTATGTGGAGATTACTTCAAATTATTGAAGTAATCAACAAGAACAAGGGGGATTTTCACTACTGACCCTTTAACTTTTGGTCTCAGGGTGTTTGACTTTCAAAGCAGTTTTCAATCATTTGAGGACTCTTCCTTCACTCTTTTTTTTGTTTCTTGCTCCTATTTCTTCTTTAGGCAAGTTCAGCCTACAACCTGGTTATGATCCCCCAAGATTTAAGATTTTAATCAGAAGTGTACAAAATACTAAAGCACCACCCTGCTTTTTGCCCACAGGTGTCGGAACCTAGAACATGCCTGAGATGATTACCGTTGGGGTTTTCTCAACACTGCTAAATATCAGCAATTCCTCCGTTCATTGTCAGGGAGAGAACCAGCATGTTGCTCTCACGGTCTTCCTGTGCCTGGTCTTCTTTATTGGCTTCCTCCTAAATATATTCAGCCTGTGGGTGTTCTGCTGCCGTTTTCCATGCTGGACGTCTGGAACCACTCTGCAGTTCCACCTGGGCCTGAGTGACGCCATCGCCACACCTGTTACCCCCATGATGGCTGTGTACTTTGCTGTGGGTAACGACTGGCCATTTGGCCAGTTCCTGTGTCAGGTCAAGATCGCCCTGTTGAGCTCGCATTTTTATGGCAGCACCATATTTCTTACTCTCATCAGTATCCATCGTTACGCTACTGTTGTACACTTCAACAGAAGCTGCTGCATCAAACAAAAGGTTTTTGTTCGGAAACTTTGTGCATGTGTGTGGTGTGTGCTGGTGATCCTGGCTCTGATCTATGCTATCCTGCTGCCTACCAGCAAAGAGAAGGGTAATAGTCAATGTCTCTCCATCCATCAGAACAATCTGACCAATTCCTACTTTATCATTAATTTCATCCTGTTTATCTTTGGATTTCTGCTTCCTTTCTCTGTGTCTGCTATTTGCTATGGCCGTTTGGCAAACAAGTTGACTAACCTCAACATCAGCACATCCAAAGGTCTGAAAGTTAAGCTGAAATCTCAGAGGATGATAGGCATATGTCTGTTTATATTTGGTGTGTGCTTCCTGCCACTGAATGTGATACGAACTCTGGGAGTTGTGTTGAAAAAATTCTACCCACTAAAATGCAGTGTTCTCCAGCACATCGAGACAGCGTATTACGCCACCTGGGTTTTAGCAGGCGTGAACAGTTGTCTGGACCCTGTGCTATACTGTTTTGGTTCTCAGAATTTTCGAGAGGCATTTAAGTCTTTCCGGACTGGTAAGATGGATGCTCCAAACAGACAGAACAGAAGTGATTCAGAAATGACTGCAAATCTGTAACCTAGAGGGTTATTGGTTGATTTGAGCCAGGTAAACCAAAGCATACTTAGAAACATCATCTATGCAACCTGAATAATTATTGGAATGGACCTGATGGGGACTGATGTAGGTTTTACTGGCATGCACAAAAAAGCGGGCAAGTTAGCAAGCTGTATCATTTCTTTCATTATGTAGTTGTAGTAGTATTTCCTTTCCTATTATTTCAGTATTAGATTATTAACCAAAACTACTGGATTGTGTTCATCTTTATTTTTTTATTAATCATGTTGTAAATTCAAAAACAATGCAGATTCATAAATTTACATAAAATTTATATCACAGGAGCAAATGTGTACATGACTCTGTAATGAAATAAATTGCAAAGATTTTTAAAGTAATCCTTGTCTATGTGGTTCTGTTAACTATTGGTGGGATTGATGGGTTTTTTCACTGGGTCCCTTTTGATGGTTCAGGGACCATAGTAGTCCATGCATTCAACTTTCTTATGTTTCATCCACTATATCTACTATAGACACATAAATCTGCACATTTATTGACTGTGGGAGGAAGCTGGAATATGAAGAGAGAACTCATGCATGAACAGGGAGAACAAGTAAAGTATGAAATACTTTCTTGATGCAGGACAGCGTGATGCAGGATGTTTGTTTTCCTGTTTATTATATTTGCAGTAGAAAAGACATGGCAAGTGCAGCAAAGTGTCAGAATGAGAACCCTTACTTAAACACCAACATACAGGTACATCTAAAAAAATTCAATATAGTGTAAAAGTGCAATATTATTTGCCAGTCATCTCAGAAAGTGAAACCTATATATCATATAGAATCGTTACACATAGAGTGATATATTCCAAGCCTTTGTTTCTTGTAATAAACAATGTTTCTTGTTTCTTGATGATTATGGCTTACAGGTAAAGAAAACCTAAAATTCTGAGCCTCAAAAGATTAGAATACTGTAAAAAGGTTCATTATTGAACGCTCTTACTGTCACACCCTAATCAGCTAATTAACTCAAAACACCTGCAAAGGTTTCCTGAGCCTTTAAAAGGGTATCTCACTTGGGGTCATAGGGTACACAATAATGGGGAAGATTGCTGAATGGACAGATGTCCAGAAGACCGTCATTGACACCCTTCACTAGGAGGGTAAGCCACAAAAGGAATTGAAGAAGCTGGTTGTTCACAGAGTTCTGTATTCAAACATATTAACAGAAAACTGAGTGGAAGGAAGAAGTGTGGTAGAAAAAAGTGCACCAGCAACATGGAGAACCGCAGCCTTGAGAGGATTGTAAAGTGAAATCCACTGAAGAATTTGGGGGAGCTTCACAAGGAGTGGTCTGAGGCTGGGGTCGGTGCATCAAGAGCTACCACACACAGATTAATACTAGACATGGGCTACAAATGTCACATTCCTTGTGTCAAGCAACTCCTGAACCAGAGACAAAGTCAGAAGCATCTTACCTGGGCTAAGGAGAAAATGAACTCGACTGTTGTTCAGTGGTCCAAAGTCCTGTTTTCAGATGAAGTCCACAGTCAACACAGCCATCTACTAGGATATTCTAGAGCACTTTTTATTGGTCTAATGTGATATTCAAAATTTTGAGAGACTGAAGTTTGGGTTTTCTTTACCTGTAAGCCATAATCATCAAAATTACAAGGAATAAAAGCTTGAAATATTTTACTCTATGTTGACAAATCTCTATTAAATAACCATTTCACTTTCTGAAATAGCTGGCAAAAAATATTGCACTTTTATGCAATTTTCTAGTTGTTTGAGATGTACCTGTAATTTCCTGGCAGACAGAAACTAATTGTGACTGTGCTGTACAGTTTGTTTGAAAGAAGGGTCAGAAGCAAGTTTGGAAAACGATGCAACATGAACAGTATGTGTTTAAACGTTTTTTCGCCTCATACGCTTAAAAATGTATATGATCCTAAGGAACGCAAATATAAGGACAACCCTGTTTTTGACTGTTACTACATACAAAATACTTGCGTCATGGGTCTATTCAGGAGATTGTCTAGAGAAAGTCTAGAGCTGTTTTGTAGCCCCATCCCACTCCTGACTGTCAATTCCAAAAATATTATAACCCTTGATGTTAATAATTTGGTTTGTGACAAATGTATGAAGCAATTTCATACAAAGCTAAGAGGACCATCATAGTCTGCAGTTTTGGCCCAAACTTGACTTATTTCCATAATGCAGGGCCATGCTGTATTGTGTCAGAGATATTTCCAGTGATGATGTCATTAACTTTGCTGCAATCCTTTTTGAGGGTGCATGTGAAACAGAAAGTAAAGAGTTAATGGCAGTAATACCACCTTTAGTGGCTCCACCTAGGAGAGAAATACAGCTAAACATAATGTTAACCTCATAGCATCATATTTGCCAAAATATGACTTAGGCAATTATGCTATGAGGCTGATGATATAAACTCTGAGCTAGTAGTATCATCCATGGAAAACAGAGTACATAACAGAGTTTGACACATTAATAGCTTCTTCAACTGTTGCTTCTAGGAGAGGCACAGGGTTAAACACAGAAAGACACAGTCAAGTATTTCATCTGTTGAGTGAGAATGCTTTGCTAGCGCTAAACCTCTAAACAATCTGTGGAAGCTAAAGCTAACCACTAAGGTAACTGTCACTCAGTCACCTTCTATAACTCTTCATGACTGCAATTCAAAACTGCCATCAGCTGTGTCACACAATAATGTCTTGACATGTGTATTGTACATGTAGTAAGCCACTAGCATGCCTAACGGACTCTCCAAGAAATGCCCAAAACAGATAGGAAAAATCTTGTGAATTTTTTTAGGGGCCTTGTGCAGCATTTACAGAGCTGGTCAGGTCCAGGAATTGGTCCAGTGATCGTTAAAAGTTAACGATGCTCAACTAGTAACTGCTTGATTAATGCTGTACCTTTTGACACCTACTTCTGCTCGCTTGAGGGTCTTGGCCTTTGGTCTCTTGCTAATATGCTTGCCATGTGAGTACCACCGTTTGGTGGCTGAGTTTCCCGCCCTCACGGTGCCAACTTTTTCTGCAGCAATAGATAAACATGGTGTGGAGCATTTTATCACTACTGTGGGTCCTACACTACTGTTGCACAGTGATGCCACCTAGATGCCGCAAAGGGGGAGTGGTGGCCTAGTGGTTAGAGCAGGAAGTTTGCCTTGGCATTGTGTACCACTGCAAAAGCCCATTGGCTTACACATGGTTCCCAAGACTGATGGGGCTGCCGGCCCTGTGAGGATTTCAGCACCTTAATAATGCGACCAGTAACAACAGGAACTCAGTCCCTCACATTCATGATTTTTCTGTCCATCTGGCTGGGGGTGGTTGTTTTTTCAAAGGTGTATTTGGTGTTGGGCTAAAATCAGGTTCCTCTCCATCCGCTGGATGTGCCCAAGACCACGGTTAACAATTCTTTTCAGTCTTTTTGAGTGTCTACGGATGCCTTTCAGCCCTGAGGGCTCCTCATGGATTCGGTCTTGTGAGGTATGCTGTTTTTGTTTGAGTATTTGGATGACATATCAGTGGCTAGTCCCTCCATTGTGGAGGACATGTTGCACCTCTGCCAGTTGTTTGTTCAATCCAGTGAGCACTGTGTTGTCGTTAATCTGGCTAAGTATCGGTTAGGTTTGGTCTGTCAGTTGTTGAGTTCTTGGGACATTGTGTGTCACATCAGGGGGCATTTCCCCTACCAGGCAAAGTTGAGGCGTTTTCAGTTAGATAGACTGGCTAAAGCTACACTTTTGCACCACCCATCTTCAATGGCTCCTGCTGCCCTCACAACCAATGTCACTGATTATGCAGTTGGTGCTTTGTGCGAGCAGTGGGTGGATGGTGCCTGGTAGAGCCTCTCACTTTTGGAATGATGAGGTTTCAGGATCATGGTCAGCATGGCAGCAGCAGCACCTTTCTGCTATTTCATAGTTTACTATGGACATTCAGCATGTGGCCAGTAGAAGTAATCTGGTGGATGACTGTCTGTCAAGGGCGCAGGTTACTTCTGTGCTCTATAATATGGACCACCTTGCTATGGCTTCCTGGTGGGTCCACTTTCCCCATCTCAAGGTTTCGTCCATCTCCTGACTATGGTGGGTAGGACTACATGGAGTCGAGAGGTGGTTCCTTTGCCATCAACTACTTCAGCAGATGTTTTTCTGGCTTTCATCTCCTCCTAGGTGTCTCTGTTTGGTGTACCACTGAACCTGACCTCCATCAGGGGTCCCCAGTTTACGTCTGAGTTGTGGACTACTAAGGCCGATAACCTGGGGGTAAAACTCCATCCGCGTACCACTCCAAGCCAATGGCCTTTGCGAGGGGTTCCACTGTACTGTGAAGGCTTCCTTGTGGGCCTCATCGGTGGACAACAGGTATGTTGACCTTGGGTTTTGTTGGTCCTGTGTTCGGCTCATATAGAAGGCCTGTGGTCTTCTATGGCCGAGTTTGTCCTGGGGCAGCCTTTTGAGGGTGCCAGGGGAATTTCCTCCTGGTGCGTCTGGTTTGGTTTGCTAAAAAGAGGAACAGGGCAGTTCTCCTGTGAGATTATCTTTTTTGGCAGCTCATAACTGCCTTCCACATCTGTTTATATCTAAGAATCTAATGCCTACCCAGTATGTTTTTATCTACTATGACGCACACCAATCCCCACTCCAACCTGCTTATAATGGTTTGTTTCACGTTCTGGAGGTGGGGCCAAAAGATTTTATGGTGGTGTTGGTGTAATGTCTGTTCATGTGTTTTGGTTGCCTTAATTATGGTCTTTTGGCTTCATTCATGTCTCGTTGATCCTGCCTTGATGTATTTCGCCTGGTTTCTTAATTACATGTCCCCTATTTAATCATCTTGGTTCCCTCCCTTCTTTGCTAGTTTGTGTCGACTCCTGTCAGCATACCATATGTCTTGTCTCGAACTTTGAAACTTTGACCTTGGCCTTGTTTTTTTGGAACTACACCTTTGGATCACTGACTATTTTTGTGTTCTTTTCTCTGTAACTTAAGACCGAGTTTGTACATTGGGTTCGGTCCTGCCCCTTGACAGTACAAACTAGCCAAAATGAATCCAACAGACTCGGACCCTATGCAGCATGCTATTAGGCATCAGGCGCACAACATACAGGTACAGGAAAGAGCCATTGTGTCCTTGCAACGAGACGTTAAATCCCTGGCGAATCAACAAGCTGATTTACAGGCTTATTTGAACTACCAGTTTATCCAAATGGTGGCCCAGATTCAGGCCATGCATACCGCCTTTACTTCTGAACCTGCAACCGCCCCTGCTGCTGTGACTTCTGATCCTTCTGCTGCAATGACTACTGCTCCTACAGCATCAGCTGACCTGTGTACCTCACTCCCACATTTGTCTCCACCAGTGCACTTCTCTGGAGAATCAGGAGACTGTAGAGCCTTTCTCACTGTCTGGAAGAGCGGAAGCCTGGGCTACTGCTGAATGGAACTGCGACGCTGCCATCTGCAACTCCTTCGCCCTGTTCAAGACCGCGTTTGAGCATATTTTCAAACATGTTTCTTCTGGCTGGGAGTCGGCTAGGGCCTTGGTTAATCTCCACCAGGGTCGAAGAAGTGTGGCCGATTATTCCACTGATTTCTGCACCCTCGCTGCTGGTAGCCAATGGAATGATGCGGCACTCCAGGACACCTTCCTGCTTGGATTGTGTAACCAGATGCAGGATCAGCTGGCGCCCCTCGATTTGCCTGTAGGCCTACACTCTCTCGTCGCATTCTCTCGTTGCCATTAAGATTGATTAGAGGTTTACCGAAAGTGAAAGGCTAAGGGACCCACTTCGTCTCCCAGGCATCGACGATTACTCCCGTTGTCCGCTGCTTCTCTGGAGACGCCGTCTTCTTCTGCTTCTTCTGGGTTTCCTGCAACCACTCAGGAAGAACCGATGCAGCTGGGTTGAGTCCGTCTATCAATTGAAGAGCAACGGCGCCGCCTGATGGAGGGACTGTTTTTACTGCGGACAGCATGGTCATCTCCGAGCTTGCTGCTCAGTAAAAGGACAGGCTCATCAGTAGACAAGAGGACTCTGGTGAGCCAAGCCATTGTTAATAATATTCCCTTTCGAGTCATGCCTACTGTTTTGTTTACTTCTGCCTATGCTTCTTGTTCTCAGGTGGTGTTGGTGGACTCTGGAGCAGATGCCAACATAATGCACTCTAGTTTTGCCAAGCGGTTGAGGTTACTGACTGCGCCTCTTCCCCAACCTCTTGAAGCCACCACCTTGGATAGGAAGCTCCTGTGGAGAGTGTTGGAAAATATTCATGCTATGCTTATAGGATCTGTATTGCTATGCTCAAGTATGTTTAATAATGTGTGAAATAAAATGTATTGTGTAACTTAGAGGCCTGCTAACAGGCTTCTCTGTGTATGTGTCTGTAAGATTTCTGCCTTACAACAGAAGATATTTCTGTATGTGTAAGATTTCTGCATATGTCTGTAGATAAAGGTCAAAAGTGGAAAAACAGGAAGTGCTGAAAAGTCAGCTGAATGTCAGAGTGCCAGACAGCTCCGGACATGAAATCAGACAGTCAACTGAAACTCGATTAAAATGTATGTTTTTAATGTACACGCCTTGCTTTTGAATAAAAACTGTTGTTCTGGATAGAAGGATTCAGAAGTTTCAGAAGTATTCGGACGAGCTTCTCCCTGTACAGGCATCTAAAAGCTGCGCAGTCTCCGTGTTCTCTTTTATTACTTTGTTTTTATTAGTAACAGTATAGGATGTCTTAGCTTTACCAAACAAACGAGCACGCAGGAGTTTAGGGAATAACTCCGACATTTTTAGTGACCCCAACGTGATTTGGGAAAATTGAGGACTTTTGGCTAAATCAGAACTTCACCAAAAGACTCTGACACCAAAAGACCCCTGCACTTCTTACAAGGTAAGCAGAAACCTGTTTAAACGAACTCTGCACTTTTGGCATTGTCGATAGGCCTAAATTCTTGGTGTCAGATGTCTGAGTAAGTGAAATGTTCTGCTAAATTTAAAATGTGTAGACCAGTGTGTTAAGATAATATAAAAGAGGTCAAGTAAAGTAAAGTGAGAAGTGTGTTTCCTGAGTTTGAGGGTTAGAGTCCCTCTGAATAAGGGTTCGAGGCCCGTGTGTTTCCTGAGTTTGGCAACTCCACATGTTTTCTGACGAGAATTCATGATTTTACTGGGTTGAAGTCCCGGAGGGTGGGGACCTCCGAAGTGTAAACAGTTTCTTAAGGTTTGAGTCCTTAAAATAGGGTTAGAGTCCCTAGGAAGGGTTAGAGTCCCTAGGAAGGCTGTTCATTGTATTCTGGAGTCAGAAAGCTAAGACCGGGCGAAAACACAAAGGTTTGAATGCTGTGTTTTATTTGAGTTCTGTCTCAATAAAACCAGATTACAGATGTGGTAAACCTTAAAACACATAGTCAAAAGTCCCATAAAGCTGTGAGCAGGCTGGATGAGCCAGTGAGATCAGTAACAGTTAGAGTGTGAATGTGAGTTATATATATAATAGTGAGAATAGAACAGATTAAGAGGAACTATGAGCTGAATAGGATAATTCAGCTAGAATAAACAGAAACGAGAGCATATTTAGTACACTCCAATAATAGATCAAAAGTGCATAAACATACAAACACACAAAATCGATGAGCTGTTCACAGAAGGGATAATCTGTGAGACAGACTTGTTAGGGGACTGCGTGTGAAAATACGGTGTGAGTGGGGAGAGGCGCAGCGGTTCGCCAGACTCTCATTGCAGGTGAATGATTGCAGCATTCCTGTATGGAAACCTAACTGGTGTCAACAATGACAGGGTGCTGATAAGCTGCTTGGTTTGGGGGAAAATTGAGGTGTCTTGAGACGTGTGTATGTCACTCTCAAAATAGTCCAGATACCAGGGACATAGCGTGCCACATTTTCTGGATGGCCTCAGTTGACCAGCGCATGAATAAAGTGAAAGGAAGGGTGTGAATGTTCACGTGACAAGCAAGTATTAAGGTGTAAAGACTTTGTGGGGTATTTATAGTCTGGTGAGGCAGTTTTACAGTCCAGTAAGATGGACGGGGAGTTTCAAAAGGAGATTGATGACTCAGGTTTGGGTGTAGAGGCACCGGTGTGGAAAACATTTAAGGAACAGGTGTATATGGTGAGGCAGTTGGTGCAGCAGACACAGGAAGAAAAACTGGAAGAAAAGTTGATTAAGAAAATGAATCAGAAAATACAGGAAGAGGTACAGAGAGATGGAATGGATGAAAAGAGCAGAAAGAACGTTGGCAGATGGTTTTGGCTGAATATGAAGAAGGCTAAGAAAGAAAGAGAGTTGGCGGAGGAAAAATGCAAAGATAGTGGATGGTTTAAAGGCAAGTGGAAGGATGTAAAAGATAAGGCAGCAAAAGATGAGACATTTTGGTCTCAGATGGTTTTAATATGGCAGGGCGGTAAATATGCAATGTTTGATAAACCTGACACCACACACACGGAACCACACACTGACAGGAATAAGGAAGTAGCTGACAAACCACCACCCTATGCACCTCCCTCTAGCTCTGCCCAGTCTCCTCCCCCTCCTACATCTCCTCCCACAGGTCTGTGCCCTGTACTTGACGTCAAAAAAGGGCATGTAACTGTTCGTGGGTTGTCCAGCCCACAGGCTGCTCTCACCTACTGTCCCGCCCCTACAGCTCCACAAGACGAACAAAAGGACTTAATTTCTTTCTTATCTGAATCACAAGACTCTCTGTCTGTACCTGATCCAGCTTGTTCTGAAGCACTCTCTGTTGGCTCTTATACTCAAGTAAGCCCAGATGGGTTTAAGCTTAGAAAAATGCGAGAAATCTTGGATGGTGCAACAATTCCCATCCCACTGTCTCAACACCATTCCCCAACCCCGCACAGATTATTCACCCCAAAGCATGACCATGGCAACACCTGCCCCATCTAAGCAAGTAGGCTCAGTGACTGTTGCTGTGTATGGTGACTGGCGGCCTGATGCCACACTTCCTCATAGATTATTTCCACCATAGACATCTACTCCTTGGGCTTCACCCACTCCTAGTGTAGAATGTGAGGCCCAGGAAAATGATGAAGCCGTCTCAACCCTGCATGGACCACCAGAAGACACACCTGAGTGCAGTGCCCCCCAACCAGAAACTCAAACCATGCAACCACGCGTCCTCCGTCAGGTGGCATCAAGAGGAGAGCCTGGGTTCTATAAAATGCAGTTGCCCCTCCTTCATCAACCTGGGTCCGGGGGTCAGCGCAAATATAAGTCTTTTTCCTTGGGGGATCTTACCACCCTCTGCGACAAGCTCCCACCCGTAACGGAGGGGGCTTCTATTTGGTTGCAAACATTAGATTCTCTTACCGCAGGCACCACTTTAGCTCTAGGGGACTATCGTGCAATTGCAGCACGTTGTATGAAACCACACAGCTGTAGAGAGGTTGAAGCGAATGCTCACTCCCTTCTCTTCCCAGACACAGATAATTTCTCTCTCCATGCCCAAGACATAGAGGACGCGCTGAGGGAGCTATACCCTGTAACCAGGGGGCGCACTATCCCTAAATTTGAATGGAATCCAAACACCAATCCAAGAGAATATTTGGATCAATGCAAATCCATGTGGCAAACACAAACAGGAACCAATCCAGCCAATGAGGGTTCACAGAGGGATTGGTTCAGAGACGCTGTGCTGAGAGGCTTACCCACTCAGGTTAAAACCAACATGGAAGACAATCCTGATTTACCAGGGCTGATACTGGAACGTGGGATCGCCATTTAATTCACCCTTTATCTAAAATAAGAGAGGAACATAAGAAGGATGAGGAAGAACTTAAAGCGTTGCAGACTCAGTTACTAAAAATACAGTTAGCTGAAGCAAAAGAAAAAGCAGGGGAAAAGAAAAAAGAGAATAAAACCACCAAAATAATGTATGAAGGTGCTGTGTCCCAACCACCACAAGCTCCTCCATTTCCTGGCCACCAGGACGCGTTTGCACAGGGGCCTATGATCTCTGGTCCTCATCAGGCACATGCTGGTCGTTTCAGGGGACAAGGTGGGCCCAGGGGAAGGGGATTCCAGCGAGGACCGCCACGGAGGTGGTGGAATGCTGATGTGTGCTATTACTGCGAAGAGCCTGGTCATTGGAACAGGTCCACATGTGGAATATGGATGGCATGGACCTATGGGAGGGCCAGCGAGACGCCCACAAAGGGGACGAGGTGGTCCATCACGTGGAGGCCAACAGCAGCAGCCTTCACTCCAATTGCCAGCCTGGGATGAGCCCAGTCTCTGGCCAGACCACCACTGAGGGTCCCCACAGAACCCCCTGGACAGAGGGACTGAGGACCCCTTACTGTCCGTGACGGTGTATGGACAAAGTCTTCCTTTTCTAGTGGACACTGGAGCTACATGCTCAACCATCAAACAAGCCCCTCCCAACACTCTCTCCACAAGGACTACCACTGTCATGGGGTTTTCTGGGGCTAAACAGGTCCTATCTTACACCAAGCCCCTAAGAACTGAAATAGGAGGGCAAATTTTGAACCACCGTTACTTAGTGTCCGCAGACACACCAGTAAATATACTAGATAGAGACATGTTGATCAAAATGGGCGCAACCATTCTGTGTGGTTCAGATGGACTGCAGGTGCATCTTCCTAATGGAACCCAACTTTCATGTGGCAGCAACGCACACTTTTCACATGGACAGTATTTAATCCAGCCCTTGTCTGATCCTATGGCTGACATTTACTGGGTCTTGCTACACCCAGAAACCACAGCATGCAGAGGTGTTCTCTCTTCCTTCCTTCGGTGGAAATCCTGGATCTCCACCCTGGCACCCTACATTTCTCCGCCTGACCCCCCGCATGTCACCCTGTTTTATGACAGAAATAACTGTGAATGTTACTAGGAAAGCTTTGCTGATGAGCTGGAAGGTGAGACATGTGACATTGTCACCACTGATATTTATGTAGCTCCAGAAGGCGTAGGTTGTCAGGTTGACCAAAGAACAGGATTTTGGTTTAAAATGTGGTCTGATAGCATTCCGCACCTTTCTTTAGCCCTACATCCAGGACATGAAGCACGTGAGTTAGGGGGTGTGTTAAAACGCTCCCTCTCCCTACAGGATTGGCGTCTCTCTTCCACTCCTAACCTCTCCTATTCACCTTCAGGGAACACTTATCGCATTCTTAATCACTCCATAGATGTAGGCACCCTGGAACATGTACAGTTAGACAGACATCATGGTAGAGAAAAATCAGATCACCCACTGGCAGCTGCAGTTGTACAGAGCATGCCCTCCACACTCTGGGCAGAAGGTCCCACGGACGTGGGCCTCACACACTGTACTCCCATTACTTTCCAGCTTACTTCTGATCAACCAATCTGGAGGTCCCAATACCCTCATAAACCCGCTGCTGAACTGGGCATTAAGGACACAATTGAGGGTCTGTGGAATGCCGTTGTATTAGAGTCGGCTGACTCATCCCCGTGGAATACACCTATTTTACCAGTTGAGAAAAAAGGAACAGGGAAATGGAGAATGGCACACGATTTGAGGGTCGTTAATGCAGCACTGTCCACTCCTACTGTCCCTGTTCCAAATCCTTATGTTGCTCTCACTAATCTTACTCCTGAACATGCATGGTTTACATGCATTGACCTGGCAAATGCTTTCTTATGCCTGCCTTTAGCTGAAGAATGCAGGGCTATTTTTGCTTTCACCTATGGATCACATAGGTACCGATACACTCGTTTGCCAAAGGGTTCTGCTCTCTCCCCAGGAATCTTTAACCAAGTTCTTAAAGACTCCTTACAGGACTGCCCACTCCCACCACATACTACACTCATCCAGTATGTTGATGAGATTCTTTTGGCTACACCTACTGTAACTGAATGTTTGGAGGCCACTGCTGTTGTTCTTCCACATTTAGCCAAGACAGGTTATAAAGTCAATAAGGCTAAACTTCAAATCTGCAGAAGACAGGTGGACTTCCTGGGCCGTGTGGTCTCCCAGCCAGGAACTGGTATGTCACCTGCACACCAATCTGCAGTACTTTCTCATCCCAAACCACTCTTTGTGAAAGACATGTTGTCATTTCTGGGCCTTACAGGTTACAGCAGATCATTTGTCCCTGGCTACACTGATCTCACAGCTCCCCTTAGAGACTTAGTGAAAAAACAGGGCATGAGAAATCTCACTGCCCCCTTGGAATGAACCACAGAAGCTGAAGAAGCTTTTATCACTCTCAAAACAAGCTTATCCCAAGCTGCACACTTGGCACACCCCGACTATACGCTTCCATTCTATTTGGATGTTTCTGTAACAGCACACACAGCCAATGGCCTGCTGTTTCAGAAAAAAGGGGGAATAAGAACAGTCCTTATGTACATAAGTGTTATACTTGACAACATGGAACAAAGGCATCACAAATGCACCAGACATGCAGCAGGGATGGCTAAAATAATCCAGAAAACAGCCCATGTAGTTATGGGACACTCCCTTCATATTCTCACATCACATGGAGTGGTGGCTTTTGTGAACTCAAAGACATTCACACTATCACCACTGAGACAACAGAGACTGAGCAAGATGCTGGAAGCTCCTAACATCACATACACACATGAAGGCATAAACATGGCAGACGAATGAAATCAGGAGAGCCACATGTCTGTGCAGAAAAAGTTGAGTTTAATGAAAAAATCAGACCAGACCTAAAAAGCACATCTCTGACAGATGCTAGAAATCTGTATACAGATGGTTGCTGTTTCAGACATGACACACAAGGACTTAAAGCAGCGTATGCAGTGGTGGAGGACACAGGGACAGACTTTGTGACAGTGAAAGCAGAAAGACTGACAGACACACAATCAGCACAGAAAGCAGAAGTTTTGGCAGTGATAGCGGCCCTAGAATTAGGAGAAGGACAGAAAGTAAACATTTACACAGACTCAGCATATGCCACAAGTGCAGTGCATGCTGAAATAAAGCAATGGTTGAGAACAGGGTTTAGAACAGCAGGACAGAAACCCATCAAGCATGAACAGGAAATGAGAAGGTTGGCTGAAGCATTGTTACTACCACAGGAGGTGGCGGTTATTAAATGCAAAGGACACGACAGTAGTAACACCAGAATAGCACAGGGGAACCAGGCGGCCGACAAGGCGGCAAAACAGTGCGTTGGTTATCAACCCAGAAACATATTGTTGTGTTCAGAGGTAGGGTGGACACCGGAACCCACCCTGGAGGAAGTGGGGAAACTACAAAAGGGGGCACCACCAGAAGAAAGGTCAGTTTGGAAGGCAAGAGGAGGCAGTGAGGACCAAAATGGACTTTGGAGGAGTCCAGACGGACGTCCAATCCTGCCACCAGGACTCACTACAGCAGCCCTGGAAGAAGCCCATGGCATGGGGCATGTAGGGACCACACAAATGATAAAAAATCTCGAACACTGGTGGCATCCTTATTTAAAACCAATGGCAGTGCATTGGATAAACTCATGTGAAATTTGCAGACAGTTCAATGTCAAACCTACTTTGAAGCCAGCGCCAGGGAAATTCCCAGTGGATCCTATTGCAGGGAAAGAAATCATCATTGACTATACAGATATGACTGAGAGAGTGAATGGGTTCAGATATCTGCTAGTGTGTGTGGATGCTTTCACAGGTTGGCCAGAAGCCTGGGCTACAAAAAAGGAGGACAACAAAGCAGTGGTAAAGTGTCTGATCAACCATTACATCCCCAGACACGGTTTCCCAGCCAAAATCAGATCAGACAATGGCACACACTTTAAAAATGAAGAGCTGAAAGAAGTGGAAAAGTTTTTGGGGCTCAAACATTCTTTTGGGACAGTGTACCATCCACAGTCCGATGGCAAGGTGGAGAGGATGAATCAAACACTCAAAACCAAATTGGCTAAAATCTGTGCACAGACCAAAATGAATTGGGTCACAGCCTTACCATTGGCCTTGATGTCTGTAAGAAGCTCTGTAAATCAGAGACATGGTCTGACCCCTCACGAACTGCAGACAGGCAGACCATTTCCGGGTCCTCAAAACAGACTACCTTTTCTAAATGAATGTGAAAGTTCTATGTCTCACCATGATTATTACAGATCTCTCCACAGTTTGGTGGCAGAGTTCTCAAAACAGGTTCCAGAGAAACCAACCGAGGGACCCCAGCCAACCACGTCCGACGCTGAGTGGGTCCTGCTGAAGGCAATCAAAAGGAAGTGGTCAGAACCCAGGTGGACCGGTCCATTCCAGGTCACAGAAAGAACCTCACATGCGGTGAAACTCAAGTGTAAAGGCGACACCTGGTACCACTGGAGTCAGTGTACAGCGACAGACGCTCCGCAGAGATCCATCGCTGAGGTCCAGGAAAACCTGAGAGAGAACACGACAACAGAAGAGCGACCTTCTCACCCTACAGAAGGGGCAGAATAATCCCCTAGGGGTGAGGAGAAGTCATCATACCCATAGGTTAGTCTACACCTTGGGTTCAACAATCTGCAAAAGTATTCATACCCACATAGGGGCAAAATAATCCCCTGGTATGAATCCCAGGCTCCAGGTCAGTCTACACCTGTGAGTTGAAGACCAGGACAGCATACAGCAGAAGAGGCGGAAATGATTGAGCTTGCCTCTCACAGGGTGGTTGTAGCTGCTCTCCCACCCAGACAGAACTGAACTAAAAAAAAAGAAAAAACTTTCTATTTTTCTATTTACAGAGTTTGTTCACTTATTGTACAGGTCCTTCTCAAAATATTAGCATATTGTGATAAAGTTCATTATTTTCCATAATGTAATGATGAAAATTTAACATTCATATATTTTAGATTTATAGCACACTAACTGAAATATTTCAGGTCATTTATTGTCTTAATACGGATGATTTTGGCATACAGCTCATAAAAACCCAAAATTCCTATCTCACAAAATTAGCATATCATTAAAAGGGTCTCTAAACGAGCTATGAACCTAATCATCTGAATCAACGAGTTAACTCTAAACACCTGCAAAAGATTCCTGAGGCCTTTAAAACTACCAGCCTGGTTCATCACTCAAAACCCCAATCATGGGTAAGACTGCCGACCTGACTGCTGTCCAGAAGGCCACTATTGACACCCTCAAGCAAGAGGGTAAGACACAGAAAGAAATTTCTGAACGAATAGGCTGTTCCCAGAGTGCTGTATCAAGGCACCTCAGTGGGAAGTCTGTGGGAAGGAAAAAGTGTGGCAGAAAACGCTGCACAACGAGAAGAGGTGACCGGACCCTGAGGAAGATTGTGGAGAAGGGCCGATTCCAGACCTTGGGGGACCTGCGGAAGCAGTGGACTGAGTCTAGAGTAGAAACATCCAGAGCCACCGTGCACAGGCGTGTGCAGGAAATGGGCTACAGGTGCCGCATTCCCCAGGTCAAGCCACTTTTGAACCAGAAACAGCGGCAGAAGCGCCTGACCTGGGCTACAGAGAAGCAGCACTGGACTGTTGCTCAATGGTCCAAAGTACTTTTTTCGGATGAAAGCAAATCCTGCATGTCATTCGGAAATCAAGGTGCCAGAGTCTGGAGGAAGACTGGGGAGAAGGAAATGCCAAAATGCCAGAAGTCCAGTGTCAAGTACCCACAGTCAGTGATGGTCTGGGGTGCCGTGTCAGCTGCTGGTGTTGGTCCACTGTGTTTTATCAAGGGCAGGGTCAATGCAGCTAGCTATCAGGAGATTTTGGAGCACTTCATGCTTCCATCTGCTGAAAAGCTTTATGGAGATGAAGATTTCCTTTTTCAGCACGACTTGGCACCTGCTCACAGTGCCAAAACCACTGGTAAATGGTTTACTGACCATGGTATCACTGTGCTCAATTGGCCTGCCAACTCTCCTGACCTGAACCCCATAGAGAATCTGTGGGATATTGTGAAGAGAACGTTGAGAGACTCAAGACCAAACACTCTGGATGAGCTAAAGGCCGCTATCGAAGCATCCTGGGCCTCCATAAGACCTCAGCAGTGCCACAGGCTGATTGCCTCCATGCCACGCCGCATTGAAGCAGTCATTTCTGCCAAAGGATTCCCGACCAAGTATTGAGTGCATAACTGTACATGATTATTTGAAGGTTGACGTTTTTTGTATTAAAAACACTTTTCTTTTATTGGTCGGATGAAATATGCTAATTTTGTGAGATAGGAATTTTGGGTTTTCATGAGCTGTATACTACAATCATCCATATTAAGACAACAAAAGACCTAAAATATTTCAGTTAGTGTGCAATGAATCTAAAATATATGAAAATTAAATTTTCATCTTGACATTATGGAAAATAATGAACTTTATCACAATATGCTAATATTTTGAGAAGGACCTGTATATTCCAGGACTTGTATTGAGTACTTTGATGAAAGTATGAGCCAAAAGGCAAAAATCCTACCCCATATATGTTTTATCATGTGTTTTACTGAGACATGGCTGCAGGATCATATCCCTGACTCCAGCGTCTCTCTGCTGGGCTTTTTAACCATACGAGCAGACAGAGATTTAAAGAGGAGTGGCAAATGTAAAGGAGGTGGACTGGCAGTACTTGTGAACAACAGATGGTGTAATCCAGGACATGTAACTGTGAAGTGTCATCTCTGCAGTCCAGATATTGAACTGTTGGCAGTAAGTTTTCGTCCATATTATTTACCCAGAGAGTTCACCAGTGTTATTTTGGCAACAGTTTACGTTCCACCTTCCGCTGTTGTTGACACTGCATGTGATGCCATCAGCTCAGTTGTTGCTAAGCTACAGACACAAAACCCCAATGCTTTTGTGGCAATTTCTGGTGATTTTAACCATGCTTCACTCTCTGCTACACTTCCAATGTTTCAACAGTTTGTCAGCTGCTCTACCAGAGAAAACAAAACATTGGATTTGTTTTATGCAAATGTCAAGGACTCATACATCTCTACAGCAAGACCTCCTCTAGGCAAATCAGATCACAATCTTGTTTTTCTCTGCTCGAAATATAAGCCCCTTGTTCAGAGGCAACCTGTAATAAAGAGGACTGTGAGAAAATGGTCACAGGAAGCTGAAGAAGCTCTGCAAGGTTGCTTTGAGGCTACAGACTGGGACGCACTGTGCCAGCCACATGGACAGGACATCAATGCCATGACTGAGTGTGTAACCGACTATATAAACTTCTGTGTGGATAACATCATCCCCACCAGAACCGTGAGATGCTTCCCCAATAACAAACCTTGGATCACCAGTGACCTGAAGGACCTGCTTAACAAGAAAAAAAGAGCCTTCAGAGAGGGAGACAGAGAATTATTGAGGAGTTTACAGAAGCAACTTAAAGTCAAGATAAGAGACAGCAAGGAGGTGTACAAGAAGAAGTTGGAGAGCAAGCTCCAGCAAAACAATATCAGAGATGTGTGGACAGGGATGAAGAAGATCACAGGCTTCAAACAGAAGGATGATCAGACCGATGAAGGTCTGGACAGAGCCAATGAACTGGTCACATTCTTCAATAGGTTCAGTTCAGAAACAAGCTTTGCATCCTCCTCTCCTGCTCACAGCCAAACAGACATTCCACCCTCCTTTGACCCACAGGACCCACAGCTGTCCAGTAACACCTCAAATTTTTTATCTGAATCGGAATAAGGCTGCAGGTCCAAATCATGTCAGCCCTAGAGTCCTGAAGGCCTGTGCAGAGCAGCTCTGTGGGATTCTGCAGCACCTCTTCAACCTTAGCCTGGCCCAGAAGAAGGTTCCGGTGTTGTGGAAGACCTCCTGTCTTGTTCCGGTACCAAAGAAAACTCACCCATCAGTCCTCAATGACTATAGACCTGTTGCCCTGACATCCCAAATCATGAAGGTCCTAGAGAGACTCCTGTTGGCCCACCTGAGTAAGCAAACAGTAAACCATCAGGACCCCCTTCAGTTTGCTTATCGCTGTGGAGTTGGAGTTGAAGATGCCATCATACACCTGCTTCAACAAACCCACTGTCATCTGGACAAAGCCAGTAGCACTGTGAGGATCATGTTCTTTGATTTCTTCAGAACATTTAATACAATTCAATCTGATTTGCTTTGTCAGAAACTCCAGAAGACTCAGGTGGAGGCCTCAACAATCTCCTGGATCAAAGACTACCTGACAAACAGACCACAGTTTGTGAGACTGAAGGGTTGTGAGTCTAACCAGGTAGTCAGCAGCACAGGAGCACCACAGGGGACTGTACTCTCACCATTCCTCTTCACTCTGTACACCTCAGACTTCCAGTACAAGACAGACTCCTGTCATCTGCAGAAATACTCGGATGATTTTGCAGCCGTGGGGTGGATCAGAGATGGTCAAGAAGCTGAGTACAGAAAGGTGTTGGACCGCTTTGTGGCATGGTGTGGAAACAATCATCTCATTTTGAACGTGACTAAAACAAAGGAGATGATTGTAGATTTTAAGAGAAACAGGAATAAGTCAAAAACTATTTCTATCATGGGAAAAGAAGTGGAGGTGGTGGAGGAGTCTAAATACCTCGGTGTTCACCTGGACAACAGACTAGAGTGGAGATGCAACTGTGAAGCCATCTACAAGAAGGGACAGAGCAGACTGTACTTCTTGAGGAAGCCTAGGTCCTTCAGTGTTTGCAGCAAGATGCTGCATATCTTCTATAAGTATGTTGTGGAAAGTGTGATCTCTTCTACCATCATCTGCTGGGGAAGCAGCATCAGAGCCAGGAACTTAAAAAAGCTCAACAAGCTGATAAAAAAAAGGCTGGCTCTGTTGTGGGGACTCCTCTGGAACCTCTGGAGATCAAAGACGGATTCTTCATAAAATGAAGAACATTATGGAGAACCCTGAGCATCCTCTTCATGAGACTGTCCTACAACAACAGTGTTTTCAGTCACTTCTTGGGGTTTGCTAATTTCTACGTAAGTTCATCAAGGACTTCAGCTCCATTGTGGCCTTACATGCTCTCACCTCTCCTACTAGGTTTGTGTGGTCTTCACTGGCTGATTCGGCTTTTGAGACTATTGGGACCTGTTTCCTTTCAGCTCCTGTTCTTCTCGTCCCTGAAGTGGGCAAGCAGTTTGCGGTGGAGGTGGATGCTTCCAATGTTGGTGTAGAAGCGGTTCTCTCTCAGAGAAGCCCTTATGATGGAAAGCTTCAACCTGTAGCCTACCTGTCTCGCAAACTGCCTCTAGCTGAACAGAACTATGATGTTGGTGATTGTGAATTATTTCCCATTAAGTTGGCATTGGAGGAGTGGAGACACTGGTTGGAGTGAGCGGTCCAACTGTTTCTAGTATGGACTGACCACAAGAACCTGAAGTACCTCCATACTGCTAAGCGTCTCAATGCCAGACAAGAGAGAAGGGCCCTGTTTTTCACTCATTTCAACCTTACTGTCTCCTATCGCCCGGGGATCAAGAACGTTAAACCAGATGCCCTGTCTCCTCTGTTTCTGGAGAGTCCTTCCCATGACACAATACCGGTTCTACAGGCCACCTGTATTGTAGGCGCCATCTCCTGGGAGGTGGAACAAAGAGTGTTACAGGCTACTAATGGACTGTCTATTCCTAAGGAGTGCCCTGCTAATTCCCCCTGATCTGAAGGGGGCTATAATTCACTGGGCTCATGCATCCTTGTTTTCTTGCCATCCAGGGGTTCATAGGACTACTCACCGTATTCGCCAGCAATTCTGGTGGTCCTCCATGAAGAAGGGTGTTCGGGAGTACGTCTCTGCCTGTCCTACTTGTATCGTCATAAAGGCACCCGACAGCCACCCTCTGGTCTCCTTCTCCCTCTCTCTGTTCCTACCCGGCCATGGTCTGACATCACCTTGGATTTTGTCTCCGGTTACAAGGTTTCCCAAAGGGTATTGTGTCAGATCTGGGTCCCCAATTTGTATTCAGGTTTTGGCGGGCCTTTTGCTCTCTCCTAGGGGCCACCCTCAGCTTGTTTTCAGGTTACCATCCTCAGTCCAATGGCCAAACGGAACATCTGAACCAAGAATTGGAGACAGGGTTATGGATCTTGGCAGCTCAGAATCTTTCATCATGGAATGACAAGTTAGTTTGGGTGGAGTATGCACATAATTCTTTGCCCTGCTCTTCCACAGGATTTTCTCCTATTGAGTGTGTCTAGGGTTACCAGCCCCCCCATTCCCTGCTCTTGAGCAAGAAGTCGGGTCTTGGTCCGACGATGCCAACACTCCTGGTTCCGGGCTCAATAAGTCCTTCTCCGCAGCTCCATGTCGTACAAGAAGGCTGCTGATTGTCATCGTAGGGCTGCCCCTCGATATCAGGTGGGACAGCAGGTTTGGTTGTCTACCCGAGACCTGTCTCTTTGCTCTGAGTCTCACAAGCTCGCTCCTCGCTTTGTGGGGCCTTGCAAAGCCTCTGCAAAGTCATCAATTCTGAGGCCGTTAGACTGAAACTACCCAGTGTGATGAGGTTCATCCTACTTTTCACGTGAATTGTCTGAAGCCCTTCAATGAAAGTTACTTAGTTCCTCACTCTAACACCCCTTCCCCCTCCCAGGATTACCTGAATCCTGCTTTTGTGTTCCTGGATGGTCTGTTGGAGCTGGCTCAATCTCCATCTTGTGGCTGTCCTCCAGTTTTTTCGCCCACTGTTCATGGGTGGGTAATCACACTGCTGTCAGAGCACCACAGTGTAATAGTAGATTGTAGTAGTAAATTTTAGTGTAAAGAACTTTGGGGTCTCTAGGGACTTGATAAAGCCCTATACAAATTCAAGCCATTCACCAGTTTTACCATTTACCGCCCCTCCTTAGCTCTTCCCCCTGTGGCAGCCAAGCTCAAGCAGGTTGTTAGACCATATAAGTGTTACTGTTAAAGTTTGGAATTTCTTTCTGCACTCTGGTTTTAATGTGAATATTGTATTGTTGGTTTATGTGCCATTCTGTGTGCTCGGGGGGACTGTGTGGCTCTTACATTTATATTTCACACCAGAATTTTGGCTCTTACTGTGAAGGTGTCGTAAAGAGGAAGTGGCATTATGGTGGAATGGATGAGGGAGACTGAAGTAAGTCTCCCTGTCTTTTCATGTTCTATGTTGGAAGACGCCATTATTATCATTGAGACTTCGAACACCCTTTCGTCTTTTTTGGTTAACTTCCACTAAAGTAAAGTAAAGTTAGACTACAGATTGAAATTAATGAATACACATGATGCTTTTATGCCCATATTTTCTTAACATAAAATCTAATGTTTCTCCCTACGGAGGAAGTAACTTCTTAGAACTGTTCTTACCCAAATGTAGTTATGATCCACTCCAGAAACCAGACTCGGGCATGGTTTAAACTGTTCCAAAGGTTTGGTGCAAATGCACTGTTAAAGTTGGCACAACCTAATTTGAAGCCAATCGGTCTGCTAATAGTTTCCAAAGTCAGAAAAAACGGAAATCCGTTAAAGAATAATTAGTTTTACTGTTAGCAGTTTTCTGAACCATGCCCACCACTGACTACAGAGATAGCTCAGGATACCCTAAGCGACTCCATCTATAAGCTTTAGGAAAGGGGAAAGGTTTTAAGCTTAGTCTTTAAAGTAGACATGGTGTCTGCTTCGAGGACTAGTTAGTTCCACAGGAGAGAAGCCTGATACCTGAAAGATTTGCCTCCCATTCTACTTTTGGAAAGTCTATAAACAACAAATAAACCTGCAGTCTAAGTTTAACAGGGAGCCAATAAAGGGAAGCTAAAATTGGAGAAATACAATCTCTATCTTTTAAATTCTCATTAGAACTCTTGGAGCAGCATTTTGCAATCTGTTAGGTATTGTCTGTGCTTTCATGTTCATACTCACACTGCTTTGTTATGTTCATAAAGACAAACCAACCTTAACTTAGACATAGAATTTGCAATTAAAAAGCTTAGATACGTGGGTTTATTCGCTTGTTTGTGTGCGTCTAGCATTCTCTGCCTCCTCATTGGGATTAGTTGTCTTATTCCAGCTCCAGCTGTTTAAAAAGACAGTAAAAGGAAAAGGAAAATTACAATAAAAAAATGTAAAAAACGAGAGACTTGTATAAATAAACCGGAGATCCTTATTTGCTCATTAAAGACTCAGGCTTTTATTGATTTTGCTTTTGTACTGCATGTTGATTCACAATCACCTGTTGACTTCAACTGTTTTAAATAACATAATTATTTTTTAAGCTTTTATCCAGTGTTAAATTGCTATTGCACTGGCTTATTGGGTATTATAAATTTGAATTTAGTTGTACTTTGTTGCAGGGAGAATGAGTGAAGAAACAAAACTATTCCAGAAAGCTTGCTAATATTCTGACACCAGGATTCACAGCAAGGATTTGCCATTGTTGCGTCAAAAAGAGGATACCAGTGTTTTTAATATTCAACTAAGAAATGAAATGAAGAACAAAGAGGAGTGAGACAAGCTTGGAGCGGAGCTTGGATCACGGCTTGGATCAGGTTTAGATATTTTTCTGTTTCTACAGTCAGATTGTTAAATGAATCTGAAATCTGGGTTGAAAACCATTAAGAGTGCCCTTTAATCATGCTCACTTTTTAAAGTGCCCTCCTTTGTGTGGCGTATTCTGGTTGCGCTGGGCCGGCTGGTCTGCTCTGTTTTCTTTGGTGTGGGGTTGTTGGTCCTGGTTTTTTACCACTAAATACATCTTGCATTGATAAGTACTGTGCACTTTTTGGTAAAAAAAAAAGCTGGTAATGTGAACGTTTCTGCAGGTGTAGAAGGAAGCAGGGTGTTATCTTGTATTCTCTTCATCCTTCTTTCTTTCCTCCATTCTATTCTCCCTCTCTCCCATTTTCCTTTTTGCCCTACCTTTCTCTCTTTCATGCTTCTATTTTTCCCCTTTTAATTTCTTTCTCCGTGTCCGTAACAAATGAAATAATCCCAAAGCAGTTTCTAATAAAGTTTCTTTTATAAATATCAAGCAGAGCTTTAAAGCGTTAGCTGTAATGCTCCACTTGTGAAAGTAAATCTGTTGGTCTTTTTCTTGGCACTCAGACAACAATTCTGAGCCCTACTCTGCCAGACAGGACACGGTTTAAAAAAAGAAAGAAATAAAGCTGTCATGTGTGCTTATATTCCTCAATGACTCTGGTCTAGAAAGCATATTTTGTTTTCTACATTTACATTTTTATCTAATGTAGATTAAACACAGCTCCATTACAGAGTACAGACTCCACAGAATCACTTCATAGTGACGGCAAAAACTGTCATTTCTTTATAGTGCGTAGTTTCAATATTACAGATAGTGAAGTTACAATAGAAAAAAACAGAAACATTAACATAAAAATCCATGTTGTCATATGCTGTATTCACTGAGAAATGCAACATTAGCTTAGATTTTTGACTATCATTTTAGTTTTTGATGTTCACTTGCACTTGCTGCTTGTTCTGCCAAACATTATTATTTATTTATTATTATTATTATTTATTTATCAAACTATTATTCTCTGTTAAGATTTCATAATTGTTTAAATTGGTCATTTAAGACTCAAAATACAAAATGTAAAATTTAGGACTTGGCACATTTTAATACTTTGGACTTAACCTGATGCTTGCATTTGGGATTTGAGTTTAGCATGAAAAGACTTGAATCTTAGGGAGACCAGGGACAGCAGCAACAGGGAATGGTTGCAACATGTCTTTTTTCTCTAATCAGAAACAAGCTAGAATGATGACACTCATACTGCACATGTTCAATTGGATGTTCCCCCTTGCAGTTGAAAGCAAGCAGATTCAAGAGCTGCTACAGGATTTACTGAAATTTTTTAGGGTATGCAAGTATTTTTTCTTGAGCTTTGTTTTTGTTGTTACTGTTTTTGTGATTTAGCAAGCACATGAAATTTAATCATGGCTGACAGAAATGGGGACAGTTGCAACATCTGTCACAGCTGCCCCCATTAATATAAAACAGACCACATAACAGTATTTTAAACATTTGTTCATTCGTTTTTACTTAAATATAATACAGTTAATCTGGTTGGAGCTGGGACAGGAGCTTTATGTGTATGTGTCTATGCCTTTTTACATGTCTACTATTCACTGTATGCTCCTCAGCACAGAATTTTCAAAGGTACATTTTTGCACAATGTACTGACAATTGACAAAATAAAAGGTAATTAGCTCACAAATTGCTCCATTCTTCCTATGTTACTGAAAGCCTTCTGTATTTTATATCAATTGGAATCTTTGAAATGTGCATATAAGGACTACTCATCTAGGCAAATTGTCATGTGATCAAAGCTGATAAATGGTTTTGACTATTAACAGATTACCTAATTAATATTATTATTATTATCATCATCATCAGGTTGATGACGTTTTGTTGCTCAGGACTACACAAACAGTGTTTATGGACTGCTGTTCCAGATGCTGCAGATACAAAAAAGCAGGAAAGGAAACTGGAACGGTGATGACTCAAAGATGACGTAAACTCCGGCTTCCGAGTTTAATGGAGCGCAGCACACGTTGGAGCTGTCGGTGACGTCAAGAAGGGGCGGGGTTAGAGAACCAGGTATACACTTCAGCAGTTGTTTGTGTTCGGAGCACAGGTGATTGTCGGTTTCGGCGAGGATAACATGGGAAAACTTGAGGCGCTTGACATCGAGTTTAGCGACAACAAAGTTGTGTACACTCCTGGAGAGTCCATTTCTGGGACGGTAACAGTCAAACTGAACCAGCCGATCCAATGCAAAGGTAGGAAACTTCCGCTAAACGGCCTCTCACCTGGTTGGAGAATGTTTCAGTCGCTGAACAAGGAAGTGGAAATTTGCTCAAGGTTATCCAGAGTTTTACTTTGGAGACCTGCTGGGTTTAGGAAAGCTTTAAAGTCAGTCTGCAGTTTTGGGCCACCTGTGGGACCGGATGGATATGGGGCCTTTATTCCAGACTCCTTGGACTTGGTTCCTGTTGAACATGTGTCCCTACAGATGAAGTGAAGATATGGAACCGAAACATGCAGGTGTTCTCTGATTGGTTCCAGAATCCAGAAGATTAAGACATAACTGGGATTATGTTTGACTGCTGACAGGTTATTTATTTATGCAGCTATATTGTATAGTTTACTGTCACTTAGGTCCTGTTACACCGTTGCTCCCTACCAAGGATTACCAGAAGTACTTGTTTAAGTCTGAGGTTAAAGAAGGAGCTCAATGAGCAGACTTATTTTACAATGTTTCAGTGAATTAAAATAACTGTCTACCAAACTTTTCAAGATTTTTTCATTGTATTGGCCGATGATTTAATTCCAGATAAAAATAAATAAATTCTTCTGCTTTTTGGTTGACTGCACAGCTGGACCTACAGGACTTAGGTTTGACAGGTTGACTGTCAGAACATCAGCTGACCTGACTCACTGTTTCAGACATTGCTTTTCCATTACAGAGTTCTGGCTGCAGGAGGACCAAAGCATGTTGTATTTTAAGAAAACAATGAACCCAATGTCTTGAGGACTAATAGAACAGAAACACAAACTAAAACTAGTTGAAAAAATGGACTGTGGAACTGGAAATGTGAGCACAACCTGTCCAGTTTCCGCTACAGAGCAACACCTTCTTTAGGTAAAATCTCCAGTGATGGAGATAAAAACCAAATAATAAGTAACCCATGTGTCCTCAGACAGTTGTCCGGTGGAAGAAAAGGACATAGGGTCAGACAGATTCCTTTTTAATCATTGCTTTTTGTAATAGTCCAGACTACAACACGTAGACCTCCTACCTGACCTACCAGCAACACTTCAGCTATCTGAATCATGTTATTGAGCTTATTCTTATGGGCTCAAGCTACTCTTGAGTCCAGTTTTAAAGATAAAACTACACTTCCTCCCTGCTGAGAGCGGTTTCTCCTTGTTGGGAGTGCCGCTCTGTTTTTGATCCTTCCAGTTAGTTAACATTCCTGTTCAGTCTGATCAGGTTGTTCTAATTCTTACGCAGGGTGGGTCCTGATAAGAGACACATGTTTCTTGGTAAATATTTACATTGTAAGAAAGGTTTCTGTGTTCATCAGTTTATTTCCCATTGAGTGGATCTTCTCAGGTTACTAAAGGACTGCTTAAAAGACTTTTACAAAGCAAAGTTTGTCTCTGACCGTAACTAGTTGTTTGTAGAAATATGATAACTTTTTATTAGCTCTTAGGGATTTATTTCTGTGGATATCCCCAACAACTTTACAATGGACCGTGCCTCTGTGCCAGCAGATTTGCAAGGTATCCTTCAGTGTGATGGCAATCCATATATATATATACAAGTCCTTCTCAAAATATTAGCATATTGTGATAAAGTTCATTATTTTCCATAATGTCATGATGAAAATTTAACATTCATATATTTTAGATTCATTGCACACTAACTGAAATATTTCAGGTCTTTTATTGTCTTAATACAGATGATTTTGGCATACAGCTCATGAAAACCCAAAATTCCTATCTCACAAAATTAGCATATTTCATCCGACCAATAAAAGAAAAGTGTTTTTAATACAAAAAACGTCAACCTTCAAATAATCATGTACAGTTATGCACTCAATACTTGGTCGGGAATCCTTTGGCAGAAATGACTGCTTCAATGCGGCGTGGCATGGAGGCAATCAGCCTGTGGCACTGCTGAGGTCTTATGGAGGCCCAGGATGCTTCGATAGCGGCCTTTAGCTCATCCAGAGTGTTGGGTCTTGAGTCTCTCAACGTTCTCTTCACAATATCCCACAGATTCTCTATGGGGTTCAGGTCAGGAGAGTTGGCAGGCCAATTGAACACAGTGATACCATGGTCAGTAAACCATTTACCAGTGGTTTTGGCACTGTGAGCAGGTGCCAGGTCGTGCTGAAAAATGAAATCTTCATCTCCATAAAGCTTTTCAGCAGATGGAAGCATGAAGTGCTCCAAAATCTCCTGATAGCTAGCTGCATTGACCCTGCCCTTGATAAAACACAGTGGACCAACACCAGCAGCTGACACGGCACCCGGACCATCACTGACTGTGGGTACTTGACACTGGACTTCTGGCATTTTGGCATTTCCTTCTCCCCAGTCTTCCTCCAGACTCTGGCACCTTGATTTCTGAATGACATGCAGAATTTGCTTTCATCCGAAAAAAGTACTTTGGACCACTGAGCAACAGTCCAGTGCTGCTTATCTGTAGCCCAGGTCAGGCGTTCTGCCGCTGTTTCTGGTTCAAAGGTGGCTTGACCTGGGGAATGCGGCACCTGTAGCCCATTTCCTGCACACACCTGTGCACGGTGGCTCTGGATGTTTCTACTCCAGACTCAGTCCACTGCTTCCGCAGGTCCCCCAAGGTCTGGAATCGGCCCTTCTCCACAATCTTCCTCAGGGTCCGGTCACCTCTTCTCGTTGTGCAGCGTTTTCTGCCACACTTTTTCCTTCCCACAGACTTCCCACTGAGGTGCCTTGATACAGCACTCTGGGAACAGCCTATTCGTACAGAAATGTCTTTCTGTGTCTTACCCTCTTGCTTGAGGGTGTCAATAGTGGCCTTCTGGACAGCAGTCAGGTCGGCAGTCTTACCCATGATTGGGGTTTTGAGTGATGAACCAGGCTGGGAGTTTTAAAGGCCTCAGGAATCTTTTGCAGGTGTTTAGAGTTAACTCGTTGATTCAGATGATTAGGTTCATAGCTCGTTTAGAGACCCTTTTAATGATATGCTAATTTGTGAATAGGAATTTTGGGTTTTCATGAGCTGTATGCCAAAATCATCCGTATTAAGACAATAAAAGACCTGAAATATTTCAGTTAGTGTGCAATGAATCTAAAATATATGAATGTTAAATTTTCATCATGACATTATGGAAAATAATGAACTTTATCACAATATGCTAATATTTTGAGAAGGACCTGTATATATTTATATATATATATATATATATATAATCATCTCTCATCTGTGCTTCCACCACTCTGTGACCTTTTAGTGTCCGGTGTGAGCATCGGCTGCAGCAAGACTCCGTCCTGCTGACTAAATGTTACATTAGCATGGAAAATGCAGATTCACAACACTTTTTAGCCAACAGTCATTTATTCCAAACAGTTCTTTGCGATATGAATATTGCAAACACAGTTGACAATGTATTTGTGATATATTGTGCAGTCTTACTTTTCGCATCAGCAGCACAATGGCACAACACCAGAACCTGGCATAATTCTAATGGACCATTCTAATGGCATTGCTCTGATTCCAGAAATTAACTTTGCCCTAATTTTTTTACTTTAAAAGACAATGATTGTACTTCCTGGGGGAATATTTGTTTCTGCAGGTGGATCAATCAGGCTTCTACATGCTCATACCAATTTCCTGACATTTAAGATTTTTTTTTTTTTTTTAGTAGCTCACCTGCTGATTAATGAAAACCAGACTTGATTTTTTTTATCACTTTTATCTAAATCAATGTTTGCTAAGGAGAGGGCAGGAAGGCAGCTACAGTGGAAGGAGGTAGAAGATTTCTGTTGCAAATATGCAACATGTAACTCTATTGGTGGCTCTAAAACATGAATCAGCAATGCTGCGGGGTTCAGCAGTTGTTAGCACTGTTGATTGCTGCAAGAAGGTCCTGGATTTGAATCCTGGCCTCAAGTCTTTCTGGATGGAGTCTGCATGTTCTTCTCATTCATGTGTGGGTTCTCTCTAGGTGGTCCAGCATCCTCTCACTGTCCAAATTCTAAAATGAAAAACCAAATGGAAGAAAATAGTTAATCAAATAGTTAATAATAGTTAATTCAAATACATAATTTGTAGATTTATTGCTTTAAAAACAAGTGCTGTGTTTAAAATATATAGTAGCAAGTACAAGAACAGAAAATATACTTAATGTCATCTGTCCATAGCACGCAGTTCCAGTTAATGTCCCAGTAAGGTTTAGAAAACTCTGTGTTTGTGATGTCAGAACAGAAAGATATTTTTTCTGCCATCCCTCCTAAACTACCAGGTTGCATGGAAAAGGATCTTGTTGCTATTGTGGCGGTCTTTGTGGCCCCCTAAACATTTGCTGCAGTTCTCTAACAGCGTATTCTGGAGATTTGTTATTCCTCCGTTTCCTGCTTACTATGTGTGGTGCTAAGATAAACATGGCTTCATGTCAACTATAGTGGCCAGTGAGTGAAAGAAACGAGAAGTTCCTAGAAACGAATCAACTTTAAAACCAAATGCATTTATTTTCGAGGTATCTTCAGGGTTAGGGTGGTCAACAACAGTTGGCTATCCAGCATGTCTTCCTGGAAAACTGCATCCATGCTGGAATATTTATTTTTATTGTTAATGCAGTCATTGCATTTACTTTTATTATAGAAGTGATTATACATTATTTAGCTTGCATATTTCCTGCAAGGCAAGTTTATTTGTGTATCGAATTTCAACAAAGAGACAATATTGTAGATATGTTTATACTGTTTAATTTGTATTGTATTGCACCGACTACGCCAAAACAAATTCCTTGTATGTCCAAAAACGTACTTGGCAATAAAGCTTTTCTGATTCTGATTCTGATTCAAAATGCTTTACATGTTAAACATGTACATTGTAGTGGCAGGACAAAGGAAAGTAAAGAAAAGCTGTTTCAGATAATAGTTTAAATAGATCAGTCAAAGACAACTCTAAGCTCTAAAGTTGCCAACGATGTGTTAAAAGAACTCAGGGATTCAGCATTTTGCAGTTTTCTGGAAGTAAAACAGTAAACTTCCTGTTTTGTCTCAGTGTTGTGATGGAGTGTGCAGAATAACTGCTGGTCACTTCTAAAAGTTCTCATACAGGAAAAAAGGGAACAAATGGTAGATGGTTGTAACTTATTGTTCAGTAATTTCTTTGTTTCCTTTTTTCAGAATAAAATGTAAATAGCTAATGATGGCTTTTGGCACAACAGAGCAGTAAAGTAGAACGGTAAATGAACTGAGCTTATATAGAGCCTTTCCAGTCATACCGACCGCTCAAAGCGCTTTACACTAGAGCCACCTTCACACAAACACACACATTTCTGAACCGATACATTGAATGGTAGGCAACTTGAGGTGCCCAGGGGCACATCGACATGTGGAAGGAGGAAGCTGGAATCTTTCGGGTTGCAAAACGACGACTCCTCCCACTGAGCCGTAGTTACCTCAGAATGCAATTTTTGCTGTTTTTATTTAGTTCATAAGTGTTTATATAACATTTTGCATAATTAATGAAAGCCCCTCAGTTAATGCCACTCACGCCTGCGTCATGAGATGAGTTAAATCTATTTTCTTTCATCTGCAGCTATCAAAGTGAACTGCAATGGTTTTTGCGGCATCACCAGTAAGCTAAATGACACAGCATGGACATCAGAGGAGCAGTACTTCAACAGCACTATCTGTGTTGCAGACAAAGGTACAGTCCAGCACTGTAAACACACATGTCCAGTCTCACTAATATTCCTATATTAAGTGGTCTTGTCAGAATTGTTGACATGCTTAATAATGAAATAATATTTCAGTGACTTCTATGTTATAAAAATGACAGTAGAGAGAGAGTAACTAAATGTAAGGACTACACAAATGAAAGCTGTAATTGTCCCCTGCAGCCCTGTGTTGGGAAAACAGGAGGCTGATTGTTCTCTCTTTGTCCCATACAGGAACTTTGAAACAGGGCGAGCATCCGTTTCCCTTCAAGTTTCTCATACCAGGTAGGAGTGATGAGTGGAGTGATGACGGGACGAACACATTCTGCTTTGCATTCTTTCCCATGATATTTCCTCTTTTATATCCAATCAGACTGAAATGTTTTTGCATGTGGATTTATACCCTGATTCTGTCATGGAGTGGCAATAGTTGCTTGGGACTTGTGGCACTGATTTTATTCTGTTTATAACTAGGTAGTAACAAACAATTATCATTTTAAACAACTGTCTTCAAGGGTCCTGAGCAACCAATGACCAAGGTGGGTTTTATAATTTCCTCCATGAAGTGCATGTATTTCAACACAGGTGCTGACATAGGAACCCTTGAGCCAAACGTTTCCTTATGTTCTTTGAGTGTTATGGCCACTGGAGAACTCGGCACACCCTTTCTAGTCTTTTTTTTCTGCTTGAAATACGTATGTATGTGTGTGTGTGTGTTTTATGTTGAGTTCATGAATTCTGTGTCCTGTTAAAGCAGACACTAACCTGTGAGGCTATACCAGTCAGCTCCAACCTTTGTAACAAAAGTAGAATTTTGAAGTTGGAGCTTTCTGGGGTTTTTTCCACCTAACTGGCTCCAGTGCTGAGCAGTGCTTCTCCACCAGTGAAACACCAGTTCCAGCATAAGTGGTTCTTACTTTGTAACTTGCTAACTTTTTGCTGGGCCAATGGAAAAAATTTCTATTGTCAGCAGCTGGAGAGGCAGGGTTTTGGAGACCAAAAAACAAGCAAATGTTATGAGTACCATGTGCAGAACCTATTAATATGCTTTTAATTTGTCTAATTTAAGACAAAAAAACTGTGCTTCAACATTAAATTGAGTAGTCTGAAAAAGTTTAAATAATGGAATAACGTACACGTCTGCTATTTTAATATCACTTGTTATGTAGTGAAGGTAGCTTGGTCTGGTTCTAGTGCACATAGAACTGCTTACAACTGGATTTTTACATACTGATTTCAGCTTGATGTTTAATTACTGTCAATGTTGGTGCTGGTAATTGGCACACACTAGCCAAGAGGTAATCTCTGTAAGTTTAACATTATTGTTCATTTACACTGTCAGCAATCAGATCTCAGATCAGTCTGATGGTTCCTCTTTGATTTCCAAAATGTCTTTCCCTCTAATGAAGAAGAAAAATTCCTCCCACTCAGCTTTGTCACCACTAACACCGGAGCCTTTTCCTGTGTGACGGTTAGGACATGAGCCTAGTCTGTTTGCAGTGGCGTTTATAACATAATAACAACATCATTTGACAAGTTATCCCTAAAATCCTCAGTCTTATTTCTAAATGCTGTTTTACTGTGTTTTTGAGCACAAATACTGACAAAGGATTTTAGGGATAACTTGTCAAATTATGTGATTTGCAAAAAACATTTTGCACCATGAACATATAGAGAAATACATAATACAGCAAAATGAAGATCACACATTTCCCAAGTAGGGCCAGAAAAAGTTGGAGATTCCCAAGTTGAATTTGAACTCATTTACAGTAAAAATTTATTTAAAACACAAATCAATCAATCAATCAACCTTTATTTATAGAGCTCTTTACACACCCAAGTGACCAAAGCACTGCACAGGTCTGACAATAAAAAAGACAAGAAACATAAAAATTACCAAAAGACTCGAACACCGACAATACCACAAATAACAAAGAAGAAAAGAGCAGCTGGATATAATAAAAACAGTAAGTAAGAAAAAGTAGAGGACTAATAATTAAAAACCGCCTGATATCTCTGCTCAACTGGAATTAAAAGCCAAGTTAAAAAGATGTTTTTTGTTTTTATAAAGGGATTGAAAATCATTGAAGGTATAAGCCATCCTTACAGCAAGAGAGACATTGTTCCAGAGTTTGGGAGCAACAACAAAAAAGGCTTTGCCTCCTCGGACATGTTCCTTGGACAAGTCCTAGGCACATTTAAAAGCAACAGAAGTTCTCAAATTTCTCCTTGGAACGTGCTTGTGCAGAAACTCTGTTAGGTAAAGAGGTGTCTGACCGTTGAAACATTTAAAAACCAAAATTAAAATCAATCCTAAAACATACAATTAACCAGTGCCAGGAAGACACTGGCAATCAAATCAGTAATAAACCTTCAGCATCAAAACATCTCCAGCGGTATGAATCTCATCATGTTCATTTTTTATGGAGAATTAAATAAAAGTGTTTTGTAACTGTTGTACCTTTCAGCAGCTGTAGGGCAGCTCATTGGGAGCAGTTGTCTTGCCATGAGAGGGTTTCACATGCAGGCACTGAATTGGAAATGAACTGATTGGGCAGAAAAATTAAACCAAATTGTTGGATTTGGTCGCCTGGTATCCAGGGTTTTGTTTTAATGCATGCCATGGTTTTTGCATATCGGTTTGACTTCCAAATGATTTGGTTTGGAAGCTACTGTTCTTTGTCGCATTACACCCATTCTCATACTGTTATTGTGCACACCCACAGGTCAAGGATGCCTGAAAATTGGTTGCATAATATCTAAAACACAGGCATTCTTCAGTTGAGAAATTGTAGTAATGGTGTAAATTGCTCGTCCAATGCCAAAAACTGTAATGCAGTGAAATTAAGTGAAACTTCTATGAGTTTAGGAGGTTCTTGTTGCCTCCTTAAGTTTGGTTAAATCTAGCTTGGTGATACAGCCTGTAAATACTGGGACCAGGATTAACAAAAAAAGATTTGAACTGGGTTTATTGGGACCTGTAGGATCTCAGCACTGATGTAGCCTATGATGTCAAGTAAAAATCATTAGGTCTCCTTTCTGTAGAAACCTTTGGTGGTCAGCACATGGTAACAGTTTTTTGTGTCTAGAACTCTGGTTCCCAGCCTATGGCCCCTTCCTTCTTAACAAATATCCAAAGGACCAAGCAAGGGTTCAATGTACAGATACTGTCAAATCCAGATGGACACTTTAGATTACCAAAAGTCTGAAGTTTAGGTAAGGGACTGCGAAAACTTTCACATTTTCAGCTGAGGACATAAAGTACCTACAGAACATTGTCTGTAATGACGAACCCTCTGACCTTCAATCTGAATCACTGTCAAAGAAATGTTTTCAGAATATTGATAGAACCAAATTTTGGATTATCAGTTTTGTTGCACCTAGACCGTTTCAGATCATTTATCTCGGCTGACATGTCAGAGGTATGCAGGCTGGAGTTGTATGTTTATGTGGGTTTCCCTCATTAAAGCTGTATCTGTCTTCAGTGACACGCAACAGTTTGTGACGAAAGCCTGAACTGAGATACAAAGTTATTTCTGGATAAACATCAAAAGAGATGATTGATTGTGTTTATCAGCCTTGCCATGTTGATGCATGAATCATTACATAGAGTTCTTAGTCATTCACTGCCATGCTTTTTACTTAGACTCTGACGTACAACAGAACTGACGATATTTTGATGATATCGTATTTTAGTCTTTGTTGTGCCACTTTTGTATTGGAGGCCATTTAACTTTCTAGGTAAAGTTTTCACAACATTTTAAGATGTAAAAAACCCCATAAAACCAGTCCAACCAATTTTTGTACACTGTTACGAAACATGGTGTGTGATTTAAAAATGTGTGTTTAGTAGTTTAACTATTTAAGACCTTTTCTGGTATAATAACTTACCTTCTGAAGACCAATAAGACCTATGGGGACCAAAGCCTGGTCCTGACATGGCAGACCCCCATTATTAGGGTTTGGGTTAGAGCTCTGTGGTGAATTAAATTAGGGCTAGGAATATACTGGTACTAGTTAAGGTTTGGGTGAGTGTTAGGGTTAGGCCTAAACAGAGTTACTAAAATCAAGTTCTAATATGGCTAAAAATTCAAATGTTATATTTGATGAATGATAAAGGTATAAAACATCCGTCACAATGACCTGCTGTTTGGAATGCATTTGATCAGGTTTTAAGCTTGTAATAAAGAGTAAAAAGGATAATTTTGTTGTGCTTGTCTCTCACAGCCACTGCCCCAACATCGTTTGAAGGCAGCTACGGTAAAATAATTTACAGAGTGAGGACGTTTATCGACACACCACGATTCGCCAAGGACTACAGCACAGAGAAGCCTTTCTACCTGCTGAGACTTCTAAACCTGAATGAACTGCCAGATATATGGGTGAGCCATTATGGATTTTTGTCCAGGCTAATCCTGGGTCAGTGAGAGTGGAAGATGTGGCAGTCCAGAAAAACATCCACCAACATTTACAGCCTTTAATTTAAAACTTGACTTTTATGGAGCTGCAGGTGGCAAAACCAAAAAGGTCCAGATTGTCTTTGGTAGGGAAGAAAATGGACTGGATACAAATAAGTTCATCTGAGCAATAGCTCAGGTTAACTGGTTCGTAGGTATTTGTTCAAAGGAGCGATGGTGAATTTATTGAGCAAGAGATGCTGATTATAGATCCTCCAGAGTGCCAGGCTGGAGATAAAGTACATGATTAGACTTGTTTATCTTCCAAACACTTAGGCCACATTCAGACGGCCTGGTTTAAATATGCATCTTCATCCAGTCACACTTGAGCAATGCTAAATAATGGCTAATTACACAGAAGACAGACTGTTGAAACATTTATGAGGAACATGAGGAAAAACATGAGGAAATTCACTGGATCATTTTCAGAGGTGATCAGGGAAAATTTTATTGGTTATCTACCAATTTTTATAGGTTATCTACTCTGGGACCACCCTAGGACACTGTTAGAGGTCAAGACATTAACTGAAACCCGTTATGCTTCTCAAACAATTCCTGAACCATTCTGACTGCATGGCAGACTTCAGTATCCTGTTGAAAGAACCACACCCATCAGGGAATACTGTTTCCACCTTAAATGGTTTCAGCTCTGCAGTCCCACTGCGACACACTTAATATCCTGACACCTTTCTATCAGAACCACTATGAACTCCTACAGAAGTATGAAATACAGAAGCTTGTCTTTTGAACCGGAACACGTGGGGAGGCCAAACATGACTCCCCACGTGCATCAGTGATTCTTGGCCACATGTTACACTGTCCCCATTATACCACTATTCCTTCCTTTCATCACTCCTGATAGATACTGACCACACAGTTGGAACACTACTTGAGCTGCAGCTTTAGAGGCGCTTTTACACAGTCATCATAAACGAACAAATTTACTTTAAAGAGAAAATGATCGTTGGCTGCCTAACATATCCAACAGACTAAAGGTCCTGGGCTGAAGACTTAATGCATGTTACTCTCCTCACCTATGAGAGGTCATAATGTTATGCCAATTCAGCATTGTTAAATATAGGCTCTACTTAAGCAGCTATCTTGAAGAGCCCTCTGAGGACTGGTTGGATTTTAATACCAGCTTTAAACAGCCGTGCTCCAAACTTTCCACTTTTAACTGAATCAGCCAGGATGCAGATTAATGCTGCTCTCTGTAGCAGTTCAGGAAAACATATGCAGAAATACCTGAAGGTAAGTCACTGTTCATGGGCATTACTACCAGGTCTAACTTAAAGTTACAAGTAGATCAAAAAATATAGAAGTAATTCAGAAAAACAACAATCTTCAATGTGATTGTTGAATTGTAAGGTTTTTCTTCTGTTTCAAACTTTAGGAGCAAATAAGAGTGCAATGACAGATCCAATGAAATTTACTGAAACTCATTCAACAGTGTCTTTTTACCGTCTTCTTTTTTAGGGACCCTCCACCTCCGCAGTAACTCAGCAGTTCACTTACATGCTTATGAAAACGGGGACAATTGTCCTGAAGGCCCAAACAGATATGAAGGGTTACACGCCAGGCCAGATTATCAAGGTGTCGGCCAACATCCATAACCAGTCCACGAAGACCACAGGCCACATAGCTGCCAGTCTGATGCAGGTAAAGGTTCACGAGACCAAAGAGGCTTTCACTAAAACTATGTCTTAATACATTATATAGTATATGTAGTAGAATTAATGATACCTTAGGGAGGCATTCACTACAGTTATTGCTTTGTGAGGTGTGTCAGAATTGATTTGACAACCCAGCAGATGCATTCACTGCTTGGCTTCTTTATAAAATATCTGTTGCGAAGAAGCTGCACCAGTTTGTGGTGTTTGATCATATGAACAAAAGGCTGAAATGCGGCTCGTGGGGGTTTAAAATCATTCCTGTTCTGTTGCCCAGTCTAATAAAAACACCATTTGCCATCCTTGAAGTAGAGTCCTCCTCCTCAGTTTAAATCCTTGGCACAAATTTTAATGGCTTGTTACCACCTAGTGGTAGCAATGCAGAGACAGAACTTCGGGTCTTTCAATAGAGTCCATTTCTATAGCTCAGCTCACTGACAAGAACCTGCTCTTTGAATTCCCAAATGGTTCCTCAGATTTTTTTCGTTTGGGCACCTCACTCCCTCGTTCTGTCTCTGTGCTCCTGCTTATCCCCTTAACAGACAAAAACCGGGGGACAAATAATAAAACAATGGCTTTTGCTCCCAAGCAGGAACCTTCACTCCAAAGAGCAGGCAACATCCCTTCAAGGTGTCATGGTCAAATGAACTTTGCTTGACTAGTCAAATGTCGGTGCGTTTCCATTTTTAAACCACAAGCAAATAGTCTACAATAGTCCCTCTGCATCATTACAGTTTCTCTTGCTATGTTTGCTATGGGGTAGACATCTTTGTTGCTATTGATTCACTCCTATTCAAGTATGTTACTTTTCGCAAACTTTACCATTTTGATTTTATATTAAAGGACCACCTGATCATCTGGGAATTAGATTTCAATGCTCTATAAGTGCCCCCAAGTGGTTGGATAATACTTAGTTGAACTGATCAGAAAGTAGGTGCTGTCAGATTAGAATCCATGTTTTGTTTCCATGCTTTGCATGAGATTCAGTAATTGTATTAATCAGTCAGTGCTTTGATATTGAAGTTGTCATTCTGCCTCATGGCAGGTTCTCATGCTATGGATTTTTTTGACATGTACAATACAGTCTGTGGCAGATCAAATATGTGCTACCGTGTTAAACGCTCAGAAAGGCAATGTGACAGCTTTATTTTCCTACACCATCTTGTCTTCCAAGACCATTCAAACGCCAGGTAGAAATGCAATAGTGGGCAGGGATATAATACATCTTTAAGAAACGAGCAGCAACTCTGTGTGTGTTTGTGGGATCGATTTGAAAATAAATCCTCAGCTTTTCCTGTGAAAAACTGCTTTTTAAGACCATATCACACTGAGCCTTGCTTTAGTTATCTCCATGTTCTCCAATGCAGAGGGTGACCTATGAGACGAAGAAGCCCACCCATGATCTGAAGTCTATGGTGGAGGTGGAAGGAGGTGCGATAAAGGGTGGCAGGGAGCTGGAGTGGAAGGAACAGATCATCATTCCTCCCCTCCCTCAGTCCTCACTTGCTGGCTGTGAACTTATAAAAATTGAGTATTATGTCAAGGTAATAGAATGCACACCCTGTCCTAAAGTATAACAGTTATGGACAAAGTGTTTATATATCTGTTTTTGTAAGCCAAATTATAACTAATTGATATTTTATGTTTATTTTATTTATGACATTATTAAAAAAAACATTTAAGAACTCTTTGTTCTGTTTTCCTTCCTTCAGGTCAGCCTGAAGTCTCCTGATGTTACGCTGACATTACCAATCCATATTGGAAATGTCTCACTTGACAAAAAATTCCGTCCATCCAAAAAAGAAACTCCTCCTTTCAAGAAAGACCCTGTAGCCTCTGGTTCAACAACAGATGCCCCTGAATCTTCCTCCAGGCTTACAGCTCCTCCTCAACCTGCTCCTAAACCCGCCCCCCGTCCCGCCCCACGCTCCAGGATGTCCTCCCACAGCTCCCCCAGTGCTCCTCCGGTTGAGTGCCACTCAGGAGCGGAAGGTGGGAACTTGTTGAATGACGACTTTCCCAACAAGCGCCAGTCCCAGGCGGTGTCACCTAATGCATTCAGCTATGCTCCAGGCCTCTTTTTCCCCCAGAATCAGCTGCCTAATGCGTCCATGCCAGCTCCAAGTGGGCCTTCATCTAGAAGGTCGACAGGCGCCACAGCTCCTTACCCCTCAGCGATTGATGCCCGCCCAATAGCAGCACCACTCAATATCCTTCCACCAGACTATGATACCTCAGCTTATCCACAAGGTGAGTTTTTATGGAACTTATTTTTACAAATGATTATACCATCAAAAAGCTTGTGTCGTGATCCATCACTGCTGTTCCGAGATTCACTGACTTCATGCTATTAAAGAGACAAAAATGTGTGAGTTAGCACCTAATCTTATATATTAGTAATTCCTTTTGGTCAAGCAGCTCCTTAAACGGCAGCTGCAAATGTTTCGGTTTGATTTTTTTCTTGTTAGAGGGCCAAAGCTTGCAAAGGTTCTGACATTTCCTAGACTTGAGCTGATACTCTATCATGCCGCATTTAGTCATATCAGTTTATAGCTCCTGCTTCAAAGTTGGAGGTTTTTCTGAGACAATAGGTAGACATTAATGTCTAAAGTAGACAGGATGGGCCCAGTTGTAACCATGTTTATGGGTCAGAATAGCTTATTGCTTGGCCATCACCTGCTGCGTTTAAAACGCCATTTGTACAATTTTATGCTGTGAGAATATTATTTATCCAAAAACAGTTATAAGGAAATATGATTTTTACACTACCAGAGCAGGCAAAAAATGGATTAACTCATGGATCACAGGTTTCAGAGGTCAGAATTACCTTAGTTACAATGGTTGGATTGAAAGGCTTCCAACAGTGACGAAAACAATCCATTACACCTCCACTAGTGCTATCATCTGTTAAACATGAATAATGTTCTGAACAAGAGTTTTCCCCCCGTGGTCTTCTCTTCTTCTGGACCCAAATTCAATTCAAAGATACTTTATTGATCCCCGAGGGGAAATGAGAATTCCAGTACAACCCATCCAAACATACATCATGACACAAGACAAGGGGGGACGGGTCACCGAGGCTTTGTTGCCCACTCACAGGTGCTGCCCTTGTTAGATGAGAAAAGAGGCCACATTAGGTAAGTAGAGGGAAAAAAATCATATTTCACACTTTATCCTTAGCAGGATACAATTTGAGATTGCAAAAAACCTCAGCACAAAGAAGCAACAAGTTTACAAAACAACATCATGCTGGGAATGGTGAAGGTGGTGTGAGGGGTGCATATGTTTATCTTGAGCATGTCTGTGTGTGCGAGTGAGTGTGTGCAAGTAAGTCTATGAAGCACTGTCCCAGAGGTCATTGTCCTTGATGGTACGTTGGAATGTTCATCAACCGGCCACAAAGTTCTGAGCAGGTCCACAGATGTCCTCAGGGAAGGGAGGGAGCAGAGGGAGCAGAGCGTCATGTTTACATAACTTCCAGGAGAAGTTGAAGATAGCCAGCCATCAAGGCCGTGCAGGGGAGCCAGATTCAGAAAAACAATAATTATTTGGGTTAGGCTGACTCTTAATCTTCCGTCAGCCTTGAGAGTCTCACTGGTTCTTCTCAAAGGCGAATCCAAACAGCCAAATTCCTGGTCTTTCTGCCAGATCCGAGCGAACAACTTTCTCCAAGATTTATCCCATTTCACCCCTGAGTCCAGGAACCGCAACCCGCCTGCGATCCTAAGGATCACATCCAGTCTGCGATTCAGCTCATTTAACATCTCAGTCTGAGTGCTGATCGCTCTGAAGAACCCATCACACATGCCTTACAATGTCCAGAACAGCTGCTGACATTCTCCGAATTTCTCGATATGCCAGGTAACCGCTGACTCCAAAAAGCAGAAATCCTGATATCAAACATCCAATTATATACATATCTTCCACATCCTCAACTGACATTATCGACAGACATACAATCCTCCACTTCTGCCAGGAGTCCATTGTGTATCCAGAGAAAATGTCCCGTCCGGACAAGTTGGGCTCTCCTTCACCCTGTCTTCTCGTCGAGAAAATTTGATCAATTGCATTGAGAGACCAGCTGACCAAATCCATAACTCAGAATTTGGAAGGTATGCAAAAAGAGGTTCCAAAAAGAAGACAAGACACAGAGCTGAAACAGGGCAGATATGGGAGGGGTGCAGAAGACAGAGGAAAGCGTCCTCCTCCACCGAGAGCAGAAAGAAAAAGATCATGGATCGTTAGAACACTTTTGTACCCTGATAGCCACCAGTGGGTGGCAAAAATACAGTAGAATATCAGATCAACTTAAAAACAATAGATCAGATTTTGTTTAGTGGGGTTCTACCTGCAGCAGGTAACACCCTTCTCTTCAGTTTAATGAAGCAGAGATCGGCTTTAGCCCTAACTAACTAATCAAAAACAGGCCAAGACAAGTGTTGACCTCTGCAATGCTAAAACCGCTGCAGTCTCAGAGATGTCTAAGCAATATTTTAAACCTTTACACAAGTTTCCAAATCCTTTTTAAGCCGGACTTTGATACAGAGTTATACCACATTTTGACGAACAGCTGTGTGGATCAGCTTTATTGATCCACATATAGTTTTTCTCTGTATTTTCTGTGATTTTCCATGTTTCAGATCCAACTTCATTCAGAAGGATGCTGTTATTGTGCAGAAATAATTAGCAGGGTATTAAATGAGTTTGGTGCTTGTTCTGTTGTCCTGATAGAAGCAACACTCATGTTTCCATCAGCAAGTGAGGTCATACAGTGATGCCCTACAGGTGTGTCATGGTTGAGCACTTCTGCAGGTGGCGCTGTTATCATGCTGGAGTTTTTAACAAGCAAACGTAGCTTTCAGGCATAATGATGCACAGTCAGATAAAGGAATTATTTAAATCAGACAATGACAGAACTGACATCACATTTGCATTAGCAGATGATTCACAGCACACACAAGTCGCTCGTCATTTACAGTGAAGTCTGGTTGGTCTGTTTCAGGGACAATGACTTAAAACGCATTGCAAAACTAACTCTTATCTGGAAATAACTTGTTGATTTTTACACTATTAATTTCATATTGGATCATTACTCTGACTGTAGTCTTCTATGTCGTTATCTTTCTAATGCAAATACAAGGACTTTTTAAAACGGCTTTTTCAGATTTTAGTTGTTTTGAAATGGCAGAAATAATTTTCTCTCGGCTCTGCTCTAAATAGCAGATATATGAAAAGCTAATCTGTTTTATTAAAATAAAGAAGCTAAATTACCTGCTTCTTGTAAAATATTTTCTGGTCATACCCTCTCAATGGAACCCCACTTCAACATAACTAAACTGTCCCTTGAGTTGTACCACTCTTGATGCATTCTTGTAATAGCACTTTGGAACTGGACACATTGATCCTTCTATCAATAGTTGAGCTGCTGATTTCAAAATGAATACCAAAGCCAAGTACTAAAACATGAGCCAGGGTAACTTTAGTTTCTGTCCATTCTAGGGAACCTAACTACATGTTCAAAGACATTTTGAAAAATTCAAAGCCAATACATATTATCTGGACACGCCTTTTTTTCTAGTGTGTTGTCAGACAACTGTTTGTGATTGGTGAGAAATTTGAAATGGACATGGTACCTACGAAGTCATATGCTGTAGTGAGAGGAACCTCTGAGGACTTCCAAGGAGTTCTGCACTTCAGTTCTTTTGTACTGTGAAATGTCCTGGCCTGGAAGACGTTTGTTCTTTCACTTGAGGTGGCAAGAAAAGGAACACATTTCTCTTTTCATGCAGCAAATGTACAGGGTTAAGGCCTGCTTGATGTTATATTCTAAGCATTATAGCAACTCACCAGGCTAGGATCACTGTCTGCTTGTAAGGTTGGAGGTAACATTGTGTTTGAGAACTGAAAAGGCTGTCTTATTGTTTCTGTCTTTTGCAGAAGCTCCTCCTTCCTATGAGAGCTGCAACACATGAAGTTCATCAGAAAATCAAAACCAGGACAACAATTATGTTTGAATTATTAAGCATGTACCATGTAGACATATATCCAGGATTAGACTCATGTTGGTTTTTTTTAACAAACAAACCCAGAATACAGAGAAGACCAATGGACAACCTGAAGAAAATCTGTGTTTTTTTTTTGGACTCTGCCTGGATTTTCTGTAATTTTGAAGACATAATTTTGAAGTGAAAGTGAACTGATCTCAAACTCTGAGCTCTGAATGCATACCTTTTAATAATCTTTGAACAGCCCAGTCACAGGCAGCCACATCTTTCACAAATCAGATTAACATAAAAAATTTATTTTCATATGTTTGTAAAAGAGTTTTATTTGAGGGTTATTCAGGATTTGCTTTGACGGCGTCTGTGAGGTCACGCTTAACAGTTTAATAATGAATCATCTCTTCTGGTGTTAAATCTTAGCATAACAAACCAAACTTGTTGGAGGTGTAGTATAAAATTAAAATCTTTTATTTGCCTTTGATCCATTTTTACTTTTTATCAGTAAATATTCATTTTGCATGTTGTTGACAGCTTTAAGCATATAAATGTTCAATGCTAGTTTTGGCACCTTTTGTTCTTTTCATGTCTAATGGTATTATCATTGAAGTTTTCACATCAATGTTGACGACTGTTTTTTTTTTTTATCTGTTCGCTCTGTGCTCACAAAACTTCTAAATTTCCCTATAGTTTAGAATAATGCAGCATCACTGTGATTTGAGCTTTCTTGGCCATTTATGATGTCTGTCTAGTTGTTTAGATAAGTGTAGATATATTACTTTCCTGGTGTAATCCAAGGAGACTTTATTGAGATGTTTATTTAATGTGTTGAATGTCTTCCTTCTGCTGCTGCTGTTTTAATAAATTGAATAAAACAAATGAGATGTTGCTTGTCTCCTCACTAACTTCTAATTCCTTCAGTTGATTCCCCAAAAAACATCACAAGTTGTTAAAGTTGAATTTATACATAGTTAAAGAGGTCAATTCTGAAAAGATGTGTTCTCGGCAATAACGCTTTCCTTTGGAATATAAATCAAAACATATCCACAGCCAGCTTGGTTTAATCTCTAGGCAGATAGCACAAAAAAACAGCATGCTATCTTCAGCTGCTCCAGGTTTGATCCACATGTGGCTGCTGCAGTAGCAATGTAGTACTAGGCTTTTGATAGTAGATACTTTACTGTCTGATTCTCACAAACATCAGCTGCCAATCTTGAGCAAGCTCTGTTCTGGTGGCAATGTGATTCTATATGTGGGACCACCCTTCTGCAAAAATGCTTTTTGACTTGGAAGTATTAGGACTAGCCCAGTTGTATTACAAAGGACTGGTTTCTAACTCTTGCTCTTTCCATTGTCTCTAATAAGAATTCAGCCATTATTGATCTACATGTTTGTCAAGCTTTTCTACGTGTTTCTTTTTTTAAGTCCAAAAGTCTGCTGTGGATTGGGGGTGCATTTAATCTGGACCCAGAATTTCTAAACTCCAGGTTGGAAAAAAAAAAAAGGTATAGCAAAGGTCAGCATACAGGGGTTGGACAATGAAACTGAAACATCTGTCATTTTAGTGTGGGAGGTTTCATGGCTAAATTGGACCAGCCTGGTACCCAGTCTTCATTGATTGCACATTGCACCAGTAAGAGCAGAGTGTGAAGGTTCAATTAGCAGGTTAAGAGCACAGTTTTGCTCAAAATATTGAAATGCACACAACATTATGGGTGACATACCAGAGTTCAAAAGAGGACAAATTGTTGGTGCACGTCTTGCTGGCGCATCTGTGACCAAGACAGCAAGTCTTTGTGATGTATCACGGCAGTATTAAATGTGCACCTCAACTCTCCTGTTTCCACCAGAACTGTCCGTCAGGAGCTCCACAGGGTCAATATACACGGCCGGGCTGCTATAGCCAAACCTTTGGTGACTCATGCCAATGCCAAACGTTGGTTTCAATGGTGCAAGGAGCACAAATCTTGGGCTGTGGACAATGTGAAACATGTATTGTTCTCTGATGAGTCCACCTTTACTGTTTTCCCCACATCCAGGAGAGTTACGGTGTGGAGAATCCCCAAAGAAGCGTACCACCCAGACTGTTGCATGCCCAGAGTGAAGCATGGGGGTGGATCAGTGATGGTTTGGGCTGCCATATCATGGCATTCCCTTGGCCCAATACTTGTGCTAGATGGACGCGTCACTGCCAAGGACTACCGAACCATTCTTGAGGACCATGTGCATCCAATGGTTCAAACATTGTATCCTGAAGGCGGTGCCGTGTATCAGGATGACAATGCACCAATACACACAGCAAGACTGGTGAAAGATTGGTTTGATGAACATGAAAGTGAAGTTGAACATCTCCCATGGCCTGCACAGTCACCAGATCTAAATATTATTGAGCCACTTTGGGGTGTTTTGGAGGAGCGAGTCAGGAAACGTTTTCCTCCACCAGTATCACGTAGTGACCTGGCCACTATCCTGCAAGAAGAATGGCTTAAAATCCCTCTGACCACTGTGCAGGACTTGTATATGTCATTCCCAAGACGAATTGATGCTGTATTGGCCGCAAAAGGAGGCCCTACATCATACTAATAAATTATTGTGGTCTAAAACCAGGTGTTTCACTTTCATTGTCCAACCCCTGTATATTCCACTCCTAACTGTGGCCGTAAAGCCTTCTTCTGCCTTCCTATTAGAATGCTCTGGAACCTGCTTCTGGAAGAGGCTGGAGCTAGAACGGTGTGTAGTTCATGTCCATAAGAGATTGTGTAAAAAGGAGTTGGTAGACAGCTAGGTGGAGAAGAGCATCATTGACTGTAAATAGAGAATAATAGCATGAAGTGACTAGATATAGCTGGAGATAAACTCATAAGTTGTAGATGCTGCCTGTTAGATGTAGCTACAGACCCCTGGTAGATGTTATCAGTGAACATTGTAGTTACCAACTAAGTGACTAAAGAGAAGTCTAATTAGGTGGGCTAGGTCTTATAACATCATCTCCTCGTTCACAGTTGAATGAAAAATAATATTGCAGATAATAGCTAGAAGGCTCATCGCGAAATCGGGATCAGTGTAAAGCAATTCCGTTTATTAAGCAGCTAGCTTCTTGACTGATCTATGCAAAAAGAACAGGTGAGCTATACAGCCCATAAATACTTATACCTCTGGCGTGTCTCAAAGCAACAGAAAACGTTAGAGGAAAATCTGTTTAGAAAAATATATATTCATATATCTTCATTCAAATGTGCATGAATATTTTGTTCAAGTCCAGGGGCAATTGCGCGAATTATGACCCTTCAGGCATTCCATACATACATGGTGTGGATCTCCAGCGCTGTTTCTCTCTCCGATTGGTAAGTTAAAACTTTGCTGTTTAACTCTTGATATGTCTTACCTGGTGGTTGTAGTTATGTAACACGGCTTCCCGCTTAGAAGCTGTGAAAAACGAACTCGTCCAATATAACAAGAACATTCATTAACTGCTTTCCGAAGTTTTGCCTCCGTCTCCGAATCAAAACAAAGATGGCAGCCATTGTTTGGTTGCCTCTTTCAAACTTGTGACTTCTGCATCTCATCCCACAGCGTGGTGACTTAGCTTTAGGGTAAAGTACGCCGGTGAAGTTTCCGCTGCAGTGATGTTTGGGGACAATGCAGCTTCTAAAGTTATCCTAGGGTTAAATGGGAGTAATGTGCAACGAATGAGGCGAATGAAAAGAAATAAACACACACTCTGAACAGAGATATTAAAGTTGATTAAACCGAGTCAAGCTAGTTCCAGGTTGGGCATTCGATTGTATTGGCGCACCGCAGATTCCGCGACGTCTTCCTCCCGTTTAAACCGATGCAGACGCTCTGTTTACGGGTAGCGGCTCTCTGCCTGCGCCCGGTGGTTCACCTTGGGTCTGTCAATAAACGCTTTTGAGAAACAAAAATTAATAGCTTTCAGGTCATGTGACCCAATGTCGCAGACTTTTTTGTTAAGTTTTTCTACTAAACTTGAGAAAATTAGTCACACTCATGCATTTAATGCATTCTCTTTTTAAAGAAGTTTTGTAATCAAAATTGATGAATTTGTTTGAATAGTTTTCTGGCCATGTGACCCACTGTCACACATTGAATGTTCAATTATTCTGCTAGATATCACACATACATCTAAGTGGATTTAACGCATTTCCTACAACCTCTCAATATACTGGAGGTGTTAAATGGCTTTAGCAAAATGCACTCTATAGTCTTTGTTTGAGTGCCCATGTTAAAGAAATGATAACTGATGTTTATCCTAATTATAAGATTACAAGACAGTGCTCCTTGATGTCAGTGACCCGGCAGCAGTTAGCCGGAGTGCAACAGTTCAGCAGCGCACAAATGCAGATGATCACCATGAACAAAGTGACTGCAGAAAGTCACGGACTAGAAAGTTCAAAACTGTGATAACAAGGAGACAGTGAAAGGAAATTAGATGTTGGGAGTAAACTGCATCCCTCATGGACTGATACGTTGTATTTCAGTTGTATCATCATGAACTGATGATATCGTTATATCATCAGTTCTTGAAAAACTATCCATGCTGTACTCTTGCTTTTGAATGCCAGCAGTAGTCGTAAACACAAGTCTCCATTTTTTTTAATGCTTCTGCAAAATGGACTTTCAGTGGATGCAGTAACTAAAGACAAATTTGGCAAGCAAAATACCTGAGAAGAGGTAAGATTGCCAAAGCTCTAATAAATGGTGTCAGTCTTTACTCTTGCTCCATATTGAAGAAGATGCCAATCAAACAAATAATGGCCGGACCCAGCAACCTAGCAAAAAGCCTACCCAAGGATGAGTTGAAAAATGGTGCAAGGCTCCATAATGACATGCTTGAACTCATGTTTACTCAAAGAGTGATACAAGAAGCCAGTAGTCAGGCATCATCAAAAGGTTATTTTCAGCACCCACAAATAGACTCTTTTGCAGGACACTGGAATAAGGATATTAGCAGGACCTCTAAGACGGTCATCACCCATTACCCTCCACTTTCATGTGACAGGCAGTGTTGTCCAGAAAATCCCTGATCAAGACATTCTATGTATTATGCTTCAATTTTTCCAGGCGTGGGAAAGGAACAACCTCCCTAGCCAATCAAAGAACTGATCCCCAATAGCCGTAGCACTCCTCCCATTTCCCATTGGAGGAAACGCATTCAGGAGGAAACTGTTAGAGTGATTACAGCTGGATTTTGATTAATAGTGTCATCGTTCAACAAGGAAGATATTTCTGTGTACCTTGCCAGAGCATTTAACATTGTGTATGGACTCACAGCAGGTATTGCAAATTTCTGACCATGTCATTTAGTAATTTGACAGGAAAAACTAGAGACAGAGGCATACACGAGAATGCAACATTCAGCTATGCATTCCTCTTCAACTGCCAAAGCATGCAGCTCGTCCTTGAGGTGTTTTATCATATATGTGTATTTTTTGGTAAAAACAAGCCAAACCTCAACAACTGCATCTTGCACATCAAAGACATCAAGAATGAAAACAGTGAACATGTAACTGAAGCTGAGGAAAGCATCACTGAGAAAAGTAACATTGTTGGAAAGTCACCTTTCACACACTTTTGAAGTGAGACAGGTCAAAGCCGAGTGTGAGTTTCTGTCAGAAGATTCCGGTGACATTGATGTTCTGCTGAAAGATCACATGGGGATCATCCCACTGTGGAGTGGTTTGTTTCTAAGACTTCACATGGAACTACAGTGAAGATCAGACAAGTTCAAGATGATCAGCATAATAAAGATTCACAGGTAAATTTGATTTCACCTTTGAGCTACTGCATACTATGTTTTTTTTTTTCCTAAAATCAAGATGCTGACAGGTATCAATTTATATACAGATGAGGTTTGTTGAAGGCTGGAAAATTATTTGCAGATTGCCATGAAAAGTTAAAGAATTGAGTTTTTAGTGTTCCAAACAAGAAAGTTTCCATTGAAATTGTCTGGATTTATTGGAATTCATTAAATTAACTGTAATTTCAAACAAAAATCCAAGAGTCAAATCATTTTACAGGGAAATAATGCATATGTCCTAAAGTGTGTAAAAGTAGCAAATTAAGGACCTAATTAGCATTAGATGACATCACTAATGACATCTATGTATGATAAATGCAAAATGTATATAGAGCAATATATTTTGAACATTCTTGCTTATGCAGATGGCTCTTATTAAAATATGTAACCTTATATAATTTTTTATGTTGTTATCCATCATTCAGAGCAGTGCTGGCTTCATCACCGGTTGATAGGGGAGGTATGTGATTGTATTTTTTAAGGTTATGTTTTGCTTATTTCTGCAACATTTGCTTAATCATTTTCACGAAATTCATATCAACAAATGTTCAGTTTTGCAGCAAAAGACAGTCATAGGCACTTTAAATGTGAATAAATTATGATGTTGCAGGTTATTGTAAGCCTGTTTCATGTGGCTGCCCATGCAGCGGGAATGGTGGACACAATTTTCCTCCTGAATTATTGCACAGCTGGCGTGATTTTGTTTGGGGACAGAACAGAGTGGCTGTCATTGTTTATGAAAATATATCATCGTCGTCGTCTTCCGCTTATCCGGGACCGGGCGCCGGGGCAGCAGACTCAGCAGAGACGTCCCTCTCCCCAGACACCTCCTCCAGCTCCTCCGGGGCGAGCCCAAGGCGTTCCCAGGCCAGCCGAGAGACATAGTCTTTCCAGCGTGTCCCGGGCCATCCCCTGGGCCTCCTCCCGGTGGGACGTGCCTGGAACACCTCCCGAGGAAGGCGTCCAGGAGGCATCCGGTATAGATGCCCGAGCCACCTCAACTGGCTCCTCTCGATGTGGAGGAGCAGCGGCTCTACTCCGAGCCCCTCCCGGATGGCCGAGCTCCTCACCCTATCTCTAAGGGAGTGCCCGGCCACCCTACGGAGGAAGCTCATTTCAGCCGCTTGTATCCGGGATCTCGTTCTTTCGTCATGACCCAAAGTTCATGGCCATAGGTGAGGGTAGGAACGTAGACCGACTAGTAAATCGAGAGCTTTGCTTTTCGGCTCAGCTCTCTCTCGGCTGTGAACCGCCCCAGCGCATGCTGTAGGTCTTAGCTAGAGGGAGCCAGCAGGACCACGTCATCTGCAAAAAGAAGAGACGAAATCCACTGGTCCCCAAACCAGGCCCCCTCTGGCCCTTGGCTGCGTCTAGAAATTCTGTCCATAAAAGTTATGAACAGGACTGGTGACAAAGGGCAGCCCTGCATGCACCAGGAACAGGTCCGACTTAGTGCCGGCTATGCGGACCAAACTCCTGCTCCGCTCGTACAAGGACCGGATGGCCCCTAATAAAGGGCCCCCGATTCCATACTCCTGGAGCACCCCCCACAGGGCATCACGAGGTACACAGTCGAATGCCTTCTCCAGGTCCACAAAACACATGTGAACCGGTTGGGCAAACTCCCATGAACCCTCGAGCACCCTGTAGAGGGTATAGAGCTGGTCCAGTGTTCCACGGCCGGGACGAAAAACACACTGCTCCTCCTGAAGCCGAGGTTTGACTATCGGCCAGACTCTCCTCTGCAATATCCTGACGTAGGCCTTACCAGGGAGGCTGAGGAGTGTGATCCCCCTGTAGTTGGAACACACCCTCCGGTCCCCATTCTTATGAAGGGGGACCACCGCCCCAGTCTGCCAGTCCAGAGGCACTGTACCCAACCGCCACGCAATGTTGAAGAGGCGTGTCAACCATGACAGCCCAACAACATCCAGAGATTTGAAGTACTCTGGGCGGATCTCATCCACCCCCGAAGCCTTGCCACCGCGGAGCTTTTTAACCACCTCGGTGACTCCAGCCTGGGTGATGAAACAGTCCAACCCGAGTCCCCAGCCTCTGTTTCCACCACGGAATGCGTGATGGCAGGATTGAAGAGATCCTCATAGTACTCCTTCCACCGCCCGATAATGTCTTCAGTCGAGGTCAGCAGCCTCCCACCCCCACTATAAACAGTGTTGGCGAAGCACTGCTTCCCCCTCCTAAGGCGCCGGACGGTTTGCCAGAATCGCTTCGAGGCCAACCGGTAGTCCTCCATGGCCTCACCGAACTCCTCCCAGGCCCGGGTTTTTGCCTCTGCCACAGCCCGGGCCGCAGCACGCTTGGCCTCACGGTACCCGTCAGCCACCTCAGGAGTCCCACAAGCCAACCACAGCCGATAGGACTCCTTCTTCAGCTTGACACCGCCGGGTTCGGGAATTGCTGCCGCAACAGGCACCACAGCCCTTACGGCCGCAGCCACTGGCAGCAGCATCGACAATAGATGTAGAGAACATGGTCCTCTATGTCTCCAACATCCCCCGGGATCTGGTCAAAGCTCTCCCGGAGGTGGGAGTTGAATACATCCCTGGCCGAGGGCTCCGCCAGGCGTTCCCCGCAGACCCTCACTATGTGCTTGGGCCTGCCAAGTCTGTCTGGCTTTCTCCTCCTCCAGCGGATCCAACTCACCACCAGGTGGTGATCAGTGGACAGCTCAGCCCCTCTCTTCACCCGAGTGTCCAAAACATGCGGCCGAAGGTCTGATGATACGACAACAAAGTCGATCATCGACCTCCTGCCTAGGGTGTCCTGGTGCCAAGTGCACTGATGGACACCCTTATGTTTGAACATGGTGTTCATTATGGACAATCTGTGACTAGCACACAAGTCCAATAACAAAACACCACTCGGATTCAGATCGGGGAGGCCATTCCTCCCGATCACGCCTCTCCAGGTGTCACTGTCGTTTCCCACGTGGGCATTGAAGTCCCCCAGCAGAATAATGGAGTCCCCGGGAGGGGCACTATCCAGCACCCCCGACAGGGACACCAAGAAGGCTGGGTACTCTGCACTACCGCTCGGCCCGTAGACCGAGACGACAGTCAGAGACCTATCCTCAACCCGAAGGCGCAGGGATACCACCCTCTCATCCACTGGGGTAAACCCCAACACGAGACGGCTGAGCTGGAGGCAACAAGCAAACCCACACCAGCCCGCCGCCTCTCCCCGTGGGCCACTCCAGAGTAGAAGAGAGTCCAACCCCTCTCAAGGAGATGGGTTCCAGAGCCCACCTGAAAATATATGTTTGTTTATTGTGTTATTGTGCCAATGTAAGAAGAATAAGTAAAATTCTCCCACTCGCACGTCAGTTACATGGAGTAAAACATGACTGAAATATACAAATCTGCCATGTAAACAAGTAATGCATTAGTTGAGATGTTATATATATATATATATATATATATATATATATATATATATATATATATATATAGATATTATATATAATAAAACCTCGCTGTCAGAAAGTAAACTTGTCAATAAAATAAATGACTTGAATATAGGGCATGACTACATTTGATACAAGAGGTTTAAATTTGTCATCAGAAATTAGACATGGTTTGTTTTATATTGTTTTATTATATTATTATATAATAAAATATATTATTCTATTTTTCAACTTTGACCGCTATGAAGCTGTTCTGTCATTTGTGCTGGTAAACAACTACTGGAAGTTGCTGGTTTGTGATTTTTGCTTCTACAAAAATATTCAATTTTTTGTGTGTGTTATGGTTTGTCTTTTAAGGCAGACCATTTTGAAATAATTTCAAATATGAATTTAAATGGTACTTTTGGTACTATGGTACTTTTCCTTTTTTGTTCTGTACCAATACATTAAAAAAGAAAAGAATACAGAAATTCAAGATTTAAGCAATTTTCCAAATTAGTGTACAAATACAAATAAACTTTGCAAAGTGATGCCATTAATTCTATTGATGTTTGCAAACACTTATGTGGTTGTCATTTTGAGAAGCTGCTAGTTGAATAAGAGAGTTGTCCTGTTAATTGAATTAATAATTAGACCTGAGCACCGAAATCGCTGCAAAGCCCTATTGTAATCGCAGATATTCTTATAATTCCGGGTCTTTAATTGACTTTTTGGGGGCCTAAGGATATATGAAGATTCACCAAACTAAAGGGGTGTGGCTTAATGGCTGTATAGCGGCCCCTAAACGGAGATAGCCCAATTGGTATATTGTAAAGGTTTTACATTTGATATATAGTGAGAACCCTCCAAATCAAGAAAAAAAGTCTCTTGGAGGTATTTCCTAAAACCTACAGGAAGTTGGCCATTTTGGGTCACATGGTCATTTTTGGCCATTATAGAAATTTCATACATGTCGCACTTTGACAAACTCCTCCTTGGGCTTTTGAGCTATTGGCTCCAAATTTGTCAGTATCCCTTTAAGGCATGTGGGATTAAAAGTAATCAAAAAAAAATTTTTGGAAACAGGAAGTCACCTTTTTTACTTGGAATGGTCCCTCTCTGACCCTCTGATCTGCACTAAATTCAATATGATCAATTTTACTCCAGCCCCTAAAAGATTATTGGATGGGTGTGTCCTAATTCCTCCACAGCGCCCCCTAAAATATAAAAAAAATCAGTCCCAAGCCATGCTTTGACTGAGGATGATAAAATTCAGTACAATAAATATAAGCAGGGTGGGTTTTCCTGTCAGGGTTCAAGACAGTCATCCAGTTACATCTGCGCTTGTTTCAGTTCTTATTCCAGCGACTGAATATTTCTAGATTGTTTCAATGCATTGGATGATTATGTGTCACTTCAGTCTTTGAGGACATTTTGGTGTTTTGGAGGATGCTGATGTAGACCCTCCCCTCGGCTTCCCCAGACCACTGCAGGTGAACGTTTTTAACCAGGAGTGTATCGACAGGCGATATCCATACGCCTCCATATGCTCCCTGACTATAAGCCTTCCCAAAGGGGTCATGGATGAGTAAGACTTGATGGCCCTTCTCACTGAAGCAATCAGAGACTCAGTGGGATTTGGAAATGTGTAATTCTGACTTTTATTTAGTTTGTATGTTGTTTGCAAAATGTTGTTTATATTTTTTTACTTGATACTTGTGGTTATGTTAGATTCAGACTGACCGCAATTCCAGCGGATTTTTCACCTCATTCACGGGCTGTCGCTCGCCTGACATTTCGCCAGCAATTCGCGTGGCCAACGGGCGACAGCACTCCACTCGCTTCACCATGTCATCAAATAGGAGGAGCTATTTGCTGCTTGCCGGGTTCAATTCAACATGGAGCGAGTGACAATGCTTTATTTATGGAAAAGTCAAACAACAGCGTCGACGTCTCTGGCTTCACCAGATTCTCCAGAGACGGAACCAGTTTGCAGTGTCCCACCACCTACTAGCTGCGTTTGGATGATGGTCGCTTTCAGCAATACATCTGTCTATGCAGGACCCAGTTTGAGGACCGGCTGTCCTGCGTTGGGCGATGAATCAGCCTCGGGGACACCAACTACAGGTGCCGTATCCCCGCTGCAGAACGCCTGTCCATCCGTCTTCGGTAAATAAATAAATCTCAACTCAATAGAAAAACAGCCAAATTGTACTGTCCACATCTAAATATAATAAACATTTTTGTGTCTAAACATATGGACTAGGACTGCCAAAATAGGCTACACTAGGCAAATGCTGATATGACAACAGAATGTAGCATGGTAACCATAAGTATTGAATAATTATTTAATAAAGGATGGTCTGAGACCTAGAAATCAGGCTCGCTAACAGATGCATCTGAAAATTAAATACTTATGAATAAAATATAATTTCCTGCATGAACATAGATGTACCTTGAGCTGAAAAGAGGACTATAGACACGAATTAACAGAAAAGTTCAGATTTTTCAATTCCAGCGAAATTTGCTTTGTGTCCATCGCGGGTTTTGCTTCCCTCTCGCTTCGCTTCTATTGGCGCTAATTACACAATTCGCATCGTGCCGTTTACATCGCATCCTTCGCGTCGCTTTGCACCTGAGCACGCCTCTACATAGGGTTAACATGTAAATCAACTTGAGTTAAATAAATACCACGGGTGGAAATGGTTTAAAAAGATTTAAAAAAATGTTTGGAAAAAAAGTTTTGTTATATTGTTTTTGTTATTTGATAAATATTTGGGGGTGTGAGGGGAGTGAAAAATAACAAATGCAAGGGGTTGAGAAATGTTTATAAAGATCAAAAAATATATTCAAATTTGTTATCAGCAGTTCTTAATAAATGTCTAACGTTTCTTTGCCTTTTTATTTTAAAACAAGATACAACAGGCAAAAACAATACATTTCACAAAATCTAATGGAAATAGTCCTCTCAATAATATTAAGATTTGCAGTAACTGCTAACTGAAAACCGAGACAAAATTCATTTGTCTCAAACTGGGTTCTTAAAGATTTTTCGGAGCCAAATTCAGAATTGATCGTTTTTTCCCACAGTTGGAAAATGCCGGTGTTTCTGTAGCAAAGTGAAAGGCAAATGAAAAGCATGCAAATACACATAAAAGTAAAACAAAAAATAAGGAGACACTGTACAGTTAGGGAAAAGCTTACCAAAAAAATTACAGTTACTGAAAATAACGTACTCAGATCTTTCACTGAAAAGGTGTGAAGAACAGCCTAACTAGTAAAACTAGCCTATAAAAAGTTTTACCTCTGGGAAAAACAAGTCTTTGGCCCTTTTAAACCTGAAGAGTGAAATGACACATAATCCTCCTATGCATTCAGTCGCAGGAATAAGAACAAAAACAAGCTCAGATGGAACTGGATGACTGTTTTAAACTCTGACAGAAAAACCCACCATGTTTATATTTATTACATACAAAATTTACTTATTAAGACGGATTTTTTCGTTAGACTGTTTTATTTTATTTTTTTTCTGCCGAAACACTCCTGATTAAAAAAGGCCAACCTGCAGAGGTCTGGGGAAGCCAAGGGGCGGACTTCATCAGCACCGGTCCCAAACATCAAAATGTCCTCAAAGACTGAAGTGACACATAATCTTCCAATGCATTGAAACAGTCTAAGAATCTAAATTTATATTTATTCAATACAAAATTTACCGATTTAGACAGATTTTTTTATTAGACTGTTTATAGACGATACGTTATTACTCAATTGTACTATGTGTGTTCACAATCATACAGTTTTATAATTGTCAGACATCTTTATTATTGTATTTTATTTTGTAAAACATTGTCCTTATTTGGTTGTGCGCACTTTTATTCGGTCTTGTGCTCACTTTTATTAAGTTTCGCGTGCACTTTCATTCGATCTCGCGCGTACATTCAGTCGGTCTCGTGTGCAATCTCACTCGGTCTCGCTTCTCGCGTCTTTTCGCCCAGCTATATACCATATCTACCCATTTGGAAACGGTCGGCTCTAAATCACATATAAATAATCAGATTTATTTAAAACGGTATATAAATGATAATTGTCAGCCTACACACAGATGCATGTAATAGGATTACATTAGAATTTGACTCAATTTCGCCTCCTAGAATATTTCAAGTAGTTATATCTTCCTGATGCATTATCAGATCCGCACCAGATTTTGTGTGCTTCATCATGAATAGGTGTTCAATACATGGGTATGTTCAACTGATGACATCACTTTAGTCCTGCCCACTGAGAACAAAGTCAGAGGTTTCTGTGGTGTTTGACCCTCCTTCACAATCTGTGGATGTTTCAAACTTTGTCTAACAACAGATAATTTGCCACTAAACAGGAAGCGACCACAGCCTATATCATGAAGGTCGGATTTTTGCCAAATCTTGAACACTCAACAGAGCTAAACTGAGCCTGCCTGAACAAGTCAAGATGAACGAGAGCCGTTTAGGTCTCGATGCGGGATGGGTGCGGTTGCGACACACGCTGGAGTGGCGCTTAAGTGCTGCTTGCAGCTTTAATAACAATTCATCTTGCACTTTTTATTCATTATGTAGGGAATACTTCAAGATGAGAGGGTGATTCCATGGAGACAACAGACTCGGTTAAATATCAAATGGAATGGGGGACTATATGCCACCCTATTCAACAGGTTGAAGGTGGCTTTGGAGTCATTTTTGTTAAAGTAAGATGAGGAGTTACTGTTTTGATCATGTCGTGCATGTATTTATGGTGTGAAAGTCTTAAGCCTGCATTCTCCAGAGCATCCTGTGGGGATAAAACAGAAGAACCTTAGTCAGTGCCAAGCAGTCCTTGTAATAAGAGTTGTGTTTGAATCTTAAAAAAATACTCGTACTCGTACTCATCGTCTTCCGCTTTATTAGGGACCGGGTCGCTGGGTCAGCAGACTCTGCATAGACGCCCAGACATCCCTTTCCCCAGACAGATCCTCCCAGGCCAGACAAGAGACATAGTCCCTCCGGCGTCCCCTGGGCCTCCTACCGGTTGGACGTGCCTGGAACACTTCCCGAGAAAGGCGTCCAGGAGGCATCCGCTATAGATGCCCGAGCCACCTCAACCGGCTCCTCTCGATGTGGAGGAGCAGCGGCTCTACTCTGAGGTCCTCCCGGATGGCCGAGCTCCTCACCCTATCTCTAAGGGAGTGCCCGGCCACCCTACGGAGGAAGCTCATTTCAGCCGCTTGTATCCGGGATCTCATTCTTTCGGTCATGACCCAAAGTTCATGGCCATAGGTGAGGGTAGGAAAGTAGACCAACCAGTAAATCGAGAACTTCGCTTTTCGGCTCAGCTCTTTCTTCACCACAACGAACCGGCACATCACCCACATTACTGGGGCAGCCGCACCGATCCGTCTGTTGATCTCCCGCTCCATTCTTCCCTGAACAAGACCCCGAGATACTTGAACTCCTCAACTTGAGGCAGGAACTCCCCTCCAACCTGAAGAGGACAAGCCACCCTTTTCCAGTCGAGAATCATGGCCTCGGACTTGGAGGAGCTGATCTTCATCCCAGCCACTTCCCACTCGGGTGCGAACCGCCCCAGCGCATGCTGTAGGTCTTAGCTAGAGGGGCCAGCAGGACCACGTCATCTGCAAAACGGAGAGACAAAATCCACTGGTCCCCAAACTAGACCCCCTCTGGCCCTTGGCTTCGCCTCAAAATCCTGTCCATAAAAGTTATGAACAAGACTGGTGACAAAGGGCAGCCCTGCCGGAGTCCAACATGCACCGGGAACAGGTCCGGCTTAGTGCCGACAATGCGGACCAAACTCCTGCTCCACTTGTACAGAGATCGAAAGGCCCCTAATAAAGGGCCCCTGATTCCATACTCCTGGAGCATCCCCCACAGGGCACCACGAGGGACACAGTCTAATGCCTTCTCCAGGTCCACAAAACACATGTGGACCGGTTGGGCAAACTCCCTCGAGTATCCTGTAGAGGGTATAGAGTTGGTCCAGTGTTCCACGGCCGGGACGAAAACCACACTGCTCCTCCTCAAGCCGAGGTTCTACTATTGGACGGACTCTCCTCTCCAATACCCTGGCATAGGCCTTACCAGGGAGGCTGAAGAGTGTGATCCCCTGTAGTTGGAGCACACCCTCTGGTCACCTTTCTTATGAATGGGGACCAATAACCCAGTCTGCCAGTTCAGAGGCACTGTACCCGACCACCACGCAATGTTGAAGAGGCGTGTCAGCCATGACAGCCAAACAACATCCAGAGACTTGAGGATACTCAGGGTGGATCTCATCCACCCCCGAAGCCCTGCCACCGCAGAGCTTTTTAACCACCTTGGTGACTTCAGCCTGGGTGATGAAAGAGTCTAACCCCGAGTCCCCAGCCTCTGTCTCCACCAGGGAATGCGTGATGGCAGGATTGAGGAGATCCTCGAACAACTCCTTCCACCGCCCGATAATGTCGCCAGTCGAGGTCAGCAGCCTTCCAACCCCACCGTAAACAGTGTTGGCAAAGTGCTGGTTCACCCTTCTTAGGTGCCGGACGGTTTGCCGGAATCGCTTTGAGGCCACCTGGAAGTCCTTCTTCGCGGCCTCACCGAACTCCTCCCAGGCCAGAGTTTTTGCCTCTGCCACAGCCCGGGCCGCAGCACGCTTGGCCTCACGGTACCCGTCAGACGCCTCAGGAGTCCCATAAGCCAACCACTGCCGATAGGACGACTTCTTCAGCTTGACAGCGTCCCTTACTGCTGGTGTCCACCGCCAAGTTCGGGAATTTCTGCCGCAACATGCACCGCAGCCCTTACGACTGCAGCCAATGGCAGCAGCATCGACAATAGATGTAGAGAACATGGTCCACTCGGACTCTATGTCTCCAACATTCCCCGGAATCTGGTCAAAGTTCTCCCGGAGGTGGGAGTTGAATACATCCCTGCCAGACGTTCCCAGCAGACCCTCACCATGCGCTTGGGCCTGCCAAGTCTGTCCGGCTTTCTCCTCTTCCAGCGGATCCAACTCACCACCAGGTGGTGATCAGTGAACAGCTCAGCCCCTCTCTTCACCCGAGTGTCCAAAACATGCGGCCAAAGGTCTAATGACATGACAAGAAAGTCAGTCCTCGACCTCCTGCCTAAGGTTTCCCGGTGCCAAATGCACTGATGGACACCCTTATGCTTGAACTTGGTGTTCGTTATGGACAATCCGTGACTATCACAGACGTCCAATAACAAAACACAGCTCGGATTCAGATCGGCGAGGCCATTCCTCCCGATCATGCCTCTCCAGGTGTCACTGTCGTTTCCCATGTGGGCGTTGAAGTCCCCCAGCAGAATAATGGAGTCATCCAGCACCTCCGACAGGGAAGCCAAGAATGCCAGGTACTCTGCACTACCGCTCGGTCCATAGGCCGAAATGACATGCGACCCTCTCATCCAGTGGCGTAAACTCCGACACGAGACGGCTGAGCTGGGCAACAAGCAAACCCACCCCAGCCCGCCGCCTCTCCCCGTGGGCTACTCCAGAGTAGAAGAGAGTCCAGCTCCTCTCGAGGAGATGGGTTCCAGAGCCCACGCTGTGCATGGAGGTGACCCCGACTATTTCTATTCGATATCTTTCAACCTCCCGCACAAGCTCAGGCTCCTCCCCCCCAGCGAGGTGACAGTCCACGTCCCTAGAGCCAGCCTAAACATCCGGGGATCGGGCCGCCGAGGTCTCCACCTTCGTCTGCCGCCCAATCCTCCTTGCATCGGTCCTCATATTTTCCTTTGCAAGTGTTGGGCCTACTGGGGGATGACCTTGCATCCCTCGTTCGGGCTTGGCCCGGCAAGGTCCCGCAAGGAGCAACCCAGCCACCAGGCGCTCTCCGACGAGTCCCGACCCCAGGCCTATCTCCAGGGTGGGACCCCGGCTCTGGCGTACCGTGAGATGTCACGTGCCTCGATGTAATGGTCCTTATGGGGGTGTCTTGAAAAAATATTTTTACCTTTTTGTGTATGTGTGGATGCCTTTATATATTGTTAACCACATGTATCTGTCAGGGTATGTTACATTATAATGCTATAAGAAAGAACCAGTCTGTAACAAAAGTGTCATTTCTTAATTTTTTGTTCTGTCGCGGCATATCAGGCATACCATATGGAGCAGATGGTTGCCTATATGTGCCAGGGAAGTTTTGCTGTACAAAAAGGATATCTCAAGACAGTTTTCTAATTGCGTGATTAACTTTATAAATCCCAGATTTAATCCAGCATCAGATGTTATAGTAACCTTTGTTTTTATGACCTTTAACCATTTTGAGTAATTGTGTGTTGTGTGTGTTTGTGTGTCTTGGTGGATAAGCATATATATAACTTTTGCACAGTACTGTATTTTACTGAATAATATATTGTCTTTCTTCTGTTTCTTATTACAGTGTTTGATGAGCACATTTGCTGTACAATGGTTGCTGCCTATAATCCCCCAGTGTTTGGGCCTCAAATAACAGATCAGGTGAGACCTTGAGAAATTTCATTGTCAACGTGTAATTGTAAAGTAATCATAAGGAGTAACTCTGTAGTGGTCATTACCTTCTGGGGAATACAATTGACAAGCAACTAAACACTCATGTGTAACATGGAGGTATAAGCATGTATGTTTTTGTTTTATACTTTAACAGATGCAGTGTGACGACCATGCCCAGTGCCTAAACATAAACGGCACAGAATATGAAAATGCAAAGAAAGGCAGCTGGAAATGTCTGTTGTACAAGTAAAGTGCAACGTCCGAACAGTGGTCAATGATGTTATAAATTATACGTTGGAAATAAAACTGTCGAACTTTGATATTGCTTCATGACTGTGTCTCATCTGTCCAATCTAATAGAATAATTTAAGATTAATTTTGTGACAGTGGGTCCAACAACTGAAAGCTATTGAAAACAAAACTCATCAATTTTGATTATAAAAATTAAAAATGGAAGATTTATTAATATGAGAATATGTCTCATCTGTCATCAGAATCAGAATCAGCTTTATTGCCAAGTTCGTACATACAAACAAGGAATTTGCACATTTGTACACTTTGCTCTTTTGTTCTGTTTTTGCATTACAGAATATACAAATTTACAATTTAAAATTTACAATGTACAATATACAATGTACAATGCAATATTCTGCATTACAGAATATACAAATTTACAATGTACAATATACACATATCTAATAAAAAAATGTTTAGAAAAATAACTTAACAAAAACATTGGGTCACAAGACATGAAAGCAATTACGGTAGTTTTTCTTTCTCAAGAGTGTTTGGTTTGGAAATTTATTGGCATCCTTAAGCGAACCACAGTGTGTAGAAGGGAGCAGGCAGAGAGCAGCTGCTTGTAATTAGACTGCCTGAATCGTGTCAAATGGGAGGGGGATCCCGCTGAATCCGGGGATCACCAACGTATCCAATATCCAACCTTGTGCTAATTTCACAGAGGTGCAAAAATGACTAATTCTGATCTTTGGCTGATTGGATGGTGCATCTCTAATTAAAATGTAATATATGTGATGGAATGTGTACTAAAAATCTAAAAGTGATCATTTTTATGTATGATTAATTTCTTCTTAAAATAGGCAGCTTTAGATTAATGACCTTGACCTCTCATGTCTGAGACCAAATTCACTGTAGATAATCAATGCATCTATTCGGCTTCTTTTCAGAGACCTTTGCTTAAGAACTTACCAGCAGTACTTTTTGTATTGGTGCCGACACAAACGTGCTTTTTCTTAACAGCAATGGAACCCAACCGAAACCATCTGTGCCCTGAACCAGGAAGATCCTCTAGTCCTTCTTCTAGAACACAAAAGGTTTCCAAAGGACAAGAAGCTAGAAGCAGTCAAAGGGCTAGATTTATAGTGACTCCTTTCCACAAGTCCCCCATTATTAGTAACGATGCTGCTTTGCAGAGAAAACCTGCTGAAGCAGCTCCTGGGAAAGCGCTGTCATCTCGGAGAGGCCTATTTCTGGCCACAGCTGGACAGCTGACTGCTACAGCTGTTGGAGAACGTTCTCCTCAAGCTGCTGCCACTGCTGCTGCCACTGCTGAAAACTCAAAGGAACTGGTTCCATCTTCGGGTTCAGCACAGGGGACGCAAATGGAAATGGCACAGTCAGGTTCTCTTAGCAAGGTAACTAAACATATATTGACTTACTTAGAAGTAGGTTTTCAAAATCATTCCGTTTTAAACTCTTAAACCTGAAGGGCCCAACTTGTTTATTTGCATGACATAAGATGACAACATAATACACTTTGAAGTTAGTCCATACTTTACTCCTTTTGTCTCTTCTTGAGGCTTGTCTCCTTGTTCACGCTACTTTCTAACATTATTGGTCCCTGCAGTCACAGAATCTGGGCTTGCAGCCTAAAGCAGAAGAATCAGGAGGTTTAGGAATGATCCTTGTGACTCAGTGAAGATGATGAGGTGGAGTACATGTTGAACTGTAGATTGGTTCTCAGTGTCTCGACAATCTAAATGTTTTCAGTGATTGTCTTTGTATTCTGGCCTTAGCTTTCTCCCACTATAACCACAGTTATCACCGATGGCACCAAAGAAAGTTTCCTGCATGGTTTAAAAACCAGAAAGGTCCAAAAACAGTTTCTGTTTCATTTGGTTGGGGGAGCAAGGCAGGTTAAATGTTGAACTAATAATTATCTGTAACTTCATCCCATTCACTGCTAAACTTATGTTACTGTGATGTTTCGAAAAGTATCCACCTGTAAATATCTGTCATAGGAATGCTGTGCGCTGCTGGGGGAGCAAGACCTACAGTTTATTTACTCAAACACCCAGAGCTGTTCAGTTGCATGCTTAATTATTAAACGGGAATATTGATAGAGGGGAAACAAGAACCTCCTTGAAAGTTGTAAAGGTAGGAAATCTTTGTAGGAAGTCTTTGTTTGCTCATCCCATCATGTGATCTGGCTTGTAACAAACTTCACTTGAACATGTTAAATAGGCTAAAGTGTTTCTCAAATCTAAGGTTAAGAGGTAAAAGCACAAGTAGTTTTATTACTAAAAAGTTTTCTCTTGAGGCAGATATTAAAACTGCAGGATCAAAGTTATGAACAGGACCGGTGACAACTGTAGGACACAGTAACTGCTGTTTGGCAGGCAGAGCTGTGTTAGTAAAGAAAATGTCCACACATGCTGAGCTTAATAAATGCATTTTAGAAGCCCGTTTGTTCTTGCCTTCTTTCTCTCATTCATTTATTGAAAAAGCATGCCTGTCATTTTTTCACTCCAAAGACTGCTGGAAAAAACGCACCAAGGTCTACTCCAAAGGACACCATGACATCTCAACCACCATCCACCTCAGAGCCTCCGCCAAACCACACAGGCAAAGGGAGGAATGTGTCCACCTTGGTCAAAGCTCAGATGGGTTAGTTGAGCCTTTTGTCTGCAAACTTTGTGAGATGCAGGGAAGCTTTTATTGATCTCAGACCATTGATGCAGAGTATCGTTTTAGGTAGCTGAGCTGTTGCAAAGATATGGATAAATATGAACTGCTGATTGTTTTGCTCCTACCAATTAAACCCAGTCAGACCACTTAACTGTGGGACGCATTGTGTCCAATGAGGAGACTTATATAAATACAGTATTACACCCAGTCTATCAACGTGTTGAATTTGATTTCACTACTTTTAGTTCTTAATAAGTTTGAGAAAAAAGTTAAGGGTCAGGAAAAATATCAGTTTCTGGACTTTATTCCCTATCTATTGTCAAATGTATCTAATGTTGTGTGTGTTCTTTCTCCCTCCTTCGTGTCCTTCATTCTGACTTTCTTTCTTTCTGTTGTTCCTTGTACCCTACCTCACTTCCTCTCTTCCTTTCTGGTGTCTTTGATTCTTTCTACCTATGATCATTCTTTCTTTGTCTTTCTTCTTTTATTATGTCCTTCCTCCCTGCTCTCTCTTCTCTCTGTCCATCTGTCCAGTTTCTGTTTTTTCCTCCCAGCCTGACATCAGTAGAAATGCAGTATATGCCATCATTTCTAGTGAATTTTAGTATTTTAGAATGGACATAACAGGTTTTGGGGAAGTTTAAACATAAAGAACCATCTAAAAAAAGATTTAAGAGCATTAAACTGTGATTAGGTTTACAAGTAGAAGGAATAATTTACAAGTAAAAGGGATAACTATTAACACAATGGACTCTGCTACAATTTATTTAACATTTTGAAAACAGGATTTGGTCTGTGTTCTAATGATGAGGAGCAATAAAATGTAGATGTGTCATTCTATTTGGTTAGAATTATTAAATATTTAAAACTTCTGGTCTGTGGTAAAAATTATTTGTAGAATCTAATGTACACAGCTCGATTTACCTGAAGTAATAAAAAAATATTTAGTATTCAGTTAATAATAGTTCTGGCACAGAGATCTTAATTGGCCCAAGTAAAATCAGCACCATCAGAGATTAAAAACAGGTGTGGATAATTCATTATTTAAAGGTGAACTTGGTGCGGACCGTTTCCAATGAGCTCTGGTCAGAGGTTTACATCCACTCATCATTTTTAATTTGGACTTTTAAGGATTTATTTAAATAGTTTATTTTCTGTGATGGACTGATTATAGATTTCCGATTACAACTGGACATAAGTGAGGAAAGAGCAGGGAGGACTTTTATTTAATTCTTACTACTTCAGTCATAATGAACAGCATTGGTAAGAGCTCCAAACCAGTCATATGTAATACTGAGCTTCATTTTATTTTATCTCATCTTAGTTAAATAAAATAATACACAATGTATCTACAATCTAATGGTTTTTTGCTTTTACACAAATCATGATGCCTGACTTTATATGTGTTCCAGTTGGGAAGAAGAAGAAGAGGAAAATGGGAACATACAGTCTGGTCCCAAAAAAGAAGGTGAAGACTGTTAAACAACCGGAGAAGGCAGGTCCATTTATTATTCATTTCTGTATACCCTGAGGTATACTGTATATACCTGTATATATACTTTATATTCTGTATACACATCAGCAGCACCGCTGTCGCCTCGTCAGTTAACATTCCCTAATTGCTGCCTTTAACACACTGTGCTGAATGCGCTGAGACAGGTGAGAGTACTGGACCCCAGGTTTGGGTAGTTTGATCTGAAGCGTTGCCACTTCTGAATAGAACGGGTCCAAACAGAACTGCAGGCTGCCATGCCTTAAAGCATGGATGACTGAACAGACGGGGCGGGGCCTGTGTGGGTTGCAATATAGAAACTAATTTGGGTGAATGTTTTTGATCTGTGTCTGATGCTGCTGTGTGTTGCCTTTAACTCTCCGCTGACTGTAACCCAGAGAAACAAATCTGTCCTCTTGTAAACCAGACTGATAATTAGCCTCTGTAAAGATAGTAACTATCAACATTTTTTCATTATTTATGGTTATGATACTTTATCATAAATGGTGGATGGTTAATCAAGTGATCTTTCATTTAAATACAACAAAATAAACTTAAATATCTGTGGGGTTGCTTCTGCATTGATATAATCTTGACGCAGATCTTTATATTTCCGTATGTGTTCTGTTACTGCACCAAGTTTTACTGAATACAGTTGTTTTGGGTGGAGGTCAGACAAGACATTTAACTAAAATTCTTGTTTCTATTTTTCCACAGAGAGAAAAGCCAAAAGCAGGCTTGAAGAAGAATCATCCTGCAGTAACTGAGCCAGAGACGCTAAACGCTGGAGTAGAGACAGCTAAGGTGAAGGGGAAAATGTCTTTAGAAGACCGGCATGTTGAATACACAGAGGTGGCTTTGGACTGTCTAGACCTGAAAGCTCAGGAAGAGCTTCTCTCTCCTTCTCTTTCAGGTAAAAAGAATACATTTGTTGAATTAGTCGCATGCCCTGAACTTTAGTGACCTGATAATGTTGTACCGTGTTGCAGGAGAGGCTGAGGAGAAGGAAACAGACCTGTCAGAGGAGCTGCCGCTGTGTTGTTGTCGCATGGAGACTCCGAACAACGGAGGGAGCTTTTCTATACACAATCAGTCCTGCATGGCCATGGAGAGCTCAGATGGAATGGTAAAAATACTGTAAATGAAATCTTTGGTATGCACCTGACAACATGGGCGGTTTGGGGGAACCTATTACAGTTTAAATAAAGATGTTTTTGAGGTTCAGATAATTGTACCATTGGTCATTTTTAGAAACACTTTATCTGTAAATATATGTTCCATTTGCCACTTAATAAATGTGCTCTGATGACATGTTTTTATGCTCTAAATGTTCCTCACTGATTTACAGCTGCCCCAGAGAAATTGTATCTGGGTGTACTGCTATGAAGGGCTTTATTTGCATTAGGCCTACATCTGAACAAATCTGCTGCAGGTGACCGCCCATCTGAGTGGCATCACTGTGTGAGTGACCCCAAGCTCTCTTTACGTTGATATCATTTATTTAAATACAATTCAGTCAAATGAAGACGCTGGGGGGGGGGGGAGGGGTGTTAATGGAGTAAAATCTAGATGAGTGAAGAATATTTGTCTCATATATACAGAATTGATGTATGTAAACATCTTTGTGTTGCCATTAGTATTCTCAAACAGCAAAGTAAACTCTGTGGATTACCTTGGACTATTAGTTCAGTGACACCACATGCAGTGGTGTCACATCTGTTACTTCAAGGCTGGACTACTATAATTCTTTACCATCTTCAGCTGATCCAAAATGCTGCAGCAAGAGTTCTGATGAAAATTAAAAAGATAGATCATATTTCTCCTATTTTAGCTTCCCTTCATTGGCTCCCTGTTAAATACAGAATAGAATTTAAAATTCTCCTCCTCACATATAAAGCCCTTAATGATCTAGCTCCATCATACATCAGAGATCTGATTGTTCCATATGTTCCTAACAGAGCACTTTGTTCTCAGACTGCAGGTTTACTGGTGGTTCCTAGAGTCTCTAGAAGTAGAATGGGAGGCAGATCCTTTAGTTATCAGGCTCCTCTCCTGTGGAACCAGCTCCCAGTTTTAGTCCGTGAGGCAGACACCCTGTCTACTTTTAAGGCTAGGCTTAAAACTTTTATTTTTGATAAAGCTTATAGTTAGAGTGGCTTAGGTTATCCTGAGCTATCTGTGTAGTTATGCTGCTATAGGCTTAGGCTGCTGGAGGACATAATGACCACATTCATTCTCTCTGGTACATTCTCATACTACTCGCCAATTTTGCATTATTTGCTGTTATTTCAGCTTTTAACTTTGTTCTTTTCTCTTCCTAGAAGCTACACCTGGCCTGGCTCTGTGTCTACCTGTGACACCTTTCTGGAGAGCGGAATCATCCGAGCTTCTGCTGGCAACAACTTAATGTTCACCCTCTACAGATGATCTACATAGCCCTGTCTTTTTAGTGTTTAACCCTTTCTCTCTCCTAGACATAGTTACTGACTGAGCTTCTACTGTGACTAACTCTATGTTCTCTCTTTCAGACTCTAACCTTGAAAACTGGATCAGAGTTTATCTGTTCTTTCTTTCTAGGTGAAACGACTAAAGGAGCTACATCCATTAACATTTACTTTTCCTTCCCATAAAAAGTACTGCTGGATCAGTGCTTCTTTGTTCTCTTTGTGTCTCTGCTCTGTTCTCTCTAACCCCGAGTCGGTCGTGGCAGATGGCCGCTCACACTGAGCCTGGTTCTGGTTCTGCTGGAGGTTTCTTCCTGTTAAAAGGGAGTTTTTCCTCTCCACTGTCGCTACATGCATGCTCAGTATGAGGGATTGCTGCAAAGTCAACACCAGTGACTGTCCACTGTCTCTACATGTTCATCCAGGAGGAGAGAATGCTGCAAGTCACTGACTGGATGCAATCTGCTGGGTTTCCTTAGATAGAAAAACTTTTTGTCCAATTTGAATAAATAACTGAATCTGACTGAACTGTTCAATGGTTACGATTAATTGGAATGTATGAACCTGAGACGACGTGTTGTGAATTGGCTCTATATAAATAAACTGAATTGAATTGAATACATCTCCAGTTTCTTTACAAAAATACCACATGCCAGAAACTGTAGATTTTCTAAATACTTTGAACAGTCCATACATCGCCTTTTATGGTCTCATGATTTCCTAGATGAATTCCCAGTAATAGGAAACAAGTTGTAGGGAGTCATCCCTCTATGTAAAGTTTATGTCTTGCTGAAGGTGACCAGGTGCCATTCTCGTTGACTCTGTGGTGTTGGAGACCTGTTATTTGTAATCTTGCAGATGTGATGGTAACAGCTGTTATTATCTGGATGGTTTCTTCCCAGCTGAGTCGTTGCCAGAGGCCCGTGATGAAGCCAGAATTAATGCGGCCCTCAAACACAGTCCATCTGCTGGTTTTGTGCGAGGATCACCGAGCCGGCATGGTCAAGCATCAGTGCTGCCCTGGCTGTGGATTATTCTGCAGGGTGGTAAGAACAAACGGAGCACTGGATTTTTGTCATTAAAACTATAGTCTGAACAGTTGAGGAAAAATGAAAATAAATGTGGTTTAAAATTTTAGGGTTTTACATATTCTGACATTTTTATTCTGATCTGGTCTTTATTAGGTTGAAAATGATTAGAATCTATGTGCAAAAAGTCACATTAGATTCCACACTTGTGATTTATTAAACAAAAATAAAATCAAAATGAATTTTGTGAAAAACACCTATAACCCATGATTCAGCATCCTTTAACAGCCAATAACTGTAAGTAGTTCTATGTTGGAGGAGTTTCGGCCTACTCTTCTTTACAACTACTTTGCCTGTATCACACTGTTTTTGACTAGCTTTAGTTTAAACTTTTTTATTTGATAAAAATGTGTGTTAGTTCTCTGTTAAAAGGAAAAAAATACTGTGACAGATTAGAGCCTTCTTTTACTGGCAGAGACACTGCCAGGGTATAGTATTTTCCCCCTTACAGTCTTGAGCATATAAAATCCCACCTTGTGAAATCACGAATCAGGGGCTGCTTTCTGCTTCAGGACCTGGACGACTTTCTGTAGTTCATTGAACTCTGAATTCTGCTCTCTAGCAGAACAAAGGAGAATGTCTGGCTGTCAGTTTGTGACCTTAAGCTTGTGTTACGCAACAGGACAGTGATTCAAAACACTCCAGCAAGTCCACCTTTAAAAACAAAAAGATGGAGAATTTCGAGAGGTCTAGTCAAAGTCCAGACTTCTGTGTGATTAACAAGCTTTGGCTTAACCTTAAACAGGAAATTCATGCTCTGAAACTCTCCAGTGTGGCTACATTAAGTCAGTTCTGGGTCAAAATTCCTTCACAGTGATGTACAAGACTGATTTCCAGGTATCACAGATTACAGTTGATGTCACCAAGGGTGGAATAAGCAGTTATTAGGTTTAGAGGAAATTAACTTTTTCACATTTTAGTTTGGATAGCCTTTTTGATAAATAAAACCATCATTTAAAAACTGCTTTTCATTTTACTCAGGTTATCTTTGTCTGATAATAAAATATATTTGAGGATCTTAAACATTTAAATGTGTGAAAAAGCAAAAACAAGAAATCTGTAACAAACACTTTCATGGTAAGTAGTAGAGGCCATGATAATTAATCAGAGGCCAAAGTATAGGGTACTTTCCTCTGACCTTTGTCAGAGAAATGAAGACCAATTAACCTTAAGAACAAAAACTATAATATATATCACATTTTTATAAACTTTCCAAACTATCAGCTTTGGTCCTCCTAAAAAAAACCTGTAAGATCCCTGGTTTTTGTAAAGGTTTGTCTTGTCTGTACCGATCTTATGTAGCCAGTGTGTTCTCAGTCTAGTTCCTCTATGCATGAAATGATGATGCTATGTAACAAACCCGAGTCAATATGCAGTTTGTACCTCAAACCTGCTGCTAATATTTATCCTATACATATACTGTATGTATATAAATGATTTCAAAGTTATTTGAAACGTCTCTATCTGAGCTCTGAAACAGAGAGTCCTTCCTGTACTGATGGGATCTGGCTAACATGGCTTGTCTCCATGGTTTTGTGATGTGTAAAAAGCAGCTGATGCAAACGGGACAGCATTGATCCGATCCGTTACTGGTTCCTTTGGCTTCCTGAATGCCGGGACAATCTGTCTGCTGTTGCTTTCTTTATTTTCAGAGATCTATACAGGTGGTTAGAGCTCTGCCTACTATCAGGGTCCAAACATATTTCCATGATATTTCTAGCTGTTATTTTAAGATGGTGGAGGTGTTTTATGTCAACGGGAGAAGCAGAAGGAGTCCATACAGCTGTGGGACCTTTGTAAGAACTAGAGATGCACCCATCAGATTTTTGTGGCTAGGATTTCTGGTTTTTGTAAATCTTTTACCTGCTAATAGTGATTTTTCGTTAAGAACTATAACATAATATCGGTTAGCATTTCTGCTGTGATTGGTTGTTAATTATTTATGTTGGAGTCGACAGTGAAATAGAGCAGTCACTATAAAACAGGGTTTTACAACAAAATAGTTACATTTTTTAACTATAGCGTCTTAAATTAGACATTAGGACTGTTAGCTTGGCTAGCATTGCAAAACCAGCTGTCCTTGAGAATGTAGACCTCACTTTTCTAAAAGGACCCAAACATTTCCACATATAGCTTGTTCTATACCAGACACAGGTTGAACCCTGAAAATGATGAAACTGAGCGACTATGCTGTAGTTTGTCCAGCCGTCCTGTTATTTACTGAAAGTATTTCTCACTCTCGCTGTCTAAATGCACTAGAGACATGTCTCCATGTGTATCAGAGGATAGTTTCATGTTAAGCTACTATTTAGCCTCCTTCACTCAGTAAGTGCATCCACAACGGAAGTGTTGGTGTCAGTGCAACCTGGTGGCATTCACTGCTTCTGACTGGCCGGTCACTAGGGATGGACCGTATGGACTTAAAAGGTCTAGCATGATATTTTGGGGTATTTACCTTGATAACAATGACAGTGATGAACGGTATTAAAAAATCCATTGCAGTCTTTTTTTGGTGATATATTGTATAGATGGTACTGCACATCTCTGCAGTCAGAGCAATACAAACACAAATTACTGTCCCTAAACACAAAATGAAACAGAATAAAACCAACAAGTTACCAGTTATTGAATAGACTACATTTCAGTCATATATTAAGTAGTGCAATTTCATTACCAAACAGTGTATAATTATAGTATTTAATTATATTTTTAATGCTCTCATGGAAACAACAAAGTAACAAAACCAACCATACTTGTAGTTTTTGGGCTTAACAAACAGCACGATTTAGAGTTAATTGTTATAACAACAATTCGAAATGAGAAATGATCACATGATCACTAAGCTGCACACTAGATAACCTGGTGGAATCGCTTCCTGCCATCCCAGCCTCTGCTGTTGGACAATAAGATCATATTCTCTTCAGACATGTTATTTAAAGTTGACCTAATCAACCATGGCAAGACGAGGATTAGGAGATGATGGAAAGCCTAAGATGTCCCCTGAGACAAAATTAAAATGCCAAGTAAATCTGAACACCTGAACGTTTTGGAAAGTAAAACCTGACCTTATTTCCATGGTTTCTCGCTCATTTCTCAGGGTTCCTTCATGGAGTGCAGGCCATATGGTAATATTTCCCACCGCTTTCATCGTGACTGTGCCTCCATACTGAACGATCGCAGATTTTGCCCCCACTGTGGGGAGGATGCCAGTGGGGCGATGGAGGTCACGCTTTCAAATCCTGATCTGTCACCCTTAGTACCCAGATCAAATCCTGGACCTTTACTTCCTGTTGTCGCCACTCTGCCTTCGGGCCTAACTACACCCGCTGTCCCTCAGATACTGAAGGCAAAGAAGAGCAGCCAGCCACACAGAAGTAGGGATGAGAGCCAGACAAGGTAAGTCTTTCCTTATATGTAGAAGATGGACAGAATCAGCCCTTTAAAGGTCTATTCCACTCTGTTACAACACAGAACCAATGGTAACCTTTGTTTTTTTTATTTTCAAGGTTAAAGGGAGAAGATGTACATCCTAAAAAGTCTCTGGAGACCATCCTCATGTCACTGGATGATGAGAAGTAAGTTTGTAAAGAAATGCTTAAAAGAAGAAGAACCTACAGCTTCCACTGTCACATAAATGATGATCGAGACATTTTTTCTTTTTTTTAGCATGAAACGGAAGAAAGTGAAAGGCCCCACCAGGCAGCTATACGTATCTGCAAAGCAAGGAGACCTCCAGATGGTCATTCAGCTTCTCGGTAAAACAGATTCTCAGACGGTCTCCTTGGTACTGAAAGTTTCCCTAATCTTTAGGAATATTGGGATGTAGGAGCGGGACTCTTCTTTTTAACATGAACATTTAATTTGGCTGCGTTAGTTTGCTGAACTTTATTATAATTTCTGCTTGGTTCAACATATTCTGGATGATTCATGAACCGGTGGAATTACAAAACATCGAGTTCCAAAGTCACACTTGTCCCAGAAGTTAGGAGCAGGATGTCTGTACAAATCTGCGGTGTTACTTTGAGAAAGTGGTTATTATGTACTTTAAATGGCAGAAAGTGCTTTAAAACGTCCCTGTAAGCCTAAAAATTGGTTTCTGCAGTTGATGGGAAGGACCCCAACTTTTTGATGGAGGGACACAACAAACGCACCGCACTTCATGCAGCAGCTGCTGAGGGTCATCAGGAGATCTGCCACATGCTGGTCCAGGTAAGGCAACAATACAGCACCAAACTGAAGAATATCCAGAGGAACAAAATGAATGTTTTCTATCAAAAACAACCTGCTTTCAGGTCTGAAACCTTATGGTTTCATGGTTGGAAAGCCAGACGCAGGATTTATGGTCAGTTAAACTGAAGGTTTAAAAATGACCTTTGGCTTAAGTTGAGGACAAAAGGAGGGACTTTAGAATCCATTCATACTTAAGCCGACTATTTGTCAAATTCTTTTGATCCACATGTTACTCTTCCGACATATTTAAATTCTTAAACCTATGTCTGAAAATGTAACCATACTGTACAGTTAAGCCCAAAATGATTTATATCTCTGGCAGATTTCGAGTTATTACTGCAACCAAACTCAGCTCATTTCATGTTTCCACTGGTATTTTGATGAATTATGTGAAGTCTTAAGAGGTCGCTAGTCCTGCTTACATCACATTAATATTACATCCAGCCAGAAGCAACATGTTGTTAATATTAAAAGATGACTTTAAACCTACATTTTGGGCATAGATGTAACTAAAAGACAACAAATTTATGCTTGAATAAAACTTTTTTGTGACATTCTTAGTCCTCCAGCCTATTAAAAACATGAGAAGTGGGACCAAAGAATAGCCGTTCATATATTCTGACACGTGACTGTAGTGTTACAAAGGGGTAAATCCATGTCATGCTAATTATGAAGATGTTTACAGTAGAGTGACAGGACAGTCACATAACTATGGAGAGCTGTTTCATTCAAAATTAAATAAATACTCCTATTGATAAAATATTAATAAATATTCCATGAAATAAAACAAAATAATTATGTTAAAATAAATTTTCATCTTATTTTTTAAATTAATTTCAAGATTTATTTAATTAACAGCGCCGTGACAGGCTTTTATGGCCGGTCTGACACCAGGGGAGCCAGGCTCCCTCCGGCTTGCTGTCTTCTGGCGGCCACAGCCACGAATCGAGCTTGGCCCTGCTGTCCCAGCGCCGCCCCACAGATAAAACTCCGCCCCCTCATTTGGATATAAGAACATTAAATTATAAGAGCTTAAAATGAAAAACGGGGTTAAAAAATAAAAGTCACTGAAATACATAAAATAGCTTTACAAAATAAAAGTGTCACACAATAAAACTGCATCATAAATAAATCTTTAAGTCAGTCAGTCAGTCATTTTCTACCGCTTATTCCATAGTGGGTCACGGGGAGCTGGTGCCTATCTCCAGCAGTCTCTGGGCGAGAGGCGGGATAAACCCTGGACAGGTCGCCAGTCCATCACAGGGCAACACACAAACAACCACGCACACACTCATTCATACACCTGAGGGAAATTTAGAGTTACCAATTAACCTAACACGGGGCTGCACGGTGGCGCAGTTGGTAGCACTGTTGCCTTGCAGCAAGGTCCTGGGTTCGATTCCTGGCCGGGGGTCTTTCTGCATGGAGTTTGCATGTTCTGCCCGTGTATGCGTGGGTTCCCACCGGGTACTCCGGCTTCCTCCCACAGTCCAAAGACAAATCTTTAAGTAAATTAAATAAATCTTGAAATGAATTAAATAAAACAAGATTAAAATGTCTTTTAACATAATTATTTTGTTTTATTTCATGGGGATATTTATTTATTTCGTGGAATATTTATTAATAATTTATCAATAGCAGTATTTATTTATTTATTTAATTATAGTGAAACGGCTCTCCATACATAACGGTTCTCATGTTGAATATAATTAAATGTTCTACTTCTACTGGATCATAAAGACAACGTTTTTCTCATTTGTTTTAAGTTATTGTTTGGTCAGATTCCCAGGATATGTATTTCAGTCCACCACACCTTTTGAAATCCCATTTCCTGATGGTCAGAGAATGTAGTGTAACACTGGTCACACATCTCACCTGCTTGCAAGGAAGACTCTAGTTGACTCACCTGTGTTCTCTCACCCTCCTTATGGCTGTGTATCAAACATCTAAGGTATTATTATCATTATATTCAATGTTATCATACTTCAGCAGCAGTGGGAATAATTATTGCTTTTCCAGTTCAAATATGTGTTATTACATTATATTCTAAATGTTTGTTTTAAATCCTTTTATTGTTATTATTATTTCAGTGCTACCATGAAACTGTTTTTTTCACTCATGTTTATTATACCATGAGATCTTGTTTCTGGCCCATGCCTAAATATATTGCCAATGTTGAGAATCATATTTTGTGGGGTTTTTAAAACTTCTCACAGATCATAGTGTCCTCCTCAACTAAGAAGCAGGAAACAGGGAAGCTTCCACAATATAAAAATGTGTCAAATGAAACTGTCTTGAGCCCATATTGTTCAGGACTGAGAACCCCGAGCTGCTGCGTTTCTGTGTGAGACGATGTTGATGGTTTTGTGTCCATATGTGTGTAAAGGCTGGAGCCAACCTGGACATGTTTGATGAGGAGCACAGAACACCGCTGATTGCAGCCTGCGAAAACAACCATCTGGACACAGTGAAGTACCTGGTCAGAGCCGGAGCTACAGTTGGTCACAAGGTGGGACATCAAGCACTAACTTACTGCCAGCTGCCACCCATTAAACTCATGCATTGTTTATTCTGATCTCTGCTGTCTACATCCATTACTTGTCCATCGTTTTCTGAATTCATGTGAATTTGATCTTTTAGAGCTTCTGAACGTGTGAGTATATTAACAGTAGCTCAAATGTAGCACTGAAATCCAATCGCTCATTAGACGCAATTTGGACTAAACTACCAGGCTCTGATTGCGCATATCCACATATATTTTCATGGAAAGGGACCAACATGGACGGATTTCCGAGTGAATGTGTGTAAACAGAACATTTGTAAAATCACATCGGATTCATAAAATAGAAGGTGAACTTAAATGAAGAGTCAGTAGTAGGGGTGCACAGATTGCAGTTTTCTGGACAATCACAGATAACTGATCTTTAAAAAACCTCACCTGCCGATTCCGATTTGGGCTGATACCGATTTTCTTTATAACTGACACTGTCAGGTAGAAAGAATTAATCTGATTAATCATGAATAATCAATTATTGAAATAATCATCAACTAATTTAGTAATCGGATAATTGTTAACTGGTGTATACAGACTCAAAAAAAATACCATTTGCTCTAAGACCAACCCACTCACAGCAGTAATTAGGCCAAAATTGCACAAAAAATATCTACATTTTGCACAAAAACCTTCTTTGTCTTTAAATATGCTCTATCCAGAACTCCTGAAGTGGCATAGCTTTAGCTTCACCTGGTTCAAATTCTGTAAAAAAAAATCTCCAATTAAGTACCCTTTAATATCTGATTATTTATCAGTTAATCAAAAAAAATAACCCACAGATTAATCGATTAGCAAAATAATAATTAGTTGCAGCCCTACTTTCAGGTGTCATAAGGTCACAACACACCTTCAGTGTTCCACGTCTGCAGAGGAAAACTGAAAACGTTAAATAAACCTAATTATATTTAGCGCCAATGAACTTATCTTTGAAGGAGGAAAGAATTAGACAGCAAACATTTTCTAACGGATTCGTACAGTTCAGAAGGCCCTCTCTGATCTGCTGCTGTAACACAGTTTTAACTAAGGAAGGCCAGAAAGAAATACAGCAGAATATCTGACAGATTGTGCTAGTTAGTGTCCTTGTTATTTTGTTCAATGTGAATCATAATGTCATCCCAGGATATCATGGGTTTTACCTGTCTGCATCTGGCTGCTAAACTGGGACATTATGATGTTGTCCATCATCTGCTCAACAAGGCATCCAAATACATCAACTGTCAGGTAAACATGCCTATAGCCTTCCTGTACTAACTGCTGGGATCACCTGCTGTTACACCTGAAATCAGTCAACCCCCAACAGTTTCCTATAAATACAAAACCCATGTGTGTGAAAATGAGTTTACTGGCTTTACTGTCTGATCAGGATAATGGGGGGTGGACTCCCATCACCTGGGCCATTGAACACAAGCACAAAGAGCTGGTTCATCTGTTTCTGAAGAAAGGGGCTGATGTTAACATCAGAGACAAGGTAAGTGTGGACCACACACACCACAGGCCTGACAGTGGATCCATGTTTAGCTGTTGCAGACATACTGTAGGTGCACAGGTGTTCTGTACATAATACATCGTATTAAATATTGTGCAATACGCAATTATTGATGTCAGAAAATGATGCACGTACTGCTCCTAATAATAATCTGGCTCCTAATGCCAGGGGTCAGCGACCTTTACAACCCAAAGAGCGATCTTCACTTTCCCTCGTGCTGAATAAAATTTGTCTAAATGATCCTTTGAAAAAAACAATTTAACCTAATATTGGACCTCAATTTTCTTTCTATTTTTAAAATTATGGATCAAAGATAATATAAATGACATTTACAAAACAAGAATACATTGCTTTCTCCAATCGAATGCTTAATTTTCATGGACAATGAAGGAAAAGGCTGAATGCTCCCCAGGCGCCACACAATGGCAGCCCATTGCTCTCTAAAGAATGGGTTAAATGCAGAGGACAAATTCTCCATTGTGAGATCAATAAAGTTTAAATTACTATTATTAAATTATGAATTATCTGGGCTGCATGTGGCACAGTTGCTAGCACTGTTGCCCTGTAGCAAGAAGGTCCTGGGTTCTACTCCCGGCCAGGGTCTTTTCAACATGGAGTTTACATGTTCTCCCTGTGCATGCGTGGGTTCTCTCTGGGTACTCCAGCTTCCTCCCACAGTCCAAAAACATGGCTGTTAGGTTAATTGGTCTCTCTAAATTGCCCTTAGGTGTGAATGAGTGTGTGCATGTTGTTTGTCCTGTATATCTCTGTGTTGGCCTACGATGGATTGGCAACCTTTCCAGGGTGGACCCTACCTCTCGCCCGTAGACTGCCCCGTAACCCTCTATGGAATAAGAGGTATAGAAGATGAATAAATGAATGAACGAATATTAATTATCTATCTAATCCCAATCATGTCTGCTTGGATGCAATGTTCAGTAGGATGTAACATGTCATACATTCTTGTTACGCATAGCTATAATATATTTGGCCAGTTAATTTACTCCAAGGTGTCTTAATGCCCACAGCAGGAGTATTTGTGTAGTGACTAAGATGCCAGAGCTCATGGAGACTGGTGGGCATATCGTGTTACAGTAAAGACAGAAGAGAGTCCGGAAAATGAGGGTGAATCCTAATCAGTGTTTACACAATTTGCTGCAATGGTATCGTAATGAAATAAAAGTATAGAAAACATAATCAGACCAGAAAAGTACAATAATACTGTTTTAAATTTTTTGTCAGTGTTTGTGTGGTTGTTTGGAGCCAATATGTAAACTGTAATAAAAATGTTATGAATTATCTTATGCAAGACAGACCGCAAGTTCTCGTGACTCCAACCATCAGCTGTCCTGTTTACCTAACAGTGGTAGGAAGCTTTCTGTCTCTGTTCCATTTTTATGCTCATCTTTTATTTATACTACATTAGGGATGATCAAACAGATGCTGCTATGATGTGACAAATATCCATGTATATGAGCAAATGATGTCAGGTAACTTCATCTCAGATCAGATATATTTAAAGTGACTTTATTTTAGAAATATTTACCGCTGTGGATAAATTGTTGGCTCTCTGTGTGGCCTGACAGTTTGAAGACAAACTGCAGCATTGAGTTACATTGCATCTGTTAGCAGCAACAAAGACAAAGAAATGGAAACCTTTCCCAGACATTTTTCGGAAGAAGACCCTTAGCACTGTGGGACCCATGTAATTATTAAAAAACTAGTTTGCTTGACTGAGACCGTTTGTTTGCAGAGTTCGTTCTGGTGTATACATTAATAAAAGTCATATATTTCTGATCATTACTATGTTGACCTCTGCCTTGGGCTTTGTGCAGGAAGAAAATGTCTGTCTGCACTGGGCAGCTCTGTCGGGGTGTGATGACATCGCTCAGGCCCTGTTGGAGGCTGGATGCGACCTGAACGCCATCAGCATTCACGGGGACACACCGCTTCATATCGCTGCCAGAGAGAACCACCTACAGTGTGTCATGTGAGTGTGTAGTCTGCAGTCAAAGATCTGCTGGATTCTCCAGACATTTATCCATCTCAGATCAGACAGAAACCCAAAAGACCACAAGTTCCTAATTGGTGTGAAAGGATCAGTAATTAAAGAGTAATGACGTTCTTATGGACAGGAACGGCCCACGTCTGGAATTGTAGTGTCTCCAAATAAATTACACAATTAAGGAAATACAGGCATCTTAAGTTTTTTTGTTATTACCACATCTAGAATTGCCAAACATTGCATAAAATATGAAATAGTCCCATGGTTTAAACGTAACAAGGCTTTCTGTATTAAATTATTGTTTGTTGAGTCAATGCAGATCTATTTGTAGAGGATGATACTGGTGAGCTGCAACTCAGGCTGTATGCTAAATCCCTCAAGACAATCTCAGAATCACTCATCACTCATTGGAGGAATGTATACAAGGTACACAGAAAGGACAAATGGTAGGTATTTGAAGTCACTGATGAAGAAATTTGTGACATCAAACAATCTTTAGTTAAAGAAATCCTCAGAGAAGCAAGAGGCAGTAGGAGATGGAAGCAGGGTCAAAGTGTCCTGTCGACAAGACATCCAAGACAGTGATACAAAATATCTGACCCTGGTTAAAAGAACCATCATCATCAGTGTTTTAATCAGGATCTAGTCTGTTAGAACATAAGAGTTTCAGCTTAATATTGGTTTCATTTTTATGATTAAAATTGTCATAAAATTAACATTTTGCTGCCATAATTGCTCCAGACCTGAAGAAGCTATTTGGATGATTTGTTAAATATTTTCAAGAAACAAGACAAGAAGCCCAGTTGCCAATTCTGTTTAAGCTCTTAGGATTGACATCTGCCAAGAAGTCTAATTTTATAATCATATTCATGTTGTGATTATTAATATGAATATATTAATATTTTATTAAATAATAATTTGGTCTGTTAAGGGTTGTCCTGTGAATACCAGCCCAGTAAGGCGATGGTATTAGGACAAAATAAAAAGGTGTGAGACGAGCTCTAACATTATTGAACAGCATAAACTCTGTATACACATGGAATAAATTCACACAATTTCTTAAAATACAAGAATTTATTAACAAAAATAAGTCAACTCAAAGTCAAACATTTCAATCAAACTCTTTACTATGCTAAAATAATCCAACTAAACTACCAAGCAGAATGAAAGAATAATGAAGACTAATGGTCTATGTACAAGCGAATCAAAGATAGTTGACAACCATGACCGAAAGAGTGATGCAACATTACAATGCAATATTTATGTTTGAGAACCAAGGATTATCTTGAAGAATCTGGAAATAAAGTTAAGTTAGTCTTGGAACTAACTTAGGCAATAATTGGTATACCTTCAAACAACCACTGAAGGTATACCAATACCAATACTCGGATGATTCTGCAGTTGTGGGTTGGATCAGAGATGGACAAGAAGATGAGTACAGGAAGGTGGTGGACCGCTTTGTGGCATGGTGTGGAAACAATCATCTCATTTTGAACGTGACTAAAACAAAGGAGATGATTGTAGATTTTAAGAGAAACAGGAATAAGTCAAAAACTATTTCTATCATGGGAGAAGAAGTGGAGGTGGTGGAGGAGTATAAATACCTCGGTGTTCACCTGGACAACAGACTAGAGTGGAGATGCAACTGTGAAGCCATCTACAAGAAGGGACAGAGCAGACTGTACTTCTTGAGGAAGCTTAGGTCCTTTGGTGTTTGCAGCAAGATGTTGCATATCTTCTATAAGTCTGTTGTGGAGAGTATGATCTCTTCTGCCATCATCTGCTGGGGAAGCAGCATCAGAGCCAGGGACTTAAAAAAGCTCAACAAGCTGATAAAAAAGGCTGGTTCTGTTCTGGGGACTCCTCTAGAACCTCTGGAGATCATTGTGGAAAGATGGATTCTTCATAAAATGAAGAACATTATGGAGAACCCTGAGCATCCTCTTCATGAGACTGTCCTACAACAACAGAGTGTCTTCAGTCAGAGGCTTCTTCAGATCTGCTGTAAGACGGAGCGCTACAGGAGATCCTTCCTGCCCACAGCCATCAGCATCTACAACGTTCTTTGAAGAAACCTTCATGATGAACTACAACATAATTTAATTTCCCTTTGGGATTAATAAAGTGTTTGTGAATTGCATTGAATTTCAATCAAATAACATTTTAAAGAATGATTTGCTGAATAAAATCAAGCTTCTGGATGACTAATTCTCAACAGTGTTTAATTAGCTGCCTTTATTTATTAAAATAATATTTAAAGAAATATTATTTTGAATAAGAACCAAACGTTTTGGATAAATGGGTCCTACAGGTGTTTAATTAGTTATCACGTTTAGTAAAATAATATTTAAGGAAATATTACTTCCTAGATTGGAAACAAACAACCTTTCTGGGTAAATGATCTTCAGCTGACTCATAAGGTGGGCCAGCACATGTTCTTAGCCATTAGAGGTTGGAGCTAACAAAAGCTTGTCATCAGAATCAAACACATACCTTAAAAATACCACCAATAAAAGGGTTGAAATGCATAAGTGTGGACAGAAACGTGATTAAATGAATATTATTTATCTTAAACTAATCTCTGCCCAAGCATTACCTCATACGTGAACCGTGCTAAGGAGAAGTTGTCCTCGGCGTTGAGGAAACATCCACGTGTGGGTAAACAAAAGGTTAACTTGCAGCTAACCTCTGTAACTGTGGGGTGAGGCAGCTGGTTCTGCAGAACAGTACGACAAAGGCACGTTGAGTGGCCGCGATGTGGCACGGCAGCTCTCGCTACCTGGACGTGCGATGCGGTCCCAGCCTTCTCTTCCAGGCCATGGGGGAAATCCGCTTTGATTAAGGCTGCTTCTGGAGGTGTCAGAAGAAAAGCGAAGTCAAGCTTGTCTTATTTTTTATAAATGAATGAATGCCGGATACTTGAACAGCAAATCATTACTTTGTTGCATGTGATCATAGTCAGTCTGGATCCAAGTTGAAGAGGTATGTCTGCTTGCCAGCATCTCCTTCCAGCTCCGCTGAGGACCTGTGTCGAGGAGCTCTGTTTGTTGGAACGCAGGGTTTTTATTCAAACAGTGATGTTATGGGAAGTCCTTCCGCTCCTGGGCTGAGTTAGGAATAGGTTACTGTGATTTATTTTGAAAATTCCAGAAAAGATCAAACTGGTCTTTAAATGTTGTAATCCATGGCTGGAATTCCAACATTCGACTTAAGTAATGTTTATTCGTGTGTATTTGTGCATAACAGAGGCATGGAAAGGTTACTTTTGTTCCTCAAAAAAAGTGGAAGCAAGTTAAAAACGGAAACCTTTTGCAACTTGCATTGCTAATAAACCCCCCAGTGCTGCCAGTTTGTTTTCTTGATTAAACATTACTTGTTTTATATGGTCTGCAGGTTGTTTTTGTCTCATGGGGCGGATGTATCTCAGAAGAACAAGGAAGGTGACACCGCTCTGGAGCTCAGTGTGAGTGGCTCAAAGGTGTGGACAGCGCTCAACACCAACAAGAAGCTTACTGATGCCAGGAGAGAAAGAGACTGTCAAGGAGAGAGACAGCTCAGCAGGTAGGTGCTACTCTGTAGGGGCTGTAGCAAGATCTGAGAAAATCTGGCCTTAGAGTGCAGCTGACAGGGAAGTTAATGGAAGATTTTCACGCTTGGCCAGCAGGCACAATGGTGAGGGTGACATTGTTTACTGGAGCCTACATTTAGTCATCACTAGTTCAAATCTTAAAATACTTATACTGATCAAAGCTGTAGTGGATAATTTAGAGGTACTGTAGCTATAAAAAGTTTCTGATTTGTAAAACCTTTAATTCTCAGAGACACAATTTTACTGCTATTTGCTGCCTGGTAAAATAAAAAATAGACTTTAATAATGAAACCTTTTGTAAATTTTGTATGCCTCATTTGGTGTTTTATAATCTTCATAACTTTCCCTGATAAAGCAGTAGCCTTTAGAAGCTGAAGAGAAGCAAGCAGGTCTAGTTAAATCCTGAAAAAAAAGGTCATGTAGACAGTTTCTAATAATTAATGGGTTCAGCATTGGTGGAGGAGCACACAATGGAAGAACGAGCAGAAGCAGAGCTAGCAGAGCTGAATGTTTACTATAGGGAGCCTGTGGTCCATGAAGATGTTGGAAAGAAAACAGCTGCTTTACTCTCATGTGCTTCGTGTCTTTAACTGCTGCATCCCTGGCTCACACCTGATAAGACCAATAAGTGGGTTCTGTAACATACCTTCCAGATTATGAACTTCTTAAAGCTCTTAAGTATTTTTTTGTTTATGTCACTTGGTCCCATAATCTAAAATCATTAAAAGAACGTATGCCTTCTGAAAGGAGTAAATGTATTCTATATTAGAACTTCTTTGAAATTAGCTAAATTAAATGAAGTAACAATAACTTTGCAAACCCATCTGTTCAGAGAGTAATACTGCATGCTACGATACAATTTGAGAAGGGCTAAACAGTATTCAGAAATGGATAGAGCCAAAATAAGTCCTTTAAAAAGCAAAATACACCCTATCAACAAGCTTAAAATAGAAAGGTTCTGTACTGAAAACACCTACATGATTGTAGCTGTTTTTTTGTTCTTTATCATTTTACCTGTTCCATTTTACATTGGGATTAAAACTGTATTTTTGGGTTTAATTGAATTAAATTCCATATTGAGCAGAAGCAGCCGATTTTTTGGCTGACCAGCCCTAATCAGTGATTGGTTTGTCAGAAACCAAGAAAATTAGATGTTTCTCCAAACAGTGAACCATCCATTCCTAAGTGCCAGTGCTTTTGTGTGGAAGTTGTTAATGCAGGAGGAAGACTTTATTAGTTATTTTCAGTGTCAGGTTTTATTAGAGGAAGGACACATGTGTCAGAAACCTCTAGAAAGGGAGCTGTTTTCTGCAGAGGCACGTCAGAGGTTCTTGGTGAGACTTTAGCAAAGAACAGAAAGTCAGACATGTTACAGCAATGTTGATTTTTAAGGTAAGGTTCTACATTTTCACAGACTGATGTTTACAGTTAGAGCTCTATTAATTGTTTTAATTGTGTTTGCTGCTAACTGCCATGCTAAACCCTATAATTGTTAATGATACATTTTCTTTAATTAATAATCATCTGTTAATTATTTATAGCTCTTAAAGATGAAACTGTATCAGCAATTCAGAGCTTTAACAAAACAAAATCTCTGAATGGTGCATCTGTATGATGAAGCTTTTGTGTTCCTTTTGTTTGTGTGCATACAGCAGAAAACTAGAAGCATTTTTCTTTAGACTGGAAGAATAATAGTAGAACTCCCTTTTTACATGGCCGGGTTGGCCTTTTCCACTTCCTTTCTTCTTTTTTTGCTGAGCTGGGTTACATGCATGAGATTGCTATTGATTGTCGACCGTCTCCACTTAGCCGATTGGCCGTGTCTTTATACTGGATATGCCTCAGCCATCTGTGTAGCTTAATGTATATATTTTTAAATAATAGGGGCTCTTTGTGAAACCGATTGCTTAGTTGTTTTATTTTACCTTTCAGATGTTAATAAGGTTCAACATTTGTTTTCCTCTTTAAGGGATATTTCCCGGGGATATGAGGCAGTTCCTATCAGCTGTGTTAATGGCGTTGATAGTGAACCATGTCCTGAGAACTTTAAATATATACCAGACAATTGTCTCAGCTCACCACTGAACATAGACAAGGACATCACCCATCTTCAGGTAAGTCTTGATCTTTACCTGTGAAGTCTAAACCTATCACAGGCTCCTTGAGAAGATGGGGCATGCAGCATGTTTCCTCTTTCTATTGTCTGAATTGTGAAATGTTAAAGCTAATAGTTGAATTGTTTGAATGCATTTTGTCACAAAGCACTGTAGCTGTACAGACGACTGCTCATCGAGCTCCTGTAGGTGTGGTCAGCTCAGCCTGCGATGCTGGTATGACAGCGTAAGTCCACACAGACACACTCCTGAAATCCCATTTTAGAAGTGTTAACATTCTAATTTCTACTCTTTGTGTACTTTGATGAGCTTTGTGTGACATGCTTCGGTGTAGATTCCACAGAGATACAGCAGCTTCCCCTTCAGCCCTGTCAGTCCAGCTCTGTTTATACAGTGCCTTGTGAAAGTATTCGGCCCCGTGAACTTTTCAACCTCTTGCCACATTTCAGGCTTCAAACATAAAGATATAAAATTCTAATTTTTTGTGAAGAATCAACAACAAGTGGGACACAATCGTGAAGTGAAATGAAATTTATTGGATGTGTCAAACCTTTTTAACAAATAAGAAACTGAAAAGTGGGGCGTGGAATATTATTCAGCCCTTTTACTTTCAGTGCAACAAACCCACTCCAGAAGTTCAGTGAGGATCTCTGAATGATCCAATGTTGTCCCAAATGACTGATGATGATAAATAGGATCCTCCTGTGTGTCATCAAGTCTCCGTATAAATGCACCTGCTCTGTGATAGTCTCAGGGTTCTGTTCAAAGCGCAGAGAGCATCATGAAGACCAAGGAACACACCAGGCAGGTCTGAGATACTGTTGTGGAGAAGTTTAAAGTCGGATTTGGATACAAAAATATTTCCCAAGCTTTAAACATCCCAAGGAGCTCTGTGCAAGCAATCATATTGAAATGGAAGGAGTATCAGACCACTGCAAATCTACCAAGACCCGGCCGTCCCTCTAAACTTTAATCTCAAACAAGGAGAAGACTGATCAGAGATGCAGCCAAGAGGCCCATGATCACTCTGGATGAACTGCAGAGATCTACAGCTGACGTGGGAGAGTCTGTCCATAGGACAACAATCAGTCGTACACTGCACAAATCTGGCCTTTATGGAAGAGTGGCAAGAAGAAAGCCATTTCTCAAAGATATCCATAAAAGGTCTCATTTAAAGTTTGCCACAAGCCACCTGGGAGACACACCATGTGGAAGAAGGTGCTCTGGTCAGATGAAACCAAAATCAAACTGTTTGGCCACAATGCAAAACGATATGTTTGGCGTAAAAGCAACACAGCTCATCACCCTGAACACACCATCCCCACTGTCAAACATGGTGGTGGCAGCATCATGGTTTGGGCCTGGTTTTCGTCAGCAGAGACAGGGAAGATGGTCAAAATTGATGGGAAGATGGATGGGTCCAAATACAGGACCATTCTGGAAGAAAACCTGTTGGAGTCTGCAAGAGACCTGAGACTGGGACGGAGATTTATCTTCCAACAAGACAATGATCCAAAACATAAAGCCAAATCTACAATGGAAATGGTTCACCAATAAACGTATCCAGGTGTTGGAATGGCCAAGTCAAAGTCCAGACCTGAATTCAATCAAGAATCTGTGGAAAGAGCTGAAGACTGCTGTTCACAAACGCTCTCCATCCAACCTCACTGAGCTCCAGCTGTTTTGCAAGGAAGAATGGGCAAGAATTTCAGTCTCTTGATGTGCAAAACTGACAGACATCCCCCAAGCGACTTGCAGCTGTAAATGCAGCAAAGGGTGGCGCTACAAAGTATTAACGCAAGGGGGCCGAATAATATTGCACGCCCTACTTTTCAGTTTTTTATTTGTTAAAAAAGTTTGACACATCCAATAAATTTAATTCCACTTCACGATTGTGTCCCACTTGTTGTTGATTCTTCACAAAAAATTAGAATTTTATATCTTTATGTTTGAAGCCGGAAATGTGGCAAGAGGTTGAAAAGTTCAAGAGGAATACTTTCGCAAGGCACTGTAGAAGCTGCTATTTGGAAGCAGCTGACGTTAGCCTGAGAGTCCACATGTCTGCTGGATCAACTGGGACTTCATGTGTATGAAGCTTTAGAAGGTTTAAGATGTTGTTTGCATGAAGTGTCTCCTTGGCAGGTTACTGTTTCGGCACAAAGGTTCCATTCTAAAACAAATTGGACATTTTGATATTGGGTTTAGAAAAGAAAAAATGAACAACACAAAGAAGCTCAAGCTTCAGCTAAATTCAAATGTTTTTGCTTGGAACCAAAATAAAATATAAACACAATGATTTGCATAGCCATATCCAGAATATGTGACAAAGAAACTCTTCATTTGACTGACTGTGGTACCAGTTCCACATGACTAGACTCAGGACTAGATTGGACCTAAAATGTTGATCTATCGAACCTGTAACTGTATTTTTCTATCGTTTTATTATGTTTGCTTATGGGATTTGTTAGGGTGATTTGGCTCAGAAAGACCCCAGAAATATTCATTTAAACCCAGGAAAAAGTGTCTGATTTTTCTTTTAAAAGTACCTTTCCTTTCTAAACAACTTATGATGCGGGTCAGAACACCAGCTTACCTATCAATGCAGATATAGAATAATATGGTGTTTTTAAAAGCTTCAACACACCCATGTATTCAAATACAAATAGTTTATGATACAAGGCTTGTTGCCTTTGTGCTCATTTAAAATGCAACAAAACATTAATTAGAAATGAACTGAATTCGGTTTGAATTGACTTTGAATTCAAGGTTCCGGCTGACTTGTTAAATATCATCATTGAACATGTATAGAACACTCTGAGCATCTGTGCTCATTTATGTGACGGATCTTTTTATGGCATCTCTGATATTCACAGGTTAAATCACATTTCTTTCAGTCAACATTCATTCATTTCTTGCGTGTTTCTGCAGGAGGGTCGGCTACCATTGGACTTCTGTCAGTGGGAGCCTCCAGTGCTGTTTGAGTGTAATCATGCCTGCTCCTGCTGGAGGACCTGTAGGAACCGTGTGATACAGAATGGACTCAGGTGGGCTGGACCCAGATTCTCTAACAGCTGAGTGTAGTTTGTTTCCACCTTGGTGCTTCATATATTTAATAAGTTATTTGTCTATTTTAAAAATGCATGTAATTAATGGCACATTTAAATAATTATTAAATTAGTTATTTTATTTAGTTTTTGCTCTTTTCACCCTCCATATACGGAGGGGTGGCAAAGTGAATTTGGCAGCACAAAAAGGGCTCTTCTCTATTGCACAGTTATTTATGGGGAGTTTTTGTAAATGCAACAGTAAAATAGGGTGAAACATTCACTTTTTATTTAGACAAAAGTACCTTCAGACACCTGGAAAATATCTCCAAGGATCGTCCACTATTCTCTTCCTAATGTTTTGGAAGACTTTTTTCCATACAACACAAGTGTATACAGGTCCTTCTCAAAATATTAGCATATTGTGATAAAGTTAATTATTTTCCATAATGTCATGATGAAAATTTAACATTCATATATTTTAGATTCATTGCACACTAACTGAAATATTTCAGGTCTTTTGTTGTCTTAATACGGATGATTTTGGCATACAGCTCATGAAAACCCAAAATTCCTATCTCACAAAATTAGCATATTTCATCCGACCAATAAAAGAAAAGTGTTTTTAATACAAAAAACGTCAACCTTCAAATAATCATGTACAGTTATGCACTCAATACTTGGTCGGGAATCCTTTTGCAGAAATGACTGCTTCAATGCGGCGTGGCATGGAGGCAATCAGCCTGTGGCACTGCTGAGGTCTTATGGAGGCCCAGGATGCTTCGATAGCGGCCTTTAGCTCATCCAGAGTGTTGGGTCTTGAGTCTCTCAACGTTCTCTTCACAATATCCCACAGATTCTCTATGGGGTTCAGGTCAGGAGAGTTGGCAGGCCAATTGAGCACAGTGATACCATGGTCAGTAAACCATTTACCAGTGGTTTTGGCACTGTGAGCAGGTGCCAGGTCGTGCTGAAAAATGAAATCTTCATCTCCATAAAGCTTTTCAGCAGATGGAAGCATGAAGTGCTCCAAAATCTCCTGATAGCTAGCTGCATTGACCCTGCCCTTGATAAAACACAGTGGACCAACACCAGCAGCTGACACGGCACCCCAGACCATCACTGACTGTGGGTACTTGACACTGGACTTCTGGCATTTTGGCATTTCCTTCTCCCCAGTCTTCCTCCAGACTCTGGCACCTTGATTTCTGAATGACATGCAGAATTTGCTTTCATCCGAAAAAAGTACTTTGGACCACTGAGCAACAGTCCAGTGCTGCTTCTCTGTAGCCCAGGTCAGGCACTTCTACTGCTGTTTTTGGTTCAAAAGTGGCTTGACCTGGGGAATGTGGCACCTGTAGCCCATTTCCTGCACACGCCTGTGCACGGTGGCTCTGGATGTTTCTACTCCAGACTCAGTCCACTGCTTCCGCAGGTCCCCCAAGGTCTGGAATCGGCCCTTCTCCACAATCTTCCTCAGGGTCCGGTCACCTCTTCTCGTTGTGCAGCGTTTTCTGCCACACTTTTTCCTTCCCACAGACTTCCCACTGAGGTGCCTTGATACAGCACTCTGGGAACAGCCTATTCGTACAGAAATGTCTTTCTGTGTCTTACCCTCTTGCTTGAGGGTGTCAATAGTGGACCTCTGGACAGCAGTCAGGTCGGCAGTCTTACCCATGATTGGGGTTTTGAGTGATGAACCAGGCTGGGAGTTTTAAAGGCCCCAGGAATCTTTTGCAGGTGTTTAGAGTTAACTCGTTGATTCAGATGATTAGGTTCATAGCTCGTTTAGAGACCCTTTTAATGATATGCTAATTTTGTGAGATAGGACTTTTGGGTTTTCATGAGCTGTATGCCAAAATCATCTGTATTAAGACAATAAAAGACCTGAAATATTTCAGTTAGTGTGCAATAAATCTAAAATATATGAATGTTAAATTTTCATCATGACATTATGGAAAATAATGAACTTTATCACATTATGCTAATATTTTGAGAAGGACCTGTATGTGGGAAAAGGGTTTGAGGTTTTGCCTTGAATTACATCTACAGCGTGCCTCCATTTAACTCAGATTAACTAACCTGTCAGAGGCTTTCTAGAATTGCGCCGCTCAAGGTGGCAGCAGGTTGGAGTAACTCTGTTACTTTTGATTCTGATTTATTCTTTTTTGGAAACTATTCCTCTTGTGGTGGAGACAGTTGATTTTTTTTGGATGACTGTCCACTCCAGTGTTGGATGCTGTGCAGCTTGGAGGATTTTTCTTAATACTTTCTATTTTTGGACATTTGTCATGATGCAATGCCATGGCAACAGGGTTGTTTCTTACAACCGGGAGCAGCTGATTAATATCTCAAAAGCTCAAATAATACTTCAGCTACAACCCCAAATCCCTGATGAGTTGAAAAGGAGACGCCGTGGATGCAGAGCAGGAGCTAAGAGAAGAGAGAGAAGGAGGAAGTTCAAACCATCTCTTCCGTCTATTTTGATGGGCAATGTGAGATCATTGGGAAACAAGTTGGATGAACTCCAAGCCCTACAAAGGACCCAGCCAGAGTACCGGGCATGCAGTATCATGTGTTTTACTGAGACATGGATGCAGGATCATATCCCTGACTCCAGCGTCTCTCTGCCGGGCTTTTTAACCATACGAGCAGACAGAGATTTAAAGAGGAGTGGCAAATGTAAAGGAGGTGGACTGGCAGTACTTGTGAACAACAGATGGTGTAATCCAGGACATGTAACTGTGAAGTGTCATCTCTGCAGTCCAGATATTGAACTGTTAGCAGTAAGTTTTCGTCCATATTATTTACCCAGAGAGTTCACCAGTGTTATTTTGGCAACAGTTTACGTTCCACCTTCTGCTGTTGCCGACACTGCATGTGATGCCATCAGCTCAGTTGTTGCTAAGCTACAGACACAAAACCTCAATGATTTTGTGGCAATTTCTGGTGATTTTAACCATGCTTCACCCTCTGCTACACTTCCAACATTTCAACAATTTGTCAGCTGCTCTACCAGAGAAAACAAAACATTGGATTTGTTTTATGCAAATGCCAAGGACTCATACATCTCTACAGCAAGAACTCCTCTAGGCAAATCAGATCACAATCTTGTTTTTCGCTGCTCGAAATATAAGCCCCTTGTTCAGAGGCAACCTGTAATAAAGAGGTCTGTGAGAAAATGGTCACAGTAAGCTGAAGAAGCTCTGCAAAGTTGCTTTGAGGCTACAGACTGGGACGCACTGTGCCAGCCACATGGAGAGGACATCAATGCCATGACTGAGTGTGTAACCGACTATATAAACGTCTGTGTGGATAACATCATCCCCACCAGAACCATGAGATGCTTCTCCAATAACAAACCTTGGATCACCAGTGACCTGAAGGACCTGCTTAACAAGAAAAAAAGAGCCTTCAGAGAGGGAGACAGAGAATTATTGAGGAGTTTACAGAAGCAACTTAAAGTAAATGGTAAATGGACTGAACTTATATAGCGCTTTTCCAGTCATACAGACCGCTCAAAGCGCTATACACTAGAGCCACATTCACCCAATTGCACTCACTAACGCTCACACATTCATACACCGATACGCAGATCGGTAGGCAACTTGAGGTTAAGTGCCTTGCCCAGGGGCAAATCGACCTATGGCAGGAGGAAGCTGGAATCGAACCCACAACCTTCTGATTGCAAGACGACTACTCTTCCTACTGAGCCACAGTCGCCTGAGCCCAAATCGATAAGAGACAGCAAGGAGGTGTACAAAAAGAAGTTGGAGAGCAAGCTCCAGCAAAACAATATCAGAGATGTGTGGACAGGGATGAAGAAGATCACAGGCTTCAAACAGAAGGATGATCAGACCGATGGAGGTCTGGACAGAGCCAATGAACTGGTCACATTCTTCAATAGGTTCAGTTCAGAAACAAGCTTTGCATCCTCCTCTCCTGCTCACAGCCAAACAGACATTCCACCCTCCTTTGACCCACAGGACCCACAGCTGTCCAGTAACACCTCAAATTTTTTATCTGAATAGGAATAAGGCTGCAGGTCCAAATCATGTCATCCCTAGAGTCCTGAAGGCCTGTGCAGAGCAGCTCTGTGGGATTCTGCAGCACCTCTTCAACCTTAGCCTGGCCCAGAAGAAGGTTCCGGTGTTGTGGAAGACCTCCTGTCTTGTTCCGCTACCAAAGAAAACTCACCCATCAGTCCTCAATGACTATAGACCTGTTGCCCTGACATCCCAAATCATGAAGGTCCTAGAGAGACTCCTGTTGGCCCACCTGAGTAAGCAAACAGTAAACTATCATGACCTCCTTCAGTTTGCTTATCGCTGTGGAGTTGGAGTTGTAGATGCCATCAAACACCTGCTTCAACAAACCCACTGTCATCTGGACAAAGCCAGCAGCACTGTGAGGATCATGTTCTTTGATTTCTCCAGAACATTTAATACAATTCAATCTGATTTGCTTTGTCAGAAACTCCAGAAGACTCAGGTAGAGGCCTCAACAATCTCCTGGATCAAAGACTACCTGACAAACAGAACACAGTTTGTGAGACTGAAGGGTTGTGAGTCTAACCAGGTAGTCAGCAGCACAGGAGCACCACAGGGGTACTCTCACCATTCCTTTTCACTCTGTACACCTCAGACTTCCAGTACAAGACAGACTCCTGTCATCTGCAGAAATACTCGAATGATTCTGCAGCCGTGGGGTGGATCAGAGATGGACAAGAAGCTGAGTTCAGGAAGGTGGTGGACCACTTTGTGGCATGGTGTGGAACCAATCATCTCATTTTGAATGTGACTAAAACAAAGGAGATGATTGTAGATTTTAAGAGAAACAGGAATAAGTCAAAAACTATTTCTATCATGGGAGAAGAAGTGGAGGTGGTGGAGGAGTATAAATACCTCGGTGTTCACCTGGACAACAGACTAGAGTGGAGATGCAACTGTGAAGCCATCTACAAGAAGGGACAGAGCAGACTGTACTTCTTGAGGAAGCTTAGGTCCTTCAGTGTTTGCAGCAAGATGCTGCATATCTTCTATAAGTCTGGTGTGGAGAGTGTGATCTCTTCTGCCATCATCTGCTGGGGAAGCAGCATCAGAGCCAGGGACTTAAAAAAGCTCAATAAGCTGATAAAGAAGGCTGGTTCTGTTCTGGGGACTCCTCTGGAACCTCTGGAGAACATTGTGGAAAGAAAGATTCTTCATAAAATGAAGAACATTATGGAGAACCCTGAGCATCCTCTTCATGAGACTGTCCTACAACAACAGAGTGTCTTCAGTCAGAGGCTTCTTCAGATCTGCTGTAAGACGGAGCGCTACAGGAGATCCTTCCTGCCCACAGCCATCAGCATCTACAACGTCTCTTTGAAGAAACCTTCATGATGAACTACAACATCATTTAATTTCCCTTTGGGATTAATAAAGTATTTTTGAATTGAATTGAATTGATTTGAATTAAAGAGCCATGACATCATCTGCGCCTTGATGCATTGTTTAAAGACAAGAAAAGCTCTAACTGCAAAGTAATAAAATTCTCTCTCATTCTTCTGACATTTAGCAAATAGAAATAATTTTGGTATCCTAACTGACATAAAACAGAAAAAGCTCAGTCTGATCTAATGTCTGTGTGAATAAATTATGAATATTTTTACAGTGTCTGCAAGTATCTAGTTGTTGCAGTATGTGATTCACATCAAAAACCTGCCTCTATTACTTTTCACTTTACCTACACTACCAGCATGAAAACTGTATAGCGGCATGGTTGTCAGATAAAATTAAAGAAACTTTTGAATTTTCCATTTGTTGAAGAGATCTCCTTCCTTTCCAGCACAATGAGATTAAATATGTGTGTGCTGTTTGTTACAGGGTCCGTCTGCAGCTCTACAAGACAGAGAAGATGGGCTGGGGAGTGAGGGCCTTGCAAGAAATACCTCAAGGAACATTTATTTGCGAGTGAGGATATGCTGACTAATTAAATCCATTGTTGTACTGCTTGTAATGCTGTAGAGCTATAGCATGGTAAGCTTTGTTCTGTATATTTTAACAGGTACGTAGGAGAGATCATCAGTAATGCTGAGGCTGACAAACGAGAGAACGACTCTTTCCTCTTCACTCTGGACAACAAGGTGATGTACATCTTTGCATGTTTTTAGTAAATCCAGACACTGTAGGATGTTCAGCATAAAAACGTCCATGATGAAGTAGAAGTGATCCTGTGCGGTTGTTCCATGTCTGCTCTTGTCCTCACTTACCTGTTCATCATTAACGGTGCTGACCAATCACTGGAACTGACTGTCTTCGTCCACTCACTGTCAGACTGAGCCGTCTTTAGCTTTAATAATTATTCATAGGGAGATTCTGTTTTAGAATAAAGGTTGATGAAAATGATTGAGCTGTAACTGAGGCTGCACGTCCTGTTTCCATACTTCATTTGCCTACAGCATAAGTATCCTTAGGATGTTAAAACTGAGTTTCTCTTGTTGAACAAGGTTCCTTACCCTGTATCTGATCAGGGTAAAAAGAAAGTACACCCTTGTTCTAATCTGAGGTGTTATAATTCAGAACATTACGAAAGAATCACGTGTTTCTTACTAACTGAGAAAGTGAGGTAAGTGTAACTTTTAATGTACTAAGAACCTTAGATGACACACTGCACTCATATGTTGCTCCTAAAAGAAACATTGATGTAGCACACAGGTGCTTTTATCCAGATGCATTGATCGATCTATCATCATCAGGAGTGATCTCCTCAATAAAGGATTGGACATTTTATATTAATACAAAAGAGGAATTAGACCAGCAATGATCCCAGTGAAGCAGTGCCTTCCAGAATTTAAACTAGAAATTAGCTGAAGTAGAGAAATATTTCAAAAAGCTGCCAATCTTCCAAGGAGTGAACACGACATGAATGAGGTGGTAGGGGTTTGTCCTGTAACCGGTGCCGGTTCGAATCCACGCTCTCTCCGTCTCAATCGTTGTGTCCTTGGACAGGACACTTGACCGCCGTGCCTGCTGATGGAGCCTGCCGATTGTATAGTGCTCTGCTACTATTAACGTTACTGTGTGACAGTATCACATTAAAGTAATCTGCGTGAAACCATAAAAAATAGATATTAAAAAGATAAACTAAATATTAATGTTTCTATTATTTTTCTGGATATGCAAGAATGTCTTGTATATGTTTGTTCATGTATAAAATGATCCACTTGGATAATTATTTGGACCACAGCCCAGCCAGAACATCAGATAAGGTTCAGGGGTTCTGCTGTGAGGGGGGTGTGGCAGGAGAAGCAGAGAGGAGAGATGCTGCTGCCTGGATGGTGAAGTTCCAAAGTTTTCCTGAAAATGTGACAAATTTGTGCTTTATGAGGACGTTTTTGTCTCAGCCATGGCAGGCAGCTGCTTTCTGCCTGCTCCCTCCTCCTTCAGACGCTGGTTCGCTTAAGGACCGTCAATAAATTTCAGAACCAAACACTCGGTGTCATGGTGGTATTGTTTTATGTGTTATGGGGCAAATGTTTGTGCATCTGAACAGTTGATTTTATGTGTGATCAGCAGATTTAGGATGTTATTAAATACAGCGCCCCCTACCTGCGTGTAATTCAGAAAGCTGACGTATCCTTTGTCTTTTCTTTAAATCTTCAGGCAGGTTTATGATTTGTAAATAGTAAAATTATATTTGGGTTTGACCCGCTCCAGCCATTTTGGTCCTTAATATTATTGTAGTCGCTCTAGAGTTTTATTAACCTTTCCCTTACACTTACCTCTTGGAAAACCTACTCATTTATCCTGGTCCCACAGCCAATCAGTGAACAGCAGTCTGTTCACGTCACGTGTAGTCCCGACTCCGCCCTGGTCGGACCTGCTCAGGAGCAAGGACCAAAAAGCTAGGTACCAGTACAAAAAAAACAGTAATGGAGTAAAGCAGGCCCAAATCGAGCCAGTGGAAAAGGGGCGCGTCTCTCCAACAGCTAAAGTGTGGCCCAAATCATTTCAACATGACAATAGTCCAAAAACTCATCAGCAAAGCTCCAACAAGGAGGCTGTAAAAGAAAAGAAGGTGCTACAGTGGCTAAAGTCCATAGCCTGTTTAATGTGATGTTTAGGCACAAGGAAAGTCCTGTATGTGACTGTGATTCTGTTGGGTCACCGTCTTATTTAGGTAGGGGAGCCCTACTGCATTGATGCAAGGCTCTTTGGCAACATCGGCCGCTTCATCAACCATCTTTGTGAGCCCAACCTGATAGCTGTGAGGGTGTTCACCATACACCAAGATCAGCGCTTCCCAAAAATAGCCTTCTTCTCAAGTAGACTCATCAAAGCTGGAGAGCAGATAGGGTGAGTTGGTAACAAAGCCTTACAACAGCTCTTCCTGCTATTCTATGAGGTAATAATCATGTGTTTTTCTTTCTTACTAGGATTGACTATGGTGACAACTACTGGAGGGTGAAAAGCAAGTACTTCAGCTGCCTGTGTGGTTCTCTGAAGTGCCACCACTCAGCTGCAGGCAGATAGAAGCTGATTCATTCTGTCCAAATCAACACATTCTGTACCAGTCAGAAGTACAAAATTATGTACCAACCTTGGTTTGGCTTGGTAAAACACATAACATGGTTTTAGGATTAATCTCTGTTCCTAGTTTACACAGAGCAAGTTCATTTCTGCGAAAACCATAAGATGTAACTTATTTTGTGCTCTGACAATACTGCAGTTTTATTTAGGTTGCACTAAAGTTCTGTGCTGTTCATGAAGTTTTATCTTTTTAATGAGGTCTTATTTTGGGTCATGTGACTTATTTCATTGTTCTTTGTGCTGCATCTAATGAAACAAACTTTTTAACATTTATCATACAACACCAGATGTGCCTGGAGACATTGATATTAAATCAAACCGATGGAAGTGTATCATCTTCCACACCCTGAAAACCTTTGAGCGAGGGTTATCAAAACTGGTCCATGATGCCTGCTGTCTCAACATGTTTGTGTCTGCTTTCAGCACACTTGATTTAAATGAAGAAGTTGCCATTGATATTTAATGAGTCGTCAACATGCAAGAAAATAACAGGGAAATTTTAACTCGTTGCTGTTCAACCAAGGTCGTTCTGTCATGGAGTTTTTGTTGACCTTTCCAAATTTTTGTCTGTAACTTATTTTGATTATGACTGCATTCTAAAAGATGGAGATTTTAATATTCAAAAATGATATAAATGTTAGAAGAGAAACAGAGCTCTTGAACATTCCTGTTGTGATTATGGTTGATGATGTTCCATCTGAAACAACAAAGGGAAAAAAAATCATGTTAGAGAAATGCAACAGAAGTCAGAGCTCAAAGCATAGATTAACTTTTCTCCACCTGAATTCAGATGAACAACAGATTCATTTTCACAAATAAAATGTCTTCATGACTGTAATCTGGAGTTTAAAAGAGAGTTATATTTTTCTGACATCATCAATAAAAACAATAATCAGCTGATTCTGATTCTGAATAATGTGCTTGCACCTTATTTACTATTGCTGACAGGCTGACTAATCCCTTCCATGACTTGGCATTGAGCAGCAGGTAAATCCACCAATGGTAAAATATGTCTCCTGAGCCTTCCAAAGCATTTTGACATCTTAGATTATTTTAATGCCATGAATTATGCATCTGCAAATGAAACTGTTAACAGCATAATTTCCATGAGTTTTCTATAATATGTTCTTAGTGGTTATGTACTTGAAATACTGAAAATGGTAAATGCTTCCCTTAAATCAGGCCATTTTATGCAGGGCCTGAAAACTGCAGCGATCAACCTTTTTTTTAAAAGGAAGCTTTAATAATAATACTTATTATGGCATCATATCTAACCTAACATTTTTGACCAGGGTAATTGAAAAGGAAGTTTATAACGAAACAAAACGAATGTACTCCTTTTTGATAAGAAAAACATTCTCTTATCCTTTTGAATCAGGTTTTTACGCTTCAAAACCCAGACTACACTGCTAAAGGTTCTGAATGACATACATGTCAATAATGATGCATCAGAATCTCATTTAACAGACAGGAATTACTTTGTGTCATTTGGTAATTATAAATCAGAGCAAACAAATCTATGCTGATGACGACAACTTCATGTGTCTGTGTCAACATGTGCTCATAGTCCATTACAGTCACTGAGTCAGTATGTCCAAGTTATCCATGAGTGGATACGTCAGAATTTCCTCTACCTTCCTCTCGACGCAGAAAAGGCAGAAGCTGTTTTTGTTCCTAAAATTGCAAGTCAAAACTAAGGTAAACTCAATAGTAGACTCAGTAAGCCTAAAGACCCCAGATTAAGCAAATAACCTAGACCTATTGTGGACTAATTTAAACAACTAAAGTCTATAAGTAAATCAGCCTACTACCATCCTTATATGTCAGAATAAAGGGCTTCCTTTCAAAAACATGACAGAAACATTTACTCATGTTTTTGTTTTACATATGTAAGATTATTATCATGGTGTCTATATAGGTCTTTGTAAAAATCCATCAAGCGGCTGCAGCTTATCCACAATGCTGTTACCAGGGTCCTGACCAACACCAGAAAATGTCCTCACTTTTCACCAGTCCTTAAATCACTACTCTGGCATCCTCTTTGTAAAAGGATAGACTTTAAAAGCTTGTTGATAATCTAGATGGCACTGAATGGTCTTTGGCCTAAATACAATTTGGTGTTACTGGTCAGGTGTGAACCACATATGTCATCAAAGACCCACTCTGGGTTTCGGAGGATGAGAACATCATCTAGTTTCTAAGCTCCTCCACTCTGGAACTCCCTGAAAACCCGGGATGCAGAAACTGTTGGCTTTCTTTGAATTAGGACTGAAAACATTACTGTGTACTGCAGCTTACTCTGAAAGGTCAAATATTCTTATTTCTATCATGTCTAAGCCATTTATGTGCCTAAATGTTGACCTATTAACATACCTTTATGTGATTTTTCATTTGCCATTTTTTCTTTATGTATTTTGTCTACTTTTATCTCCATCTTTGTTCTTCCTGCAGGCACTTTGAATTACACTGTGTATGTATGGTGGTATACAAAGAAACTTGCCTTGTCTTGTGTTGAGACAAGAACTCATCAGAACCTTGCAGGATAGAGGGTACTAAGCCCTCTATCCTAGGCTTATAGCAGTGGTAAACACTGCTATAAGAAAACAGGTGTAAGCACCCAACTGTCTCATTCGCTTTCACTGGAAAATAAAACAAGCTTATTCACACAAACTCAGGAGTATTTTGGTTTTTTGTCTAACATGCCTCTTTAAAATGATTCTCGTACTCGTCGTCTTCCGCTTTATCTGGGACCAGGTCGCGGGGGCAGCACACTCGGCAGAGACGCCCAGATGTCCCTCTCCCCACACACCTCCTCCAGCTCCTCCGGGGGGAGCCCAAGGCGTTCCCAGGCCAGCCAACAGACATTGTCCCTCCAGCGTCCCCTGGGCCTCCTCCCAGTGGGACGTGCCTGGAACACCTCCCGAGGAAGGCGTCCAGGAGGCATCCGGTATAGATGCCCGAGCCACCTCAACTGGCTCCTCTCGATGTGGAGGAGCAGTGGCTCTACTCCGAGCCCCTCCCGGATGGCCGAGCTCCTCACCCTATCTCTAAGGGAGTGCCCAGCCACCCTACGGAGGAAGCTCATTTCATCCGCTTATATCTGGGATCTCGTTCTTTCGGTCATGACCCATAGTTCATGGCCATAGGTGAGGGTCGGAACGTAGACCAGCTGGTAAATTGAGAGCTTCGCTTTTCGGCTCAGCTCTCTCTTCACCACAATGGACCGACACAGCGTCCTCATTACTGTGGCAGTCATACTGATCCGTCTGTCGATCTCCTCCATTCTCCCCTCACTCGTGAACAAGACCCCGAGATACTTGAACTTCTCTCTTGAGGCAGGAACTCCCCTCCAACCTTAAGAGGACAAGCCACCCTTTTCCGGTCGAGTACCATGGCCTCGGACTTGGAGGAGCTGATCTTCATCCCAGCCGCTTCATACTCGGCTGCGAACCGCCCCAGTGCATGCTGTAGGTCTTGGCTAGAGGGGGCCAGCAGGACCACGTCATCTGCAAAAAGAAGAGATGAAATCCTCTGGTCCCCAAACCAGACCCCCTCCGGCCCTTGGCTGCACCTAGAAATCCTGTCCATAAAAGTTATGAACAGCACCGGTGACAAAGGGCAGCCCTGCCAGAGTCTAACATGCACCGGGTACAGGTCCAACTTAGTGCTGGTAATGTGGACCATTCCATACTCCTGGAGTACCCCCCACAGGGCGTCACGAGGGACACAGTCGAATGCCTTCTCCAGGTCCACAAAACACATGTGAACCGGTTGGGCAAACTCCCATGAACCCTCGAGTTCCCTGTAGAGGGTATAGAGCTGGTCCAGTGTTCCACGGCTGGGACGAAAACCACACTGCTCCTCCTGAAGCCGAAGTTCGACTATCGGCCAGACTCTCCTCTCCAATACCCTGGCGTAGGCCTTACCAGGGAGGCTGAGGAGTGTGATCCCCCTGTAGTTGGAACACACCCTCCGGTCCCCCTTCTTATGAAGGGGTCTCCCTTGTCAGTACTTTTCTCTTTCAAGTTTAGATTATTAAGATACAAATGAAAGAAACATTATTATTAGAACTCATTAAAACTGGTGCATATAAGAGGTACCCAACTACACAATAGCTGTCCTGGGCAGAGACTCACTGCGGGAGAGCTGTTTGTACTGAGATTCTTGTGGGACTCAAAATCATCGAGAACAAGGCAAACAGAAAACTGCAAAATTTAAGGTTGAAGGGCTTGCTCTGTTGGCTGCAATGTGCAGGTATGGATGGAGCCCCCCATGAAAAACAACCCATTCACTGAAATGAAGAATTTTCATGGAGCATCCATGATGTTGCTGCAACAAAAGTACAGGGGTTGGACAATGAAACTGAAACACCTGGTTTTAGACCACAATAATTTATTAGTATGGTGTAGGGTCTCCTTTTGCGGCCAATACAGCGTCAATTCGTCTTGGGAATGACATATACAAGTCCTGCACAGTGGTCAGAGGGATTTTAAGTCATTCTTCTTGCAGGATAGTGGCCAGGTCACTACGTGATACTGGTGGAGGAAAACGTTTCCTGACTCGCTCCTCCAAAACAACCCAAAGTGGCTCAATAATATTTAGATCTGGTGACTGTGCAGGCCATGGGAGATGTTCAACTTCACTTTCATGTTCATCAAACCAATCTTTCACCAGTCTTGCTGTGTGTATTGGTGCATTGTCATCCTGATACACGGCACCGCCTTCAGGATACAATGTTTGAACCATTGGATGCACATGGTCCTCAAGAATGGTTTGGTAGTCCTTGGCAGTGACGCGCCCATCTAGCACAAGTATTGGGCCAAGGGAATGCCATGATATGGCAGCCCAAACAATCACTGATTCACCCCCATGCTTCACTCTGGGCATGCAACAGTCTGGGTGGTACGCTTCTTTGGGGCTTCTCCACACCGTAACTCTCCCGGATGTGGGGAAAACAGTAAAGGTGGACTCATCAGAGAACAATACCTGTTTCACATTGTCCACAGCCCAAGATTTGCGCTCCTTGCACCATTGAAACCAACGTTTGGCATTGGCATGAGTGACCAAAGGTTTGGCTATAGCAGCCCGGCCGTGTATATTGACCCTGTGGAGCTCCTGACGGACAGTTCTGGTGGAAACAGGAGAGTTGAGGTGCACATTTAATTCTGCCGTGATTTGGGCAGCTGTGGTTTTATGTTTTTTGGATACAATCCAGGTTAACACCTGAACATCCCTTTCAGACAGCTTCCTCTTGCGTCCACAGTTAATCCTGTAGGATGTGGTTCGTCCTTCTTGGTGGTATGCTGACATTACCCTGGATACCGTGGCTCTTGATACATCACAAAGACTTGCTGTCTTGGTCACAGATGTGCCAGCAAGACATGCACCAACAATTTGTCCTCTTTTGGACTCTGGTATGTCACCCATAATGTTGTGTGCATTTCAATATTTTGAGCAAAACTGTGCTCTTACCCTGCTAATTGAACCTTCACACTCTGTTCTTACTGGTGCAATGTGCAATCAATGAAGACTGGCTACCAGTCTGGTCCAATTTAGCCATGAAACCTCCCACACTAAAATGACAGGTGTTTCAGTTTCATTTTCCAACCCCTGTAGTTACATGTGGTGTTGGTACATTTATTATTTAGTAATTAAACATAAATAAAAGGTGCAGAATTGGCTTTGACCATCCAGCACATTGTTAATTTCAGTTTGCAGTTCTATTTTAAAATGAGTGCCTTTAACTTCTGTTTAATGTGTTTTACATCTCTATAAGAATAGCCTATCATACATTTTTATTGCTCCCTTTGCAAAGTTTAAATGATCTTTTAAAAAATAATACACCGTTGTGTAATAGATCTTAAGTAGTAAGCTTAATAATGTATCATTCCAAAATGTCTCAACCTAAGAAAATTATTTTTTACTTAGAAGTGTCATGGTGAGGTGGGAAAGGCTTAAATGCAGAGCAAACTTAAAGTGAGGATGAGAACTTTCCATAGACAACTTGAAAAGAACTTACAAAATCAAGCAGACCCAATGAACTTGAACCATGGAGAAATAAGGCATTAGGACCATACCGTAAAAAAAGAAAGAACAAGTAAGAAACAAAGAGAAGTACATATGCTGACAGAGTAGAGAAATGACAGGAAAACCATAAGAGCTAATTAGAGAGAATGAAATGCAGCTGAGGCAGAGAGAAGGCAGAGCAATCAGGCCAAATGTGGAGCAGCTGAGACAGAAGAAAAGAGCAGAGAAGGGGAGAAAAGACAAATAAATATGAATAGAGCTAAACAAGAAATCATAGAATGCAGAAATATCAGGAAACAATCTAAATGTAAAAGGATCACAAGAAAAGCAAAGAATGAACTAAAGAAATACACCTAATACTAATTAGCACAAGGAAATGAACGTTATGGCAAAACCCAAGTGTCAAAAATGCCCGTGTTTAAGTGGTCTGGGTTTACATTAAATCTCTGTCGGTGCTAGAGGGAAAACAAAAGAAGCATAAAGCACTTGAAAATGGTCTTGGAAGCCTTTAAAAACATATTCAATTCAATCCAAAAATACTTTATGAATTAAATCCCATTGTAGCTCATATTATGAAGGTTTCTTCAAAGAGACGTTGTAGATGCTGATGGCTGTGGGCAGGAAGGATCTCCTGTAGCGCTCCGTCTTACAGCAGATCTGAAGAAGCCTCTGACTGAAGACACTCTGTTGTTGTAGGACAGTCTCATGAAGAGGATGCTCAGAGTTCTCCATAATGTTCTTCATTTTATGAAGAAACCTTCTTTCCACAATGATCTTCAGAGGTTCCAGAGGAGTCCCCAGAACAGAGCCAGCTTTCTTTATCAGCTTGTTGAGCTTTTTTAAGTCCCTGGTTCTGATGCTGCTTCCCCAGCAGATGATGGCAGAAGACATCACACTCTCCACAATAGATTTAAAGATGTGCAGCATCTTGATGCAAACAACAAAGGTCCTAAGCTTCCTCAAGATTGTTGAGGCCTCCAGCTGAGTCTTCTGGAGTTTCTGACAAAGCCAATCAGGTTGGATTGTATCAAATGCACTGGAGAAATCAAAGAACATGATCCTCACAGTGCTGCTGGCTTTGTTGATGGCATCTTCAACTCCAACTCCACAGCGATAAGCAAACTGATTCAATTCAATTCAGTTTTATTTATATAGCTCCAATTCACAAGATTTTGTCTTAAAGCACTTCACAAAGGTTTGGAATGGTGCGGAGTTGTTGTGGAGATTAGAATAAACTACTGAGTGTTAGACTTTGGCCATTTTAGAATTAGATTTATTAGATTCAAACTAAGATTCATATTTACAGCTTCAACTTTTAACACAATGAGTCAGATACCAGTTTTCTCAGGTAGTAAGTGAACTGTATCACCTTTAAAACTCTATCACAGATAAAAATCAGAAAGTGATTCACATTAAAATGCAAACAATACAGTAGGGGACCAAACACAATAAAATAAAAATTAAAAAATTTTACTTCTTCATACCCCTTTTCAGACAATGTATATTAATTAATAATCAATGTCAGATCTCAGGTTAAATATACTGACAAGTTTGCTTGTTGGAAAATGTTTATTTTACTGGTTTCTATTTGTGTTTAAGTTCATTTAATTTATTTGGAACTGGACATTTAATTTAATTTAATGTTTACCAAACACTTCTTTGTATGGTATTTGGATATTTGTCTGTTTGTTATAAGCATTTCTGAAATTGATTTATTTATTTACTGTTGTTTGTCTGAAATCATTGTCTGAAATAAATAAATAAATAATAAAAGGACATACAGATTAAAATTTTCATTTTGTCACTGAAATCTTGTCTGAATATAAAAACGTTTACTGTTGCTTTCTGAAGGAATAAGAAAGATAAGGGAAGGGTGTTTCAGAGTCAGGGAGCAATGTCTATGGACTTTAAAACAGGTCTGACAAGGTAACAGTGCAGTCATATTCAATAAATTATTGTAGAAATAATATAGACCAGTTCATTTATTTTAGTTTAGAATATTTCATCAGACAAATAAACATTTTAAATACAGAAATGGGGGCTTAATGAAATTATGTTTAATATCTTATTAAAGGTTGTTAATTTGAAAATATACTTTTAATCTGGGGCTGCATGGTGGTGCAGTTGGTAGCACCATTGCCTTGCAGCAAGAAGGTCCTGGGTTCAACTTCTGGCCGGGGGTCTTTCTGCATGGAGTTTGCATGTTCTCCCTGTGCATGCGTGGGTTCCCACTGGGAACTCCAGCTCCTCCCACAGTCCAAAACATGCCTGGTAGGTTAATTGGTCTCTCTAAATTGCCCTTAAGTGTGTGAATGAGTGTGTGCATGGTTGTTTTTTTGTTGCCCTGCGATGAACTGGCGACCTGTCCAGGGTGTACGCCACCTCCCGCCCATAGAATGCTGGAGATAGGCACCAGCTTCCCTGTGACCCATTATGGAATAAGCGGTAGAAAATGACTGACTGACTGACTTTTAACGTGACTTGTGAGCATCGTCAGAACACAAATTCTAATTAACTGAATATGAATGTACAGGTCCTTCTCAAAATATTAGCATATTGTGATAAAGTTCATTATTTTCCATAATGTCATGATGAAAATTTAACATTCATATATTTTAGATTCATTGCACACTAACTGAAATATTTCAGGTATTTTATTGTCTTAATACGGATGATTTTGGCATACAGCTCATGAAAACCCAAAATTCCTATCTCACAAAATTAGCATATCATTAAAAGGGTCTCTAAACGAGCTATGAACCTAATCATCTGAATCAACGAGTTAACTCTAAACACCTGCAAAAGATTCCTGAGGCCTTTAAAACTCCCAGCCTGCTTCATCACTCAAAACCCCAATCATGGGTAAGACTGCCGACCTGACTGCTGTCCAGAAGGTCACTATTGACACCCTCAAGCAAGAGGGTAAGACAGAGAAATACATTTCTGAACAAATAGGCTGTTCCCAGAGTGCTGTATCAAGGCACCTCAGTGGGAAGTCTGTGGGAAGGAAAAAGTGTGGCAGAAAACGCTGCACAACGAGAAGAGGTGACCGGACCCTGAGGAAGATTGTGGAGAAGGGCCGATTCCAGACCTTGGGGGACCTGCGGAAGCAGTGGACTGAGTCTGGAGTAGAAACATCCAGAGCCACCGTGCACAGGCGTGTGCAGGAAATGGGCTACAGGTGCCGCATTCCCCAGGTCAAGCCACCTATGAACCAGAAACAGCAGCAGAAGCGCCTGACCTGGGCTACAGAGAAGCAGCACTGGACTGTTGCTCAGTGGTCCAAAGTACTTTTTTCGGATGAAAGCAAATTCTGCATGTCATTCGGAAATCAAGGTGCCAGAGTCTGGAGGAAGACTGGGGAGAAGGAAATGCCAAAATTCAGGCAAAATTCAAGTGGGTACTTGACAAAGTCCAGTGTCAAGTACCCACAGTCAGTGATGGTCTGGGGTGCCGTGTCAGCTGCTGGTGTTGGTCCACTGTGTTTTATCAAGGGCAGGGTCAATGCAGCTAGCTATTAGGAGATTTTGGAGCACTTCATGCTTCCATCTGCTGAAAAGCTTTATGGAGATGAAGATTTCATTTTTCAGCACGACCTGGCACCTGCTCACAGTGCCAAAACCACTGGTAAATGGTTTACTGACCATGGTATCACTGTGCTCAATTGGTCTGCCAACTCTCCTGACCTGAACCCCATAGAGAATCTGTGGGATATTGTGAAGAGAACGTTGAGAGACTCAAGACCCAACACTCTGGATGAGCTAAAGGCCGCTATCGAAGCATCCTGGGCCTCCATAAGACCTCAGCAGTGCCACAGGCTGATTGTCTCCATGCCACGCCGCATTGAAGCAGTCATTTCTGCCAAAGGATTCCCGACCAAGTATTGAGTGCATAACTGTACATGATTATTTGAAGGTTGATGTTTTTTGTATTAAAAACACTTTTCTTTTATTGGTCGGATGAAATATGCTAATTTTGTGAGATAGGAATTTTGGGTTTTCATGAGCTGTATGCCACAATCATCTGTATTAAGACAATAAAAGACCTGAAATATTTCAGTTAGTGTGCAATGAATGTAAAATATATGAATGTTACATTTTCATTATGACATTATGGAAAATAATGAACTTTATCACAATATGCTAATATTTTGAGAAGGACCTGTAGTCTCCAAACCAGTGTCCTGCATGCTATAGATGTTGCCCTGAATCAACACAATAGGATAAGAGGAATGGTTCCTTTGGCAGGTCTCTGCACAGATTAATTACATACTGACAAGATAATTCAGCTATTGTTGTCTTTATGTTCACAGCATGTTTAAACAGTCAGGTGTGATACAAAGTTCTTTCCATAGGTTTGAAATCATATGAAATCAGAAAAAAAGGTTTTATTCTTACCAATTTTTATACATATTTATATTTAAAATGTATTTATTATATGCACAAAGTTGGTGAAAAAAGCTAATTCTGATTTTGATCTTTTTATTTCTTTTTTTTTAACCATGTCCGGTCCAGCAGAGTAGCAATCAGAATTGTTGTCTGAGTGCCAAGAAAAGGCCCAATAGATTTACTTTCACCAGTGGAGCATTACAGCTAATGCTTTAAAGCTCTGCTTGATATTTATAAAAGAAACTTTATTAGAAACTGCTTTGGGATTATTTTGATTGTTATGCACACGGAGACAGAGATAAAAAGCAAAATAATAAGACGCACGAAAGAGAAGTGGAACAAAAAGGAAAACGGGAGAGACGGAGAAAGTAATGGAGGAAAGAAAGATGAAGAGAATACAAGATAACACCCTGCTTGCTTCTACACCAGCAGAAATGTTCGTATTACCAGCTTTTTTACCAAAAAGTACACGGTACTTATAAATGCGAGATGTATTTAGTGGTAAATGCAGCTCAATATAAAACATTTGTGTATCTGTTAACACCTGAATCTAAACACCTGTGGATCTGAGTGTGAGCGCCGTGTGTATACAAGGTTTCTGCAAAAAATATGCAATAGTGAGTGTGAGGAGCCACAGACCTGCCCCCCTGGACCCAGGACAGATATGGAAGAGATCCGAGCCACAGACATTCAAAGGCCCCCCAGAGCACAGGAACCCCAGGAGAACCACCGCCGGGATTACCGCAACCCCCTCAGAGAAGAGCAGGGGAGAGTTCCAGGGGAACCACCCAGCAGCCACAGTGCAGAAGCCAAAGGGAGCTGCAGCGACGAGCCCACAGGCCCCGCCGGCAGCCGTCTATGCCCGAGCAGATCCAGCCATGGACCCAGAGACCCAAGACACAGGGACATATCACTCCCCAAGCAGAGATCCAACAGAGCCCAGAGGGTCAGGCCCCAGCAAGCAGCCACTGGGAGGGAGCCAGCACACACCAAAACACCCAGCCCTCTATACCGTGAACCACAAGTACACCAGCAGGCAGAGACACCAACCACCGGCAGGTAGTGTGGCGGAGAGGAAATAGGCCCATATTTTATGGGTTTTCTTCTTGTCCAGAGTACAATTTCTATGATTCATACATTTATAAACTAATATTCAAGGTAAGTATTACTTAACCCTTTCATAATGTCTGTCAAATAATCCAACTGGCTTGCTCATATGTATAATTCAGTGTCTTAAAGAAAAAGTGTGCCTATATGTGGTAAGGGGTTTTTAAAATGTGTTCATAATCTGACCAAGAGGGAGTTTATACACCAGGAACAAGATGTGTGCTCAAACAGAACCCTATGGGTCAAAAACCCTTAGCATCCACATCAAATCTTCGACCGTTTTGTTGTTTGGCCTTTATTTCCCTGTAAGCCGGCTGTTCTTGTCTGCAAGGCATTTTATAATGTTATTTACCCAATTTGTCTATTCGTTGTTGAAATTTAAAACTGGAACGGCGCAGGAAAACGTGTAATGATTTTCGAGCCGCTTTTATTTTAAACTCAACTATAAACAGATAAATAAGAAGGGATCAAAACGTGCTCTTATTCTGACAGGTGATGGGATAGATTTTCTTACGGTGTGGCTCGCTCCCTTCCCTGTTGCTATGGAAACAGAGCCGGTCCAGGAGGAGCCTCTGGCTGGCGTTTTGTCAGCCACATGGGCTTATGGATGAGGAGCGCTGAGGAAAGTAGAGTCTCTACATTCATCTTAAATTAGATTTCGTGGAATCGAGCGCCCAAGCCGTGATTTCTCTGCGGAAGAAATATCATCTGAAGGCGGCGTGTTTTTCCTCTTCCGTGGGGAGCGGTAACTACAAGGAACACGCAATCCTCTTTTAAGTCTGCGTGGACAGGAGCCTCCGGCGGGAGGTTGTTTTTGGGCGTTCTTTTTACTGTGGGCAACATAGACTAACTCGTTACGGAACCAGTTCTCTGCCATGAAAGTGTTCTGAAGTTGCGTTCACTGGTTTCTGTTGGGCTGTCGCCTTTCAGCCGGAGGAGCAACACCCATGGAAATGATGCATCATGGAGGGAAAGCCGCTGAACTTTGAGCAACAAATTCACCTCGGAGCTGCTGGCGGCATGGGGAGCCGCGCAGATAAGGAGCTGTCAGAGCGACCCTGAGGACCCAGCCTCTCTTATTGTTTTGCTGTGGATCTTCTTACTGACTCTTTGTCAGTAAGGACCTGCCGTGGGACGGTACAGCAGGCTGTGCTGTGATGCTTCATCTCCATTCCTTTTCTGTCAGTGTCGGTGTCTCCAGCAAGATTGTCGCAGTCTCAGAATGGCTCGTTTTGAAGACGAGGCGTCCAGCCGCTTCAGAGGCAGCGGGCCCCCGGGACCGGCCAGAGGGGCCAACCGGCAGCCGGGGCCTCCAGGGGGGCAGAGGATGTACAAACAGACCATGGCCCAGAGAGCCAGGACCATGGCTATTTACAACCCCATTCCAGTCAAACAGAACTGCCTCACCGTTAACCGCTCCCTGTTTATCTTCAGCGAGGATAATATTATCCGGAAATATGCCAAAAAGATCACCGAATGGCCATATCCTTACTGTCCACACTGCAGATCACTGAGCAGACCAATCACAAAGATCTGAAGAGCCACTTACTTAGTAGCTGCATTCATTTTATAGTTAGGTTTCGTTTTATGTCTGCAGCCTTATTTAGTATAAATTATACAGGAATGGATATACCAGGTTTTGCTCCTCTTGGCTTTCTGTCACAGAAATACATCTGCTATTTAAGACTATAGAATATCGCTTCAACATTTTAATTACTCCACATAATTTTTAACGAAAAAATACCCTCAATTAATCATTATGGATCTCTCAGGATGCCAGGCTGGGTCTTGTCTTGTGTTCCAGTAATATTTCATCCTAGGAAGATGTATTTGTTTTGATTGTCTCCGATTGTTTTATCATGACACCACTAAATTTATGACGGGATATGGCTTCAGAACAAAAAGAGCTGAGGGTAAAAGTTGGTGTTTGGTCACATTTCTGTGAGTTTATTAGTCAGACACTGGTTGAGTGAACAAAGTTCCTTCGCTGCAGTTGGCGCTGTCCATGGTGCTGATTCCCTTCAACCAGCAGTTCTCAGTAGCATCCTGAAAGTGATTCACATGGGCGTGACTCACACTGACAAACAAACAAACAAACAAACAAACAAACAAACAAACAAACATAATCTGATTTTATCAGCAGGTTCCAGAATTGTACGTAGTGACTAGTTTAGAACTGACTGGAGATCTGGTTTATTTTTGTCAATGAAGGATAAGTGGATATAGACAATGTAGAAACATATGAACAACATTGTTATTTATGAATATTTAACTTACATTGTAACATGCCTTTGGAGTTGTTTTCATATATAGAGAATCCAGTGTTGGCTGCTCCACAGAATCAGAACTAGGGGAACATCCCTTGACACAGTACCATGTGTAATCACATGTCTGCTGCTACTAGGGTCTCTATGGAATTTTGGACTGGTTAAATGCAACAGGCAGCTGGACTTGGGCATTAGTTGATTTTTCTTGGTGCCAGTTATATTTGCATTTAGCTTGATGTCAGTTCAGGTGAGTAATTTAGTTCAGTATAGAGCGAGCTGTGTACCTTATTGCTGTTATGAAGCTTTGGATGGACCCACCCTTTCTTTCTCCATCATCGGTGTAGCCGAGTAAGAAACCTTATTGTCCCCAAATAACAGACCTTAAGGATAGCTGGGAATTCCTCTCTGCTATATTTGGTGTGAAGTGGTATAAAGCAGAATTCCCCACTTTACTTCTGCTTATGAATGTGACCTTTATCTATAGCATACTTGGGAGTTACAGTAGGGCAATGATCTGAAGCACAAGTCCACCTCTGAATGGAGGAAACATATAATAAAGGTTTTGGGATGACTTAGTCATAGCCCAGAATTAACTCTAATGGAGTTGCTCTGGTATGTCCTTAAGTCCTTCCAACTGGAATATCCTCCAAATGTGGCTGAATTAAAACTTTATGAAAATAGAATGGGCCAAAATTCATTAACAGTGAAATAAAACATTATTTGCCAATTTTGAGAAACGCTTGATGGCAGTTGTTGGTGCCAAGGGTGGGACGATCAGTAATTAGTTGTATAGCTTTTTCCAAACAGGGCAGGTTAAACTCAGGTTATCTTCTATATGAAACATTGTTTGCTCATTTGAAATATTTAAGGCTGACAAATAAAACAGAAGAAATCTGTAAGGGGGCAAACACTTTTTCACAGCACCATATGCCATCCACATACAGTTAATATTGCGGGTAATTCATGTTTGAACTGAGCTTCTTTTGAAATATATTGATGGTCCTTAAATGCTGAGCAAACATTTTGATATCATGTTGCATTTCAGAACTCTTAATTGACGCTGAGCTTTCACAGCAGTCTTCCAGTCAGGATCTTGAATAGCTGGAGGCCCCTGTGGCTGAAGCTCATTGGGCAGATCCTTTTCTTGTAGGGGATAGAGCTCTTGTGACAGAGCTGGTAAATTCCAAAGAGGATGTTGGGAAGGCGGTATCCAATGACACAACTGAGGTGCGGGGTGAGGAGAAAGCCATTAGTCTGTACAAAATGATGGCCATTATCTTTAAACAAGTGAATATTCTCTTCAAGTTTTTTACTGCAAAAATGCTATATATTGATCAGGCTCCTATTATACTGTGGAAGAATAGCAACTACAGTGTTTTTATCCAATAGCAATAGGTATCATGTTTCTTTTAGGAATGTATGAGGGAGTGAATACAATCTAGTGTAAGGACTCTTTATTCCTTTTTATTAAGGATGTGGGATCCTAACTATCAAGCAGCCAAATACAAACATTTTATTCAGAGATATCTCCAGGATTAATGCATCTGAATTTATAGTTTAACTTTCTGCATTAGAAATCATGGATGTGAGATTCAAGACTGACTAAAGACAATGTGGTTGGGTTGTTGGTCGTAGGGAATTGTTTAGGCATCTTTTTTCTATATATTTATTAGGTTTTTTTGATTTTGTGTTCTTCTCATATTCTGAACTACAGTGCCTGCTATTGCTTTAGTGCACACTGCATTGGGTCAGTAATATAACATTTATGAACAGCCAGAGCAGAGGTTTTCATTCTGATGCAACTTTTATCAGACAGAAGAAAACATTGACTCAGTGCCAGATGCTGCTGCCTTTCAGAGTAGATTCTAGTTAAAAGGTATCAGGGGAAGAAACACAAGCACTCCCAGTCAACACAGCTTACCTGTGTTACATAGGGATCAAATACATCTTCCTGAAGGCCTTTGCTGTGCCTTCAAACATTTATTTGATACCCTAGTTAACTAATGCTGTCGCTAAGGAGTTATCTATGTCTGCCTATATGGCTCACCCAGTTTATCATATCCTGGCAATTTACATGCAGACTCTGTGGCTCCTTAAGTCAAACACTGGGGCCAACAAGAAGATGCAGCAGATCATCTTTGTAACTCTGCTCAGTGGATATTGACTAAATACAGAAGGTGACATATAAACACTCATTGATTCCTAGTGAACTATCAGTTGCCGTAGCTCATAGTTTATCTTCACACTAATCTGTTCAAGTGGAACAAAATGGAACCATATCAGCAGCATAGATATTAAAGCCACAAGTCATAAATTATACAATACTGTGAGTTTTTGGACTGAGGGGTGTTTGTGTAAGTCCAGATCCTGAGACTGGATCTTATTGCATCATTTTGTACACCCCTATGACCTGTACTCCATCATATAAGCAACTTGGATAGCTTTCATAGCTAAAGGATATGAAATACGACTAGTGGAAAGCTTTAATGTATTCAGCATTGGTGTCAATCTAATGTTACCATAGCAGTTTGGATTCTTTTATTATAAAGATAGAAGTCATAAAGCCAGGAAACGTTGGAAAAAACTAACTAGATATTTCATGGAATGATGTTAATATATTTAGATCATAATGTCAACAATTGAATAGTTGATTTGATCTTATAGTAATGCAGCATTGGAGAGGATACTGAATAATCCAAGTATTGGTTTAAATGCAGATGATGATCACGTTTGTGGGCTTTTGTTCTGTTGGTCTGGTGACTTCTTCTGTTGTTTCTTTCTGGTATGATAGTAGCTCATATTTCTTGGTCATGTGAAACTGGTCCCTTTTATCACCAATTTATAAGCTAGCTGAAAAGTGATGTGCTATTTAAATGTTTCGTAGCTTCAGATGCAGAGAGATAATTCCTAGGGCTGTAATGTTAGTTAAATCATCATGTCACCAAATATCCTTAACACTGTCACTCCGTTTGAGTACATGATCCTGGCTACCATCATAGCAAACTGCATTGTGCTGGCCTTGGAGCAACACCTGCCAGCTTCGGACAAAACCCCATTATCAGAACGTTTGGTGAGTATCACAGCTCTTCTATTGTAGCAAGTAAATGCTTTAATTTAACTTCCAATTATTTCCGCTCATTTGTTTTGTATTTAGAGGGCATTTCATAGTAGAATGATTTAGATTTGGTTAGTCTGGTCTGCAGACCATTTACTTGTAGGCTTACAGAGATTAGACTCTCATCAGCAGCAACCCCATTCTTAGTGCTGCAGGTTAAGCTGAGCCCTGCAGAGCTGCTTCTGATCTCCCCTGAGTATCATTACATCAGGTTACCCCTGCTGTTCCCTGATCCCTCCTATAGCTTACTCGTTAACTCTGTCCATTAAATAAACTAGTGCTGTCAGCCCTTCTGTGCAATCAAAGACCTGATGATAGCAGGGGCATCACAGATTTAGCGCTGAAATGCCACTCCGCTGCCTAGATGCTTGGATGGATGGGTTAAAGGCCTGCCTGACATTAATACCACAAGGTTTCTGCTTCCATAAGGTTTTAATGTGAAACAGTTATTGCTTTACATTAACAAACAATGTTTGAGTGTGCTGTGTGGTTAGTTCTATAAAACCAGTCTTATTCTAACATTTTAAGAAGTTCCATCAGTTGATACATTTCTCTCTAAATCAATGACAAATATGCAGCATTATTTACATATTAAAAGAAACCATCTTATAGAGACAACATATTCTTAAATTCACTGATCGCAAAAATTACCAACCAAATCTTTATTTTTATTTTTTGGTGTCATTGTATCTCAGGGCTTTTGTTCATTTTTGAAGGTTCTGCCTTAACATGTAGTCAAACTCAATATCTGTCATATTATTGGTATGTTTTTAAGTGTAAGTGTACATTAAAGGAGTTACTGTAGCTAGACTAGAGTCAGAGTGTGATTGTTCAATTGTGAGCCATAGTTCTCAACAGCCTTTTCCTGTAGACTGTAATTTATTGAAATGCTGGAAGTGTGATGGTACTTTAATAAAGGACTTGGTGGTATTTTAAAGTCAAATACATCTGAAGGATTGCAAAAAAAAGTTACAAGAGATACACAGTGGCAGGTTTCCAAACTGGTTCTAATGCTAAACTGGAGCTAGCGCTCGCATAGGAACCAATTCTTCCTGTTTTCACCACTGTAGGATCAGTTCTAGCAAATAAAGAAAAACAGTTCTAGATTTGCACAAACTATTGACCAACAACATGTTGTGAGCTCCAATTTTTAGACTTCTAAGTTAGTTTTGCATTCTTTCTGCTTAAGTTAAGATACTAATAATAAAACCACTGAGTTTCATTGTTAAAGAAAGTCAGGTTATATCCAGAATAACAATTTCACTGTCTGTTATGAGGCTCTGGCCAAGTTAACGCAGATTTCTAAGTAGTGATTCCAGAACACTCTGTCTTTGCTGTGTCCATGTGGACTTGGCAAACAGAGACTTGTAGAAAAGATGATGCAGCAGCCTGATTTGTGCATGGCTGTGAAACACAACCTGGTCAGGGAAACACAACAGCAAAGGAGCTTCTTTATGGGTTTCCCCACATCGGTCTCAGACATCTGCTAAAAAAGTTACAGACTGAGAGGAAATGTAAACTATAATCTACAACTGTTTTGAGAAAATCTTTAGTGCAACACTACTTCACTAATCCTGCAGATGTTCTTCTTTTCATTCATGATATCTGTCTCAGTAGAAGTTTAGCCAAACCCTCAATATTATCCATCACATAGGGAAAATAGCAAAACCGCGCATCTAAGAGTATTTCATGTGACAGATCAACAGAAAATATTGCATGATTGTGAAGTGGAAGGACCATTTTACGCTTTTTAAAATGTTTAAAAGGTGTAATTGTATTCAGTGCCTCTGAGTCAATACTTTGCAGAACCACCTGTCACTTCACTTACATATGGGTTTGTGTCTACCAGCTTGGTGCATCTAAAGACTGAGATTCTCCCCATTCCACTCCCCAAAATAGCTCTAGCTCGGTCAGATTGGATGGAAAATATCAGTGAAAAAAAACCCCAATACATCTTGCCAACTGTTTTCAGTTGGATTTTGGTCTGAACTTTGACTGGGCTATTCTATTTAATGATTACACTTTGATTAAATGCATTCCATTGTAGCCCTGGCTGTATATCTAGGGTCATTATCCTTCTGGAAAAAGAACCTCTACCTCAACCTCAAGTCTTCTGCAGCTTCTAGAAGATGTTCTTCCAGTGTTGTCCATATATCCTTCATACATTCTCCATTCAAATTCGACCAAGTTGCCTGTCCCTGTAGCTTCCCCACAGCATGTTGCTGCCACCACCATATTTCATCTTGGGCATGGTGTATTTAGGATGATGTGCAAGCGAGTTACATTTTGGTTTCATCTGACCAGAGAGCCTTCTTCCTTATGTTTGCACATGGGTGGACCCTTACTAACAAACTGTTTTCTGTAGGCAGTTGGTTGCAATGGATTTTATTTTTTATGTGTATCAGAGTAAAGAGCTGAATACGTATGCATGTCACCAATTTACTTTTTTTATTTGTAAAAACTTAAATATAGATATTTAAATAGTATTTTTCAAAAGTTACACGATTCTGCTGAACATTTCTATATTAGTGTGAAACACCCTCATGTTATTAAATTATTATATATTGTCTGTAAAGCAAACTTGCTATCACAATGGCTTTGGACATTTCTAAAATACATTTAGTAAAGTGCTAAAATGCTGGAGCTATTCAAGCCACCATGTTGAATTTTCCTGAACAAAGCAAACGTTCTGATTAATTATGTTCTATTTAAAGTGGAAGAGAAACAGATTAGAGGATTTGGTTCTATGATAAGTTCTGGTTAACAAAGGTAAGCTTCTGTCGTTTACTAACTCCAATTTTCCTTTTTCATTACAGGACGACACAGAGCCCTACTTTATTGGAATATTTTGCTTTGAGACAGGCATCAAAATCATCGCCCTGGGCTTTGCATTTCATAAAGGCTCCTACCTACGTAATGGCTGGAATGTAATGGACTTTGTGGTGGTCCTAACAGGGTAAGTAGCACCGGCCTAATGGCTTCTACCGCTGGTAACTGACAGATCTGATGGGCAGCAGCGATTAACGTGGGGAGGGGAGCTTTACTCCGTGTATGGGTGTGTGTTGCGATTGTAATGATCGGCAAAGCTAAGCTGTTTCAGATGAAAGGCTGCTTTCTTCCGGTCTGAATAAACTGAGTCTTAATAAGGTGGTATTATCTGCATTAGATGCCCAGAGCTCCAGAGAAAATGCAGTACACACATTGCAGAAGTAATGAAGAAAACTGTGTTTTATGGAAGCCTATCTTCTATCAAACATGTAGAATTTCTTATCAAGACTGTTGTTGAGAGTTCCTGCCAGCTAATGAGTAAAAAATAGGTTTCATGTCAGTGGCTACTGGATGAAGACTGTGGTATTTTATTATTGTGCACATATTTTGACCTCAGCTGTAGAATGGAGCAACATTTTATCTAAGCCATTTTCTATTCCTGTTTTATCATACTCATAGTTATTTAGAATATCCAGTTAACCTAACATGCATGTTTTTGGACAATGGGAGGAAACCAGAGTACCCAGAGAAAACACATGCATGCACAGGAAGAACATGCAAACCGGACAGAAAGGTCCAGGCCAGGATTGGATTCCAGAACCTTCTAATTGAAACACCCCAGTATTATGCAGTATAATGAGGATGAATATTGTTATAACTATCACTACATATAGTAATATCTGCATTAATGTCCAAAATGGTATTCTTAATTGGTTCTTGTTTTTATCATTGTTTTCCCTATATTCTATGTTGCTGTAGGTAATAATTCCAATTACACATTTTAACTATTTTTACTGGGGCTGCACAATATTAGGAAAACATTATTGCTCTGATTAAACCAAAATTGTCCCACTCTTCTGTCTTATCTGTCATCACAGTGTTGTATCTCTGTGGGCTTTAGCATCTCAGCTGCTACTTTCTAAATCAGGTGTGGGCATCAAGAGTTCATCCAACAGGCCGCATTTATTACTGGCATGTATGTAGCAAATATATGATGCTATAACAACCTATCAAATATAGCAGCCTTTGTGATTTAGATTTTTCACAAATTAGTAAAAAAAACGTAATCTGTAAGTAGCAAAGCTGTCTCATGTTTTTAGTGTTGACAGCTTCCCCAGAGACAGGATGAGACAACTGTGCCAGAATAGTGCCGTGTGTGAGAAGAGACTGATAGCAGAGAAGTGCTATCTGTGGTGTTGGGGTTTGTGAGGATGGGTGATGGCAGTGACATACTGTTATAATGCAAAACGTCCCCAAACAACTGCTGGATTCAGCAGAGAACTGCTCAGCTTGTCTTAAATAATGCTTCAGATTTATTTGGACCATATTGGGCTCATAACAGGAGCCTCACCGCAATAAACAGATCAACAGGCCAATTCCCAAACACCTCATTATATCCTCTGCTCCTCCCACTGGAAATCATCTAAATCTTTGTTCCCACTAGCTGAACACAAGGAGAGGTACTCACTGGAAAATATAATAAATAAACCCACAAACATTTCTGCTATAGCCGTCTGTGAGTGTTTGCATCCACAGAAGTCTTTCCAAAGACAGATCTGCATTTTCTTTTATGTTTCTACATTAAAAAAACAAAGTTTCACAAGTCTGGAGGTCTAATTGAAATGAATGCGATATTCTTTATTCATACAATACTACAACAACAGAGAAATATCTTCCTTATGAATAAATTATGTAGGTAGCATACAGGCTTTCGATGGAGGTCATGACTGAGCCTCTTGATTCAACTCAATCCATATCTTTCGAGACGGTCTTTACTCAACAACCTTTGATCTACACTATTACAGTATGAGAGAGTGGATTGTTGTTTGGCTCACAGCAGCATACACATGTTTTCCCTGCAGATCAACCATAAACAGCTGCTGATCATCTGTCTGGCAGAATCTCATAATGTGTTGAGCTGGCTGAAGTTGTTTAAACACTAGACTGCAGACACAATTGCTGTTATTGGATGGTTCATAAAAAGTTAAGTAGTTACAATTAAGCCCAAAATTATTCACACCCTTGACAGATTTAGATTTAAAGTTATTTAAAGTTAGTTTCTGATTTTTCCCAAGAGAAAACACAATGCTCAAGGGATATCATATTTAGATAAAAAAGTGTCCTGGTGGGATTTTGAAAATCCACTAAATTTAAAACAATGACAATGGAAGTCATCCATGAGTTCTCTAAATTGCTTGTTTCCACATCTCTTCCCATGTGCAAAAACATGCATTCTGTAACCAGAAATGAATCACCTTGTCAACAACAAACAGCTGTGTTTAATGTTTTGTTATTTTTTGTTTGCTGGTGAATGGTGAAAATTTACCAATACAGGAAACACTATGGGAGCAAAACAGGACCACTCCTCATTTGGGTCCGACCTGTTTAAAACCATATTTTATCATGATAAATACAATCATCCTTCTTTGTGTTTTCTGTCCATATTCTCCTTATTTTCTGTCCCTCTTGTTAACTGCTGTTTGACAGAATGAAATACAGTATGATGTCTGTGCTGATTCACTATAGAAGGAAGTATAGAATCAAAATAAGTTTGCAAATGAGAAAAAAAAATCTAATGGTCGTAGCTGGTCAGACTGGGGCCCATACTGGGCAAATTTCAGCCATATAAAACATCTCAAACTAAAACCAAATTATCATGCTGGAAGTGAATGCTATATAAGCTGATTTGAAACCTTTAGAGTTTTGAATAAAACTGTTTAGTTTGGCTCTGTTTTCTCAGCCAAATAACATCCATGTTCTAACAAAGACATTTTGTGTGTTGAAGCTGCTGGTTGGATGAAGGTTCAGATATACCTTCTAATACTAAATGTTTCGAGAGAATTTGATCATCAAGCACATTCCACACAGGAAGTTACAAAAATGGTAATGTGCACGACTAATGGACACAACCACAGAAAGAAAAAACTATGATTTCCTTGGATGTGTCAGATAAATCTTTCATTCATTTATTGTGAGGCTTTAATAGCTTTTTCTTACCTGAATGCTTAGTAATTATTAACTTTACCAGATGTGACGTCACACCATGTGTGAGAGGGATGAAGGTGTTACACAGCTCTGCCATTATACAGGATTTGCTTTATTTCAAAGCAGAGACAAAATAATTATAGAATTCATATTTGAAACTGTCTTCAGTAGAGGTGCACTGATTGATCGGCACTGATTTCCTTAATTTTGGATCGGCCAGTACCTACATGTGAAACGATCTTATCCACTGGTCTTATCACCTTGTCTTACCTATTGTACAAGTTTTGTTTCTTCTTAAAATGTAAAACATTAAAGACTAAAAGAACTGCAATGCTCTAAACGTTTCATTTGTATTTGAGAACACTGCCTCACGTGCAGTTAAAACACGTTTATATTGTTTCACGGGTATTGTTAAATATTTTTAAATAAAATAAGATTGGAACTTTGAAGTTGTATTGTGACTTTATAACACCTGATAGTGTCAGTTATATATATATAAAAAAATGGAATTGTCAGGTCAGGCTTTTTAAAGATTGGCAATCGTTGATCGGCCAGAAAACTGCAATCGATGCACCCCTAGCAATTAGTATGATTAGCATTACTACCTCTAAACAAACATTTCTTTATTCAGTGTGTTCCCCTGACCGATAGAACTGGATTCTTGTAGAGGATGAAACATAGCAACTTTGCTGTACTTTATTCAACTTCGGGTTATTTGCTAATACTTTCTTCCTCATTTGAAAGTAACAGCCAACTTGCTTCCATAGAAAACTGTTTCCTCTCTAGAGGCTTCTTATGTATTTTGTGCTTTCTTTGAATTCATTTTTGAACACTTCACTAAAGATATTGAAAAAGATTCCTGCAGTAATAGTTTCCACTCCGAATAGTGTTATTGTCAGCAAGGTATGCTGCGTCCACTGATCACAAAAAAGTTTGCACTTTTAGTTTCTGACCTACGTTCACCTGTCAGGGCTGGCCAAGCATTAAACTAGCAGATTCCTGTCTTTTTCTTGGTGTATGTCTAATGATAAGATGGACAGAGCTTCACACTCTATCCATGTCTGTATCAGCCAACATTCCAGGTTCTGTTCCCTCAGTAATACTGGCATTATAATGACCTAATTTTGTATTGTAAAGCATAATCAGCAAAAAACTATCCAGGAATCCAAGGTTGCCCAATTACTTGCAGACTTGTACTTTTTATGAAGATGAGTCTCACCAGGCAGGGAGAACCAACTGCAGAGCATGTAGATGTTGCTTTGTTAAGAAACAACAAATAAACTGTGTTCCTGTGCAAAAAATAGTGGTCTACCGTTACTAGTATGAAACTTGGTTGTTTTATTAAGCTAAATTCTGCTCCATGGTCTAAATGACCATTTACCATAATCCGTTATGAAAATTCTTCTTTTTCCTCAGACTGAATTTAATTTAGGTTTTGTGTCCTGCAGATAACATATCAACTACTCATAACTGCTTCATATAAACCCCACATAAAAAAAATCTAAAACTTTCCTTTTAACATGGAGACATCCAGTAAAACAGCAGTTTGGCATCAGTACAAGTTACAATGAGAAATGTGAAGTTCTGACATTTAACCAGCAAAAGGTCCAAGAAAAAAGGAATACATTTTCTAAGTTGGGATATAAAAAATTAGAGGTACAATGACAGGATAGTATTTACTCATATTTTCTTGATTGATGAAACATCCAAGAATTATCTTTTATTTAAACAAAAATAAGTATTTATTGTTGGTTTACTGATTCCACAAAGCATGGATAGATATAGCAGTCTCAGTGTCCATTAATAACAACTATCAAAAAACCAAAATTAGGTATTCACATTTTCATATTTATCTGCAGTCCAGACTGTTAAGACACTGCATGTAGCCACAGAGCTTTACTGGCCTGACTGGGTCATTGGTTTGCCAGTTGTTAGTTAGGTTAGTTGTCTGTATTAATGAGTAGGACAACTGCTTTGATTTTTCCAGATCTCAGACAATACTATTGTATATAGTAGTTAAAAAGAATGCAAAATAAAAGATTGTTAGTATTTATTATTATATGCCATACATTATCCATAATGCAATATGAGGGTACCAGGGAGATTTTCCACTTGTGCTTTTGAGAATATATGTTTGTTTGTATGAGTGTATTCAGAGCTAGGGAAACTTGTGTATTGATGAAGCTTATGACAGATTTACAGAGCCTGTGAGCCAGCTGAGCTTTTCAGATTCGTGTTTGCGCACGCATGTGTGTGTGTGTGTGTGTGTGTGATGCTGGGAGCAGCCCAAACAGGCCTTTATTGAATTGGTGTTCAGCAGACTTACATGATAACCATAATTGAAGGGCTGGGCTGTGGATGGAGGCCATTACAGCAGTGGTCTGGACATCTTATCAGCACTATGCTACACTGATAGCTTCTGCAGTGTGGTCAGGGGAGGTACTTGATCCCCATGTTTATCGTAAAGAGCTGCACATTCATATACAGCCGGCACACTGAAACATGTATGAACACTCAAGTTAACAAATCACTTCTTCAAGATGCTGTCTATTTACTACATGCTGCTTGGTGACATAATTCATAGCAGTTGAGGAACAGCAATGACTCACTAAATATTATGCTTTTTTTAGATTTGACAGCTAGACCTGTTTGTATAATAGGTTGTTTGAAAATTAGCAATAAAGAACCCCTACTTTATGGGTGGAGGGACTTTTATGCCAGGATAATATTTAGTTGTGAGACTCCCACGTCCATTAGCTCATGCATAATATTATCAAGAAAACAGCTACAGCTAAACAGCAGGAACAAAATGTAGAAGCCCCGAAAACATTAAACATATCAATTACTCAATGTTAATAACTGTTAGAATATGCAATATATACCAGAAAATTATTTTTGTGGGATTTTGTAGGGTACATGATTTTTGTTATACTCTAATCATTTTGTATCATTGATGTTTGACATTATTTATGACTACATAAAAATTCCTGACATCAAGCTGTGCAGGTGTCTAACAGTGGATTATGTGTTTTAGTTCAAATTTCTTTGCAAAATATGTTTGTGTTTTTAGTTGGAAATCTTTGAACCCTGTTAAGCATATAGAAGTAAATTGATTGGCCATTGCTTGTGATTGGCCAAAGGTCACATAACTTCTGACTCAAAGTCCAATAGGTGATGGATTCCTTCTTTTGACTGATTTAAAACATAACAGACAGCTTGAGAATCTTGTTTGTTTCATTTATCACCTATGACCAGACTTGCACTAATCTTTATAATCCATTACAGCAACAACCCTTACAGACAGACAGACACACACACACACAGACAGACACAACACGATGAGGCAGGAATTGGTACTTTTATCTTAAGGCAATAGAGTTCAAGGTTTAAATATCAGCTGGGTCTTTTCCTATAAAGGAAGGTTTTCTTTAAGTTGTTTCCCCCTCAGTCACAAATCCTGAATTTTAGACTCATTAGAGATTCTACTTTGCATGTAGGAATGTATGTTTTTTAAGCGCTTGTCCTTGTGGTTGGTGTGTGTTGAACTGTCAACCAGTGTGACCCCGTTTCTTGCCCAATGATTGTGTGCTATGTTTATAACTGCATCTTAAATCAAGGTATGTTTCATGCTCTTTTATGAATGTAAACCACAATTTAAACAGTTCTGTGGTTATGTTCCTGAATGTCCAAAATGTTCTGTGTTGGAAGAAATAGAGATAAATGTTTAGTCTTTGTATGTTCACCAAATGTTGTCTTGTATTTCTGCAGTCACAGTTTTACTTTGGCACAGACTAAATGGTATGACTGTGAGAAGAGCTTATTAAGCAGGCTTGTCTGAGCAGCCTGCACAACACCCACTAAACCAAAACCTGGGACGGCTGGTACTTTTGTTAACCACAATGCCAACTGCAGAGACTCTGTAACAAAATGATCACTGGGTTAATTCTTTATCTAGACAGCAAAACCAAAAAAAAAATTGATAGCACAGTAAAACAGCATAGATCCTGTAACAATCAATGTTTTTCTGTTTCTTCTCTATAGATAAACATTCAATGTATATTGTGTTCCCTTCTTTAGCTTGACTTCAAATTTAACTACAGTATTCACTTCTGCTACTCTGAGTCTACAGCTGAGGGCAAACTGACTGATGTTTTACACTCCATTGTATCTGATTTACAGTTTATTTGCTTTATGGGCTTATCACGCAAAAATCTAAATGACTCAATGAGTATCTGAAACTTTTTTTCTATTCAGTAGTTTTTAACTTGCCATCCTTTTGCTAAAGCCATACTTTGGAGAGAGGCCACAACAAATGAAAATTATCTTATTGTACTAAAGTATCACTCTGGACAAAGGTAAAGAATGCAGAAATAAATGAAGGTGCCCTGGAATTTGGCTAATAAACTGGTGGGGTGTGACATGCTTCATTTCCACCAGCAGCAGTAGAGAAAGCAGGATTTCCACACCTCTGAGAATGTATTTTTCTGTTTTCTTTAACCGCAGCTCAATCCACTGGTGGCTCTCTACTAGGTCCTTCATTTGGTCAGATCATATTTTGTTGGGAAGTTGGCCCCAAATGCAGAGAGGAGAAGAGCAGTCTCATGACGATGAAGCATTGAGAAGTTAACAAGGCTCACAAACACCATAATATTGGCGAGAAAAAATCCAATCTGAAATAGCTGTTCAAGGTAAATTGGGGTCACAGGAAGAACAGGAAGGACAAGCAATCAGGCATGGCAGGAAGTAGACAACTGAGGAATTGATGAGAAGGTAAATAAACTGATTTAGGCACTACTTTGCTTTGATTTCTTGGTATGTGTGGGTAACATCTGGTGTGAATAGTTTTGTCCTAATAAAGTCATAGCAAGGCAGGATAACATGGGGGCACATTTGGGGAGTTTCTTTGTATGATGGGAAGAATAGGAATCATTCATATACCTGTACCAACCAAGAGCAGAAAGGTTAAGAGTTCAAAAATGAGACAGAGGTGAACAAACAAGCTTTGTGTTCCTGAATTTATGTTCCATGTGTCTGAGTCTGCTGATAAATGGCCTTAGAGCTGTCTTCATCTTCGCCTTTTCATCATCATCAGCAGACCGTCTTCTACAGGGACTAAATGATCTGTGATATGTATATCAGGGGCTTCCTGACCCTGCAGGGTTTGAGGTAGTTGTGTTGGTCTTAATTGTGAATCCCTGCATGCTTCCTTGTTACACTTTGATCTGTGAAGGGAATCACAAGCTGGGATAATGTTGGAAGACACAGCATGTAGCTGCAAAGCTTAAACTGACGTTTATTCATAGATGATTCATAGCTTATTATGCACTCATACTAACCACCACACCCAGTTTGTTGACCAGACTTTTATTTGGAATGGATATTTCCCATTTTAGCCATCTTGTCTTATTGTTCAGATGCAGACAGTGTTGAACGTAGTACAGGTCCTTCTCAAAATATTAGCATATTGTGATAAAGTTCATTATTTTCCATAATGTCATGATGAAAATTGAACATTCATATATTTTAGATTCATTGCACACTAACTGAAATATTTCAGGTCTTTTATTGTCTTAATACAGATGATTTTGGCATACAGCTCATGAAAACCCAAAATTCCTATCTCACAAAATTAGCATATCATTAAAAGGGTCTCTAAACGAGCTATGAACCTAATCATCTGAATCAACGAGTTAACTCTAAACACCTGCAAAAGATTCCTGAGGTCTTTAAAACTCCCAGCCTGGTTCATCACACAAAACCCCAATCATGGGTAAGACTGCCGACCTGACTGCTGTCCAGAAGGCCACTATTGACACCCTCAAGCAAGAGGGTAAGACACAGAAAGACATTTCTGAACGAATAGGCTGTTCCCAGAGTGCTGTATCAAGGCACCTCAGTGGGAAGTCTGTGGGAAGGAAAAAGTGTGGCAGAAAACGCTGCACAACGAGAAGAGGTGACCGGACCCTGAGGAAGATTGTGGAGAAGGGCCGATTCCAGACCTTGGGGGACCTGCGGAAGCAGTGGACTGAGTCTGGAGTAGAAACATCCAGAGCCACCGTGCACAGGCGTGTGCAGGAAATGGGCTACAGGTGCCGCATTCCCCAGGTCAAGACACTTTTGAACCAGAAACAGCGGCAGAAGCGCCTGACCTGGGCTACAGAGAAGCAGCACTGGACTGTTGCTCAGTGGTCCAAAGTACTTTTTTCGGATGAAAGCAAATTCTGCATGTCATTCAGAAATCAAGGTGCCAGAGTCTGGAGGAAGACTGGGGAGAAGGAAATGCCAAAATGCCAGAAGTCCAGTGTCAAGTACCCACAGTCAGTGATGGTCTGGGGTGCCGTGTCAGCTGCTGGTGTTGGTCCACTGTGTTTTATCAAGGGCAGGGTCAATGCAGCTAGCTATCAGGAGATTTTGGAGCACTTCATGCTTCCATCTGCTGAAAAGCTTTATGGAGATGAAGATTTCATTTTTCAGCACAACCTGGCACCTGCTCACAGTGCCAAAACCACTGGTAAATGGTTTACTGACCATGGTATCACTGTGCTCAATTGGCCTGCCAACTCTCCTGACCTGAACCCCATAGAGAATCTGTGGGATATTGTGAAGAGAACGTTGAGAGACTCAAGACCCAACACTCTGGATGAGCTAAAGGCCGCTATCGAAGCATCCTGGGCCTCCATAAGACCTCAGCAGTGCCACAGGCTGATTGCCTCCATGCCACGCCGCATTGAAGCAGTCATTTCTGCAAAAGGATTCCCGACCAAGTATTGAGTGCATAACTGTACATGATTATTTGAAGGTTGACGTTTTTTGTATTAAAAACACTTTTCTTTTATTGGTCGGATGAAATATGCTAATTTTGTGAGATAAGAATTTTGGGTTTTCATGAGCTGTATGCCAAAATCATCCGTATTAAGACAATAAAAGACCTGAAATATTTCAGTTAGTGTGCAATGAATGTAAAATATATGAATGTTCAATTTTCATCATGACTTTATGGAAAATAATGAACTTTATCACAATATGCTAATATTTTGAGAAGGACCTGTATATTGAGTGTGGTCTGTCCTTATGTTAGCTGACATCCCTTAAATAAAACCTGCCTTTGTTCTGAACCCTGTCAGAACGTATAGTATTTCTTTGCACTTATTGTACAAAATAAAAATGGTTTCACTTTTACTTTACTGCACAGTCTAAAAACAGCAAATATATTACCTTAAAATAAAGTAAATACTGCAGTGCTCTTCGTCTCTTAATATGGATTCAAAGTTATTCTGGACCAATCTAATACAGTTTCACATCAATTTATTGAGATAGAACCCCTGGGAAGGTTTACCATTGTTTCATGTTTTCTCCGTCGTGAATAAAAGCTCTCATGGTGATTCTCTGGAGTCCCAAAGTCTGAGAAGTGGCTTTTTAACCCTTTCCAGTCTGATAGGTTTTATTGATTCTTTAGATTGGGGCATGATGTGTTGCTTGACATCTTTTAGCCTACTTTATGTTGTGAGACAGGCGATGTTTAGGTTATTTCTGGTTTCTAAAGGTTGGTCAGTAATCAGTCCTGGTTGTGTTAAGTTAAACTTTCCAAAACAATTTGGCTAATTCTAATAATTAATTCAAGGTGGTCATTATATTTTCACATTGGATTCCCTTAATTAATGAAATCATCTAGTAAATGTGCTTTTGTATATTCTAAAGTTATCTTTGATACTGAAATGTGTTTGATGCTCTGAAAGATAAATATGACAAAAAAGCGAATATATAAGTAATTTGTAAGGGGGGGATACTTTTTCACAGCACTGTATATGCAGTGACATACAAACAATACTGATACATTTCATTACAATTAGATTACTACTGTCACAATGATGCAATAAACATGCATCTTGCACAAGCACAAGAAAGCTGTTGGTGGGGAAGAGTAAAGGCTTCATTCTAACAGTTTAATAGTTGGGGTCAAATTGAAATGTATGTAACTGACTTTAAATCTGTCTCCATGATTGGAATAATTCTTCTTGAGGTAGTATTTGTTTTTGAATTTGCGCTATATGAACAGATCACATGCTAACCTCAGCTTGTAACAAAAACAGAACCTGCTGTTGAGCTAAACTGTGAGCAATCACTCTCAGGCACTTGAAAAATAATTAAGATGTGATGAGAGAAAACCTAGCTGTGAATTTATTTAAACAATCCTTAATTTACTTATGCTGGATAAGCTATTTGTGGCAAATCGGTAGTGAGGTTCAGTCTTTGGCACAGCTGTGGGAGTTCTATCAAATAAAGAGAAATAACAGAGGCACAGAGGGCATGGTTGTTGTTCATAGCATCTTGATCTATGGCAGGTTTGGCCATCTACAAAGTATAAAGTCCAAAGTATTCATTCATGACTGTTAGATTAACCAACAAATATTGCATTACAAATAGTCCTTTGCAAAATTAGTATTCCTCACACTAAATGCAATTGCAATACATTTGTTTTATGTAAATGCTGTTATTGTTCAAATTTGTGCTGCTAATAAGAGCTGCACTGTGGCACCATGACACTTGTTATTTGGCCTCTTTAAATATCTTTTACATAACGGTGTGTTAGAGCATGACTGTCTGTCCTGTGTCCCGTGTTGCTTTGTGATGGAGTGGTGCCCTATCCAGTATGTACCAAGCCTCTCGCCATCAATAGACCGTTTATGGATGCTGTTAATTTAATAATCTATTGGCAGATGTAGTGTGTTACAAAGAATATCTATGAAACTATAGAATCAGATATAAAACAGCTTGCTAATTAAATGTTTACCAGCTAAAGTTGTTGCTAGTTTTAAAAACAAATGTCATATTTAAAGGGAAAAAAGATGTAATCAGCATCAGTAACTAATTAATTTATGTGTGATCATACTGACATGTGGTTGTCATGGTTATTTGAATTGTTGCTCATGTTACCTGCTTTTAAAATCTAGCTTCTGTATATTTTGTTTCATGTAGAACAGGGTTAACTTAAGCGACAAGTTCAGGGTAAACCAAGGCCAAAACAATACACATATTTCACTATCTCTTCAATAAAATGCTTCCTAAACGGTAAGTAAAAAAATGAAGGCTGTCAACAGACCTCACTTCCTAATTCAGAAAAAACAGGAAAAACCACTTTCAGGATCTAAAAATACATCAAATTTGTATGATAGAAACAAGCATTAAATGTATAAACATTAATATAATATAATGTAATCCCAGAGACATTCTCATAAGACTAATACTTCACAATAACATTATCCCACAGGACTGTTTGCTGCACACTGCAGTTTCTTTCTTGTCCTTCAAACCTGTAACACAGATTCATGATCATATGAGTTTTGTAGTTTATGTTGAGGGGAGTCTAAGGCAGAGACCATTTAAAGTACCAAAATTGAACCTCCTTTTACACTTTGAGTAAATATAAAGATACAAGACAAATTTTATCAAGTGACACATTGATAGGTAACATTTGATCTAATAGGGCAATGTTGTGGTGCTCCTGGCTCAAGCTCCCACTGATCAAGTCATGTGAATGTTCTTTTGTTTGTTGTAAAGCTTCAATGAGCTACATGTCTACTATGCTTCAACATTCACTACAGGAGAAAGTCCAGCAGCCATGACTGCAGTAACTGAGCTGTCAATGGATGCCAGAGAAACAAGAAAAATAAGAGAAATATTTTCCCTCTTACATTATTTTTCTTTGTTGACATAATTATTTTAATTAAATTACAAATATTCTTTTTATTATTAATTCACAGTTTTTGTAGTTGACCCTCAATGAACGACACTCATCAGCCTGCTTTGAGTTCTGTTCAGTTCCATCGTTTTCTGCCAGTTCTGATAGCATTTGCCAGAGGGCATGTTGCATATATCCTGTTTGCCTTGCTGCTTAATTTCTACTTTCTCTTGATTAACTGAAAGTGTTGAATTATTTTGTTGCAGGTCACACTTTACCTTTAGCATGGCTTCCATCTCTCCCCGTTTCTGCTGCATGTGACACATGTTTAGTTGTTCCTCTGCCTCCTGTGGTGACAATGGTTCATGCAATAAGCTGAGTCTTTAGGGGCAGCGCTCTTGGAATTAGGATGGCTCTGTGCTGTTTAAAACAAACCAATTGATGGTTAAGTATTGTGTCTCTGCAGAGCCACCAAAAACAATTATCTTTAGTGGATCCCAAGATGCTTGGAACTAAGTTGAAGGCCCACAGAAAGCTTTGTTTCAATGCTTCATCGCCAGTTTTTACCTGCTCACGGGCCTGAGAGGCAGACTTTGAGATTTGACAGTTCCTGGTCCAGAACCATGACACAGGGGACATTAGTCAGTCATATTCCTTTACCCAGAACAAGCCACATTAAGTTATTTTTAAAAACCGTTAGCTAAGTGTAAAAATCTGCAACATTTCTATTCATGCTGGCAGTGTTTTATTTATGAAGGGTTCTCCTGCTGTATTTAAGTCTGTGTTTAATGAAACAATGATGATTACTAATGCGTTTTTTTAAATGACAAGCTCTTAGAAGGGATTATAATATAAGCACATTAAATAGAAAAATAATAGAAAAATTATTATATTTTTCTTTAGGAATTCAATGATACATAACATGTGAGGTCTAACTGTCATGATCCGCACCCCTTTGTGTTTCTGTTTGATTGCTCTCACCTGATTTCTGTTAAGTCCGTGTTTACTGTACCCTTATTGTTGGGTTGTCTGTTTCTCCAGCTGCTTTGCTGTGACTCTTTCTTCTTTCCTTCTTTCTTTATTTGATCAGGACAGTGCACATTAATGAACAATCATATACAAATTCTACACAAATTGTAAATGTATTAGATTGTAGCAAAACTGCAAATTCTACATCTATAGCTGTTCTGTTTCTCCTGGTTCTTGGGTTTTCTTCATTTTAGTAAATGTATCCATCCACCATACGCCTGGCCACAAATTCATGCAGAAGCAACACACTTTAGAACACATGTTAGAACTGCAAAGCACTTCCAGTAAGAATGCCTTTAACTGTATATACACTGTACCTCCAAATGCAGAGCAGGAATAGCAGATAGAAAATAATAGAACAATAATATTTGAACAAACAAGAAGTCTCACTTTAACATAAACTGTAGGTATGTGTCTGAAGTATTTTGGTTAAAATGTGCTTGTTCTTCATTTATTGAGTGAAGTACATTCAGGTCGGTAGAGTACTCAGAAATTGTACTCAAGTAAGAGTAGCATTAATCCCAAGTAATACTACTTATTAGAAGTACAAAGTACAGTGCAGTAAAACCACTCCTAAAAGTACATTTTGTTTTAAAGTTAGTCAAGTTAATGTAGCTGAGTAAATCTAACTAGTTACTACCCGTCTCTGCCGAAGGTTTATTTGTGAGAAAGTGTTGTGTTCTCTCTCTTGTTGAGTGCAGGTCTCCTGGCTATTAGTTTCTAATGAGATTAGCCTCCTTTGTTTCCATGGTAACACTTTGAATGTTCTCCTCTTTGAATTCCCCTCTCTAAGCATCTTTCCATTTCTTTCTTGCTATTGCTTCTTCTGCTGTCCCTCTCTTTTGCATGGTATCCTTTGTATTATTTTCAACATGCATTATTCTCTGCCGTGCCGCTCCTGCAGTCTGCCTCTGTGCTGCTAAAACAACATAATCATGCTGTGCTGCAAAACTCACATAATCATGAATCTGTGTTACAGTGTTGAAGGAAAAGAAAAAAAACAGCACAGTGCAGCATATGGTCCTGTGGGATAATATTATTATTATGAGGTATGAGTCGTCTGAGAGAATATTAGTTATAGGTTTGCACAAGGACGAAGGAAAAGGGCTTTTACTGTCACCTATTAAGTGAAATAAATAGAACATATAGGCTTTGTTTGCAAAAAAATAAAAAAGACAGTTGTATACCCTGGTACTTTTACAACCCAGTGTTGAAGGCTAAAGAGAAGTCAAAAGACAGAATCAGGTAATAGTTAAACTCTTCGGATGAGATGTTGTGCAGAGCCTATGTGAAGGCATCGTCTGTAGAAATAATGACCAAACTGTCTGAGGTCCAAAAATGTGGGAGGCTGTCTTTGTTTATCCAGGGATTAATTGTTCTCAGCACTTCACTTTTTTCTCCACAGTGTGAAAAAACTCTCAAAGCTTCCCATAAGTGTGATGGTTTTAAACTCTGCTGATTTCATTGACAATTTCTAAATCAGCTGGGTGCTAATAGGTTGAATTACTGTGACATCACCCACCTCACCAGCTTGCCACACTAGGTAAAGCATGACATGATTCAGTGTAGCAAAATGCATAAAAACAAATAAAAACTTCATAACTTGTGATAACTGGTGCAGTCAGTAAAATCTCTTGTAAAGTTGCTCACAAGTGGATGTGTAAACAGTGTAATGAGTAATGATGCATATGTTGTTTAGTAGGGTTCCTGAGGACTGAAAAGAGTTGGAGGTTTACAGGAAGAAAAATATCTAGCGCAGGAGAGTTATTAATTAAACCAAGAAATGGTTAATAGACATAACCCTTCACACACTGGATCTCCATGGACATCAGTTTTCCAGTTCCTCCAGTTATTGTCCCCATTTAGACAAGAAATACATGTTAAAAATCCTGTTTTGCCCATTAGTCCTGTCCAAAATTAGCTTAAACAAAGCTGTTGAACGTCTGGCTTGGTTAACACATTTGATTTCATTCAAGCTCTCCCTGTAACCCAAACAAGTTTTCAGCAGCAAGACTATGTTCTCTATTATTATAGATGGGACTCTTTACGCACTTCACAATCTGACTGCATTAGGATCCAGAAGACATGGATGATAGCCCACCCCCCATGCATCACAATTATAAAAACACTGAAATACTTGTTAGGCTTGGAGGCCCAACAAGTTGTAGTTCAACCACATACAAGCAACATGTGCTAAAAGACAAGAATAACTAAAAAGATTTTGTATCACCTACTCTGAAAAAATCCCTAGTGCACATTCTGAGCTAACATAAACAGCTATTCTTATTCACATGTAAATGCATCCAAATTTCTTACCTAATCTTTAACTGTACCTTGACCTTCTTAGCAATTTGCCATTCCTGCCACATTCTTTTGCAGATCATTCATACACTATATAGCTCAAAAGTATTCGCTTACCTGTCTTGACTCACATACAAACCCTATTTACATCCCATTCTTAATCCATAGGGTTCAATATGATGCTGGTCCACCCTTGGCAGCTCTAACAGCTTCAACTCTTCTGGGAAGGCTGTCCATAAGGTTTAGGAGCTTGTTCATAGGAATTTTGGCTCTGAGTCTCTGCTCTGGTTTATCCCAAAGGTTTCCAATGGGGTTAAGGTCAGAACTGTGTGCAGGCTGGTCAAGCTCATCCACAGCAAACTCTCTCATCCATGTCTTCATGGACCTTTCTTTGTCCACTGGTGATGTTGGAAGAGGAGGAGGCCATCTCCAAACTGTTCCCACAAAGTTGGGAGCATGGAATTGTCCAAAATCTCTTATTCTGAAGCATTCAGAGTTCATTTCACTGCAACTAAGGGGTCATGCCCTGCTCCTGAAAAACAACCCCACAGCATAATCCCCCCTCCACCAAACTTTACACTTGGCACAATACAGTCAGACAAGTGCTGTTCGCCTGACAACTGCTAAACCCAGACTGGTCCATTAGATTGCCAGATGGAGAAGTGTGATTCATCACTCCAGAGAACACACCTCCACTTCTCTAGAGTCCATAGGCAGTGTGCTTTACAGCACTACATCTGACGCTTTGCACTTGGTTATGTATGGCTTGGATGCAGCTGCTCGGCCATGGAAACCAATTCTATGAAGCTCTATGCACTCTTCTTGAGCCAATCTGATGGCCACATGAAGCTTGGAGGTCTGTAGCGATTGACTCTGCAGAAAGTCGGTGACCTCTGTGCACTATGAACGTCAGCATCCGCTGCCCCCATTACATCAGTTTACATAGCCTACCACTTTGTAGCTAAGTTTTTTATAATACTGCTGAAAGTTAGTGGAACATTTAGGAGGGAGGGAATTTCATGACTGGGTTTGTTGCACTGGTGGCATCCTATCACAGTATCACGTTGGAGTTCACTGAGCTCCTGAGGGCGACCCGTTCTTTCGCTAATGTTTGTAGAAACAGTCTGAATCTGTGGTGCTGGATGTTATACATCTGAGGCCATGGAAGTGATTGGAACACCTGATTTCAATTATTTGGATGGGTGACCAAATACTTTTGGCAATATGGTGTATTTCCCCCCATGTACTGTAACTCTCATTTACTGCTCTTCTTTGGAGCAAACACCACACATTAGAAAATGTACAGTTATGGTTAAATGAGATTTTGTGGCAATGGGTGTCCAGGCATCAAATACTAGAGCTATTCTACTGGGTTTTAGTTATCTGTGACTTTGTTTTGGTCACCTTGTTGTGCATGCAAGTTGCTATGTAAGTAAAATATCTTCAAGATCAGTTGTTATATCTAAATGTTATCCATAATCTAAATAATCTGCTTCAAAATGGCTAAAATGAAAATCAGCATTAAGATTGTAATTAACTTTATAATAAAATCACCCTTTTACAGTTAGGGGGAAACTTGGGTCGATGGTCCTCTTGTCGATGGTGGCAGGATAAAATCAGTTGTTTTTATCCACCTCAGGGTGAAACTGTATACAATATTTCCTCATGTTTGTTGTGTTTTAACATTTTTCCTTTAATTTACCTAAATAATTGAAATCACAATTTTTTGTCTTAAATCTTTCCTCAACTATTAAAAGAATGATTATGTTATTGTGGTTATGGTCATTTCTTCTCAATCATTCTAATGCTGTAGCGGAGTAGGTGTAAGGACACCTGGTTGTGAACTGGACTGTTTTTTTGTGTGTGCAGGATCCTGGCCACTGTAGGGGCTGATTTTGATCTGAGGACACTGAGAGCAGTAAGAGTCTTGCGGCCCCTCAAACTTGTCTCTGGCATTCCAAGTAAGTTTTAAAATCCTTGGAATGATGACGAAGAAGATAATGACTTAAAGCTAAGAATATTCCAACTTGCCTTTTTATAATGAGACATTTCTGTAACCTTTTGTAGGAAACATTAGCATAGAGGTTCCACTCAGCATTCTCTGTATCCCACTTTTTGCTGTCAGTTGTCAGTCAGCTGCGTATCATGGCCAAAGAAGGGCATGTCCCCTGAACACCGCCCCCCCATTTTTTTAAGGAACCACTGTTTTAAAAATGGCTTTGTAAGAAATATTAGAGTTAGCATGTCCACTGATGAAATAAAAGGCCTCTTATAGACTGGCTACCGAGGTGGGTAACCAATTAAGGTAGACTACAATTCTCCATGTTACTGGGCATATTATTCATACAGATAAAATCTAACCATGCAATGTCCTTTCCCACTAACATGCAACTCCTTGCATTTCTCCTACAATGCTTTGAAACAACTTATAGACATTTAGTAGAAAAATACGTCAGTAAAAATATCGACATGTAAACCATAATATTTCTAGTTCGAATCAGCCTGTTTGCTGTGATGCATTCACCTTCAAAAACTGATCTGGGGGTCACCAGTCAAGCTGGCTAAGTAATAACTATGGCTACTTGGCTTTTAGCTGTGGAGACATTAGTGCATAAAATTGATCCGGGATGTTTTTTTAAAGCTTTAAATGTATTTTGAATCAAGATGATTTTTATATTTGTTCTTAGGTCTTCAAGTGGTGTTGAAGTCCATAATGAAAGCGATGGTACCACTGCTACAGATTGGAATGCTGCTTTTCTTCGCCATCCTTATGTTTGCCATCATCGGCCTGGACTTCTACATTGGCAAATTTCATCGAACATGCTTTAGGATTGACACAAGTAAGCAAGATCAAGACAAATAGGTTTTAGTCCTAATTCTTGACTCACTTATCAGTCTAACAGGAGAGATTTCTTTTAGCGTTCCCAAACATTAAATCTGACATTTTTTGAGCTGTAGCTTTTCCAGCTACACTATCTGTGTCATTGCACAGGATGACATGGGCATCCCTACACATTCTATGCACATAAATGAGGTACAGGTTTTCCTTCCTTTGACCACATTAGGTAGACCATAGAACCTGCAGACCAACTATATCCTAAAAGAGTTGCAGTTGTTGCCTAATGTGTGCAAATAATTTTTTTTTAAATTTCAGATCCAGTTTTTACATGCTGCCTAATTTTATACATATTTTTTATATTTTTATATAAATTCATAGTCATAATATATTGGCTGGCAGATTTGTACAGAGACATATTATTTTATATTTAGATTTAAAATATTGTATGTTTATTAATCTGGTCCACTATGAAAATGACTATACTGAAAGGACATTTTATATACACATTATGCTGTGCAAGGTGTTTTTTTGTAGCTTATTATGAGAAGTACTGTGTGTTACATGGTCCACCATCTTTAAAAAAATAATTTTTGTGTGTTTAACTGTGTGTGTGTTTGTGGTTGTAGAGGAGCAGGTGGCAGATTTCCCTTGTGGGCTTGAACCTCCAGCAAGGACCTGCGGCAACGGGACTGTCTGTGAAGAGTACTGGCTTGGACCTAACTTTGGGATCACAAACTTTGACAACATCCTTTTTGCCATTCTCACTGTTTTCCAGTGTATCACCATGGAAGGATGGGTGGACATCCTCTACAATGTGAGTCTTTTTTTTGAGGCTGGTCACATCTGGTTCTCTTATTCATTACTCTCATTGTGCTATACTTAACGTTGTTACCAATACCTGCATAGTGTCTTTGGAAATCATGAGTTTGGCTGATATATAAAGTGATAGGATGCTTTTCCCAAATAACAGAAAAACATTAGTATCACATGTTCTAAATTAGTTAATGACTGTGTCCTTCTTTACTCACTTACTGATGATGCTCAGATGCTGCAGTTTCCATTTCTCCAAACGGGGACATTTCTAAATATACAGTTAATTGTTAAAGGTGCTATAGTAAGACAGATTCCCTGATTAAATCAGACTAAACTTTTCATATTTTAGGTAATTTTAAGATTACCTAAATAATTTATATTTGCTTAATGCCAAAATAATGTACCAGATAAGTTTTTACTTTCTCATTTCTTCAAATTCAGACATTTAGGCATATTTATTTAATTTTTGGTAGAATTGCCTTTTAAACTGTTTGGCTTGGGTTAAACATTTTGCATATCCTTCCACAAGATTCTCACAGTAGTTTGATGGAATTTTGGCCCATTCCTCGTAACAGAACTTGTTTAAATGGGTCAGGTATGTTGGCTGCCTTGTTCACAAACACCCTTTTCCATCTCTGCAGACATATTCTCAATAGACTGAGATCAGGGTTTTGTATCTTCATTCCAAAACACTGAGTATGTTGTTTTTAGGCCACTTTGTAACAAATTTGGTGGTATAATTAGGGTCATTGTTGATTTGAAAGACCCATTTGCACTCAAAGTTACACTTTCCGCATGATGCCATCTTTTTTGTGAAGTACCTTAATCCCTCTTGCAGTTCAAGACCCCCACAACATAATGCTGCCACTGACATACTTCCAAATTGAGATTATATTCTCAGGTTTAAAAGCTCCTCCCTTTTCCTCTAAATGTAATAGTGGTCAGTATAACCAATCACATTCATTTTGTTTTCATCAGACTACAAGATATGTCTAAAAAATAAGGATTTTGTCTCTATGCGTTTACAAATAAAATCTGTTATTTTATACTTCTGTTGGAGTAATGGCATCTTCTTCACTGAGTGGCCTCTCAGCCCGTTTTGATACATGACTTGTTTCTCTCACTGTCAGCCAGCACCTTCATAAGGTCTGTGACTTTTGTCTTTTGCAGATTTGCAGATTCCTCACCAGAAAACCTTGCTCTCTGAGACACAGATCCCATGGCAATGCTGAACATTCCCATGCTGTCTGTCCTTGAATATCACTGTTTAAACTGATGTGGCCACTTACGTATCTGGAAATAGTACTAGACTTGTGGAGGTCCACTATTCATGTAACATACATTAAAATACATCCACAAGCCTGCCTCTATTTAACTCATATGTTGTAAAGTAACCTATCAGAAGCTTAGAAATCTTCTAATGGGTTTTCTTTAAAAAAATACTTTTACATTTTCTATAGAGTAAGTAATCTTAATGTATATAGACTTCTGAATTTAAAGGAAGTATTAAGCAAATCTCACATTATGATGATATTCACCAAATAGAAATGATGTTGGTGATCTTAAAAAGGGAGAGGTTTGGCTGAATGTTACTGAAAACAAAAGGTATGTGTAAGTTTATCTTGTTTCAGTTCTGTCTTACTAAACATACAGGTCCTTCTCAAAATATTAGCATATTGTGATAAAGTTCATTATTTTCCATAATGTAATGATGAAAATTTAACGTTAATATATTTTAGATTCATTGCACACTAACTGAAATATTTCAGGTCTTTTATTGTCTTAATACGGATGATTTTGGCATACAGCTCATGAAAACCCAAAATTCCTATCTCACAAAATTAGCATATTTCATCCGACCAATAAAAGAAAAGTGTTTTTAATACAAAAAACGTCAACCTTCAAATAATCATGTACAGTTATGCACTCAATACTTGGTCGGGAATCCTTTGGCAGAAATGACTGCTTCAATGCGGCGTGGCATGGAGGCAATCAGCCTGTGGCACTGCTGAGGTCTTATGGAGGCCCAGGATGCTTCGATAGCGGCCTTTAGCTCATCCAGAGTGTTGGGTCTTGAGTCTCTCAACGTTCTCTTCACAATATCCCACAGATTCTCTATGGGGTTCAGGTCAGGAGAGTTGGCAGGCCAATTGAGCACAGTGATACCATGGTCAGTAAACCATTTACCAGTGGTTTTGGCACTGTGAGCAGGTGCCAGGTCGTGCTGAAAAATGAAATCTTCATCTCCATAAAGCTTTTCAGCAGATGGAAGCGTGAAGTGCTCCAAAATCTCCTGATAGCTAGCTGCATTGACCCTGCCCTTGATAAAACACAGTGGACCAACACCAGCAGCTGACACGGCACCCCAGACCATCACTGACTGTGGGTACTTGACACTGGACTTCTGGCATTTTGGCATTTTCTTCTCCCCAGTCTTCCTCCAGACTCTGGCACCTTGATTTCCGAATGACATGCAGAATTTGCTTTCATCCGAAAAAAGTACTTTGGACCACTGAGCAACAGTCCAGTGCTGCTTCTCTGTAGCCCAGGTCAGGCGCTTCTGCCGCTGTTTCTGGTTCAAAAGTGGCTTGACCTGGGGAATGCGGCACCTGTAGCCCATTTCCTGCACACGCCTGTGCACGGTGGCTCTGGATGTTTCTACTCCAGACTCAGTCCACTGCTTCCGCAGGTCCCCCAAGGTCTGGAATCGGCCCTTCTCCACAATCTTCCTCAGGGTCCGGTCACCTCTTCTCGTTGTGCAGCGTTTTCTGCCACACTTTTTCCTTCCCACAGATTTCCCACCGAGGTGCCTTGATACAGCACTCTGGGAACAGCCTATTGGTTCAGAAATGTCTTTCTGTGTCTTACCCTCTTGCTTGAGGGTGTCAATAGTGGCCTTCTGGACAGCAGTCAGGTCGGCAGTCTTACCCATGATTGGGGTTTTGAGTGATGAACCAGGCTGGGAGTTTTAAAGGCCTCAGGAATCTTTTGCAGGTGTTTAGAGTTAACTCGTTGATTCAGATGATTAGGTTCATAGCTCGTTTAGAGACCCTTTTAATGATATGCTAATTTTGTGAGATAGGAATTTTGGGTTTTCATGAGCTGTATGCCACAATCATCCGTATTAAGACAATAAAAGACCTGAAATATTTCAGTTAGTGTGCAATGAATCTAAAATATATGAATGTTAAATTTTCATCATGACATTATGGAAAATAATGAACTTTATCACAATATGCTAATATTTTGAGAAGGACCTGTACATGGCTACAGTTTTCAATGAATCCAAGTCTTGGCCTTGCTGATGATGCTTTTATGCACAACAATATCTTGAACTGTTGTTGCATGTTTACTTTTTGTTTGGATAAGGCTCATTGCTAATCAGGACCATAAAATATTTCATTGAGGTTTTAGTTAATTGTGAGATATAAATAAAAATACACAAAAAGTTGTTCTATCTTTTAAGCTTAGCACTTTCCTTTAAACGTTGTAAAATTTAAGAGACTATTATTGGAGCTTTTCATAACTCTCCCCAACGCAAACATTGGAAGGGGCAGCAGCAAAAACTGTCTCTCTGTCGCCGTAAACGTCATTGGAAGTAGTGAGCAATTTATCAATTGTTTGGAAAATCCTTAATTTGTGATAGTAACAAAATACTGTGGACTGGCTATGATATTTAGTTTTTTTTCCTACAACAAGCATGTAACACAGGAGACTGTGGGAATGCTAAAATAAATGCTTGGAGCATTGATCTTATTTATATTCTCTTACATTAACATTAATTTAGTGTGGATGCTATACACTCTGAGTTTCTTTACATTAAAACTAGTTGCCCTGCCAGATTTTGTCATGATTCACATGATGAATGATCCCTATTAGGCGAAGGAGTTACCGTTCTGGTGTTCAGAATTAGTCTACAAGACACCTAAGGGCCAGGGGGCAGGATCCTTCTGTCGTTTATTGTCACCTAGATGATGTGTGACTATGCTGGCTGAGGTTGCTATTTTGGTCAAATATAGTTGGGGAGATTCTCTAGTTGAATGGAAGGGTGTCTTAATTTTGCCAGTCATGACATACTTGTTCTTAGTGGTTTGTAAAAGTATCTGTACCATTTTAATATCTTTTAATTAGGATTTTATATGATAGACCAACTAGTATTAGTGCACTATTAGATAGTTGAAGAAAAGGGATACATGGCTTGAACATTTTCTGTGAATAGAAATTTGAAAATAGAGCTGTACCGTATTCAGCCTTCTTTACTCTTTACATTACTGAAATTTAATGCTACCAACTGCCATCAGGAGTTACCTAATTGGCAAATAGAGTTCAGCTGTGTCTAATTTATTCTGAGTATAAATGCAACTGTTCTGTTTCTGGCCTCATAGGTTTGTTAGAGAAAATTACTGAACAACCAGCATCATAAAGACTAAGGAAAACAGCAGACAGGTCAGGGAAGAAATTATTGAGAAGTTTAATGTTTGAACATCTTACATAGCTCTGTTCAATTCATAATCTGAAAATGGAAGGACAGGGACAAACTTTGGGTGTGCCCATTCTTTTATTTATTGAATCATTTACTTTTGTAAAAGGAGTCAGGCTAATTTGGCGTTCTTGTATTATAAATATTGGCGCCCGAATAGGATCCTGAGGCCGCCCTCAGCGTCCACAACTCGGAACTCCCTAGTTGCTGTCCAGTCATATCTCTCAGCCTCAGTGGCCAGAAGAACACATACCTTGTTGTGCCTCCTTATCCTGGACATAGCCACACCGACCGAAGATGTGTGAACATGATTCCAACCTGGCCTGGAAGAGTCTAAAGGCTGCTCCTAACTTGTCCCCACCCCGTGCCAGAAATTCCCTGTCGGGGTACACTTCAGCCCTCAGAGCCAGGCCAGAAATCCAGTGTCTTTGCCTAAACCCAGAAGCCATGGGGTCAGCAAGCCATGAGATACTGATTATGTCACCTCTGAATTGGTCTTCACCCACACCCTGGACCTTAAAGGCCGACCAGGCCAGGTTTTCGGGGTAATCTGGCAGACTTCCAGCTTTATCCAGAACAGTTTCCCCAAAGCCCATCACAGGCACCCACAACCTTTCCCAGTCACACAGCGTGTGTTGTTATAGTATGGGTCCAAAAGTCATCAGACCTTGACATCTGATGTATTCGTCATAACTAAAGTGATGGAATGAGTCTTTCCAGTCTGATAATGCCCTGCACGCTTATGAATACAACAGTCCATTGCATGTGAAGGGTGATAAATGTAACCATTGCTTCACAACTTCCCGGAAGAACTCCATCTATCTGAGCCAGTTCAGTTACCGGTATCCCATCTAGATTGGCCTGATAAATGGTCCTCGGGAGTGCAAATGAGTTCAGAGCCCTCACCCGCTGTGAGGGTTTCAGTGGGGCCTCCGAAATCCTTTCAATCCATTGCTGGACTATAGGGATAAGATCCAGAGTCACAATGCCATGCCCCAGGCCTACCTGGACACCCAAATAATGAACCGATTCACCTGGAGGGATCATGTGGATACGCGAACCACCGATCTCCCATTTGTATCGCCCTTGTCCATATATAATCCATGGCACTTCATCGGCTAAACCCTCAACATAGTCTGCTGGCAGAGCTTCTCCAAAATCCCGAGGCTCCTACCCATTGTCTCAGTTGAACCACTCACCAGCACCAGATCGTTGGCTAACGCCAGCGTGGCAGTTGCCCGATTGTCTCAGTGTTGTCCAGATCCATCCTCCTCAAGTGTATGAATGTGGAGATCCATAGCTAGGTTCAAAAGAAGTGGGGAAATTGGGTCTCCTTGCTTCACTCCAGCCTTCATGTGAATTGGCTGCATGGGGCCATCCACACAGCTCACTCAGGTCACGCAGTCCACATATGAGTTTTTGATCAACTCAATAACGCATGTGTCAATACCGCATTCGCCCAAAGCACACAAAATGTGCTTGTGGGTGATGGAGTCAAAAACAATACAATACTTTATTTATAATCTTTATTGATAAAGCACTTTAAAAACAATGCAGTTGACCAAGGTTCTGTACAATGATAAAACTACTAAAATAAATGTATGCTTAGCAGATCTATCATAAATAAAATAATTTTAGAATAACCTATTAAAACATAAAAACAATATAAAACAAACTAATATAAATAGTTAAATTAATAAAGGGTAAAAGGATAAGAGCCAACATTTCAAACTGAGTTAAAAGCCAAGGAGAAAAAATGCCTTTGCAAAGTCCACAAACACTACTGCCAGCAGAGACCCTTCCATCCTTAAGGGCTTGGCAATCTCTGACGTCCCTAACCAAAGCAGCGATCACCATCACCTCCTCGCCATCTTTTCTTTCACCCGTTGAATCAGTGCATCACGTATACTGGGAGCTGCCAGGACAAAGGACGAACATGACGAGAACTGATAAGCCAGCGGTTTAGGGTTTGTCACCACTGGCCCCTCAGCCGCTGCTATTTGTGGGCAGTCGCCTGCCATGTCAATTTACAGGAGCCTTTTTTCACCTGTTTGGCCGTCTTGCCATTTCCCAATTTCCCTGCTATAAGCTGGTATGTGGTAATTGAATGTCTGTGCTCTTGGATGACACAGATAAGCTCCCGCACTTTGTCAACACTCCAGAGCTTCGTCCCCTTGATTTCTCCCACTGGTACCTTTTCTCATGCCCACCTGACCTCGTTCCATTTGACTGGGTGGGGGTGTCGCTTATGTTGAGAAACACCAACAGCCGTGGGGTACCGTGCTTTGTGAAAATCGCAAGCAAACTCACGAGCCAGGACCCCCTCCCCCCTTGCCACAGCCCTGCACTTAGGAGCATGACATGAGAAGGAGTGACTGTAAGTGTTATATCTCCCACACTTACGGCATTCGTACATGGCAGCGACACTCCTGTGCCGGTTTACAAGATGCTTGCCAAGTGTGACAATGCCACCCACCGGCACGCCACACAGTGGGCAGTCTGGGCACGGACCTAGCAGGAGAACCTGGACTTCTGAGAGAATGGAGGCAGATTGTTCACTCACTCCCAGAGAGTCAATAGGGCCGAAGTCCGAAGGCTACAATGACCTGTTGAGGCTGTGGTTACTGCACAACCACCTCTGACTCTACCCTCATTGTAGAGTCATTAGTGGTCAATAATTTGGTCACCACTGAGGGCTCTCCAGGGGACTGACTCGGTGAGATCCACCCGCTCTCTCGGCAACACCAATTGTCCTACTGGACCTGTGTATCCACTGACACTGACTTTCTCTGCTGGGAGATTGTCTTCATAGGGCTACTGGCTGTCGCCACTGAGCATGTTGGGACTCAAGGCAATACCCCCGTGGGCTGGTTCCAGCGCCTACTGGGGAAGTTGGTTTTCCAATTCCGAACATGTCCAACCTTAAACATGGTAGAGAATTAGGGTTAGGGCTAACCCAAGCTAGCCCAAGCTGCACTGGCACCCATTTTAAAGAGCCAGAATGATGGTCATGACTGACAATATCACTGTAACATACCATTAGGTTTGTGACCATACCACAGGGGCTGGCTGGTTAGGCATAGTCTCCTTTTGGGCAAGCTGACTTTGCCGGATACACCCGTTACTAGCTGGACCACGAGGAGGTGCATCCTTGTAACTGTTGCTCCATGGGTCTTTGGGGGCTGACTGCCCCCTGTTTTCCCCTGTTCCATGACCGAGGACCATCACCAGACCCCCAGGGTTAATGACTCCATGGTATTCCCAGTCCCTCTGGGGCAGTACTTTGAAGGAGATCTATTCCCTTCTTCACTTTGTGTAATGACTTGTATAGTGTTGGACCCCAGAATGCAGACGAGCAGGCAGCATGACGGTAAGAAAAAAAGGCTTTAATTAGCAAAAACTCACTCATAACAAGAGGCAGGAACAAAACAATAAACGGGCAGGCAAGACAGGCTCGGCATTATCCAAAAAACAAGACGTAAGCATGATTGAGACGACTAGACGTGAGCATGATCCAGAAAAATGTTTCCGCAAGGAATAAACAGGACAGGTGTGTATATATGGAATGTGAACCAGGTGAAGCAAGGAGAAAAATTAACTAGGTGCAGGTGATCCGAATAACTTAATTGACAGGAGAACACAACGTGACAGGGGCAAAACAGAACTTCAAGGATACAAACAAATAAAAATCAAATTAGAAAAACATGAAACCAAAGCATAATCAGAATCAGAATCAGAATCAGAAAAGCTTTATTGCCAAGTACGTTTTTGGACATACAAGGAATTTGTTTTGGCGTAGTCGGTGCAATACAATACAAATAAACAGTATTAACATATCTACAATATAATATAAATATATGTGCACAGTTTTAAGTGAGTGAGAGTAAATATAGAGCAGTATAAGATGCAAGAGCAATACAACAGTGCAGGTGATCATTGTGCAAGTAAAGCAGTGCAAGTAAAGCAGGAGTCCATGCTGAGCGTTAATGTAACACATAGAGTTACAAGTTACAAGTGTCCTGTCAGCAAAAAAAGGGGGGGTGTGGGGGAAAGGGAGAGTGTCAGGGTGGTTTCCGGGCTTTGTTAACCAGGCTGGTGGCAGATGGGAAAAAACTGTTCTTGTGGCGTGAGGTTTTGGTCCGGATGGACCGCAGCCTCCTGCCAGAGGGGAGAGTCTCAAAGAGTCTGTGACCGGGGTGGGAGGGATCAGCCAGAATCTTCACTGCCCGCTTCAGGGTCCTGGAGGTGTACAGTTCCTGGAGCGACAGTAGACTGCAGCCAATCACCTTCTCAGCAGACCGAATGACACGCTGCAGCCTGCCCTTATCCTTGGCTGTAGCAGCGGCGTACCAGATGGTGATGGAGGAGGTGAGGATGGACTCAATGATGGCTGTGTAGAAGTGCACCATCATAGTCTTTGGCAGTTTGAATTTCTTCAGCTGCCGCAGGAAGAACATCCTCTGCTGGGCTTTCTTGATGAGGGAGCTGATGTTTGGCTCCCACTTGAGATTCTGGGAGATGATGGTTCCCAGGAAGCGGAAAGATTCCACAGTGTCAATTGTGGAGTCACAGAGGGTGATGGGGGCAGGTGGGGCTGGGTTCTGCCTGAAGTTCACAACCATCTCCACTGTCTTTAGAGCGTTGAGCTCAAGGTTGTTCTGGCTGCACCAGTCCAACAGATGGTCCACCTCCCATCTGTACGCAGACTCATCACCATCAGAGATGAGTCCGATCAGGGTGGTGTCGTCCGCAAACTTCAGAAGCTTGACAGACTGGTGACTGGAGGTGCAGCTGTTGGTGTACAGGGAGAAGAGCAGAGGAGAGAGAACACAGCCTTGGGGGGAACCGGTGCTGATGGTCAGGGAGTCAGAGACGTGCTTCCCCAGCCTCACGCGCTGCTTCCTGTCAGACAGGAAGTCAGTGATCCACCTGCAGGTGGAGTCGGGCACACTCAGCTGGGAGAGCTTCTCCTGTAGCAGAACTGGGACGATGGTGTTGAAGGCAGAGCTGAAATCCACAAACAGGATCCTGGCGTAGGTTCCTGTGGAGTCCAGGTGCCGGAGGATGAAGTGAAGGGCTAGGTTGACTGCATCATCTACAGACCTGTTGGCTCTGTAGGCAAACTGCAGGGGGTCAAGGAGGGGGTCGGTGATGTCTTTTAGGTGTGAGAGCACAAGGCGCTCAAAGGACTTCATCACCACAGAGGTCAGGGCGACGGGTCTGAAGTCACTAAGCCCTGTGGTCCTTGGCTTCTTGGGAACAGGGACGATGGTGGAGGACTTGAAGCAGGCTGGCACATGACATGTCTCCAGTGAGGTGTTAAAAATGTCTGTGAAGACTGGAGACAGCTGATCAGCGCAGTGCTTCAGGCTGGCTGATGAGACAGAATCCGGACCAGCAGCTTTCCGGGGGTTCTGTCTCCTGAAGAGTTTGTTGACGTCCCTCTCCTGGATGGAAAGAGCCGTCCTCGGCGTGGGTAGGGGGCTGGTGGGGGGGAACTTCAGGGTGGGGGTTGGAGGTGCCAAGGCCCCTCTTGAGGTTGGAGAGATGGGGGTGGTGGATTGTGGCTGCAGCTGTTGGGGGGCGTCGTGGGAGATGGTTGCAGGACTGTCCCTTTGTCTTTCAAAGCGGCAGTAGAACTCGTTCAGGTCGTTGGCGAGGCGTCGGTCGTTGATGGAGTGGGGGGCTTTCGGCTTGTAGTTGTTGATTTGCTTGAGCCCTTTCCAGACAGACGCAGAGTCGTTGGCTGAGAACTGGTTTTGGAGCTTCTCAGAGTACAGTCGTTTGGCCTCTTTCACTGCCTTGCCAAACTTGTACTTTGCCTCTCTGTATATGTCTTTGTCCCCACTCCTGAAGGCCTTTTCCTTATCCAGTCTTAACCTTCTGAGTTTAGCTGTGAACCAGGGTTTGTCGTTGTTGTAACTCACCCTGGTGTATGATGGTACACAGCTGTCCTCACAGAAGCTGATGTAGGAAATCACAGCCTCTGTGTACTCGTCCAGACTGTTGGTAGTAGTCCTGAACACATCCCAGTCTGTACAGCCTAAACACGCCTGGAGATTCTCCACAGCCTCACTGCTCCACTTCCTTGTCGTCCTCACAACAGGTTTGCAGAGCTTTAGTTTCTGCCTGTATGCAGGAATCAGGTGGACCATGATGTGGTCGGATTGGCCCAGTGCAGCACGTGGGACGGCGTGATAAGCGTCTCTGATGGTGGTGTAACAGTGATCCAGAATGTTGTCCTCTCTGGTCGGACATTTTATAAACTGTCTGTATTTGGGGAGTTCGTGGGTGAGATTACCTTTGTTAAAGTCGCCAACGACGATAACTAAGGAGTCCGGGTTGGTCCGCTCCACACTCAGTATCTGGTCGGCGAGCATGCGCTGTGCGACCTGCACGTTAGCTTGTGGCGGGATGTAAACACCGACCAGGATGAACGAAGCGAACTCACGGGGGGAATAGAAAGGCTTACAGTTTATGATGAAGGCTTCCAGGTCTGGAGAACAGTGCTGCTGAATCACTGTCACGTCGTTGCACCAACCACTGTTGAGGTGAAAACAGATTCCTCCACCTTTCGCTTTGCCAGAGAGTTCCGTGTCTCTGTCCGCTCTGTAGAGCTGGAATCCTGCCAGCTGCAGCGCAGAGTCCGGTATTAATCCACACAGCCACGTCTCCGTGAAGCACAAAACTGCCGATGAATAAAAGTCCCTGTTTTTCCCCAACAACAGTTGTAGTTCCTCCATTTTGTTGGGAAGTGAGCGCACGTTAGAGAGAAATATTCCAGGTAACGGTGTTCGTAGTCCACGCTGGCGAAGACGTACCAGCACCCCAGCCCGTTTCCCCGCGTTTCACCGCGTGAACAAAGGTGAGCGCACCTTTGACCAGAATGTCCATAAATTCCAGAGCAGTAGGCAGAAAAGTGGGAAATAACTCCTCTGGTGTAGTAGCCCTGATGTTCATGAGTTCTTCTCTGGTGAGAGAGCTCCGGGTACCATCACAGAAGACCGTTTTAAAGCAAAAAACAAAACAAAACAATGCGCACCAACACGCCGAGGCGACCATCTGCGGCGCCATCTTGTCAGAAGCGCAATCCAAGAAAACAACTTAGCAAAACATGAATACAAAAACTAAAGCATGACCAGGAAAACAAACAGAAACATGATTCAAAAATCTAACAATAATAATAATAATAATAATAATAATAATAATAAACAGAAGAACGATTCAAAACTTCAACTGTGAAAAACATATAAAGAAAAAACCCAAAACCAAACAACCCCAAATCATAACACTTTGACATTCAGAGCACTTGGCAGAAATCCCATCGGGTCAGCGCACACCATGGGCCCTCGCAATGCTTTGTTTTAATTAAATGGTTGGACTCCCCTGGTCCGCACCAATAACACCCGTTGTCTGTCCAGTTAACACGTTTTCCTCAATGAAAATGCAGTACTGGGGGTTTCAGCGCAAAGTTGTCAATTATTTTGGGAGGAGTTGATGCAAATAAGTTATTTAACACCTGTAGTGTGATTCACTAAAACAGCAAATAATTGCGCTCATAATTTGTTGGTCATTATTTTGCGTGTCCCAAAAGCAGCCGCAATTTGGAACAGTACTGTGAGCAGTTGGCAGGTATGATCAATACTGCACCGCTGTATGTCGTCAGGTTTGACTCCATCTCCATCAGAAATGTAAAGGATGTAATATCCACGGTGGTTTGTGCACAGGTTGTGTGGAGGCTGTGTTTTGTGTGCTGTGTTCTCTCCATGCAGGGTGTGGCTGGCAGGTGCTGCTGCACAGGTGTTGCTCATCTGAGAGCAATCAGATTGGCTTATGGAGTGGAAACCCAGAAGGAGGCGTCAGCTCGTTTTCTCACTTGGGGTGGTAACAGCTAGACCTCTGCTTCTCTGCAGTCCTGCTTTCAAGCAGTTTCTCTGATCTCCTTGTTTTTCTCCCCCTGCTTTGCAGATCACCCTTCGCTGAAGGAAGTCTTGGAATCTTTCTGGTCATCGTTTTCACTCATGTCATGTCCAGAGGAGTTTGGGAACTCCAGCCCCAACAACTCAGCCCTGAGCCTCCTCTTTGCTTCCAAATCCAAGCCCAGCTTCTCAGGAGCTACCTGAGAAACATCGGTCAACCTGCCTGTCCACCCTCCAACGTTAAAACTCTCCAACCATAGTGGAGTTTCCTGGAAGAGAAGAAACTAAGCATTTCCTCCTCCGAAAACTGTTCACAGCCTGTCAGACTCAAGGCACCGTGGAGAAGAACTTATTTCCCCTGGTCTTACCAAGAACTCAACCCCTGTAAGTCAGCTTTTAAAGAACACATTTACGTTTTGTCCGTTTCCACCCAGAGTGTTTACCAGCCTCTGTCTTTCTCCTTCAGAGAGACCCCGCGTTTTTCCACCAGCTCCAGCCTTGGTTCCAGTCCAACCTTTATTCCTGTTTCTAAATAAACGGTTAAAACGCTGTCTTTGTCCTTGTGGCTGTGTATGTCAGAGTCTAAGAAAACCCCATTATGACAGAGGAGAGACAGAAACTACAACACAGCAAAGCAGAGACTGAACACAGCATCGTCAGGGGGATGGGAGGTGTGGTTGATACCTGACTCTCTGAAAGTTTTGCTTCCTCAAACAGCTCTGCAGTGAAAACAACACGCCCTCACACTCCAGTCACATTTTCCAGTCAGAAATGTATTCTTCTCTCTGTAGTGTCCTCTTCGTTGCTAAGTTAAGACTGGAGGACCTAACATGAATTTTAGCACTAACTGGTGTATTGTTGTTCAGACAGTGTGAGACCTTACGGTACAGTGAAAATGCTGACTAATCTCAAAGCAACACATCAGAGAGAGAGAAAATAAAACCTACTCAGAGTTTTTAAGCAAAGATTCACAGACTGGGGAGCCAAAGTAAGATAAGTAGGTAAATTACTACCTTTATTTTATTATGGAAACTGTGTGTTGCACCACATCAGTGGGACTGTGATGACACACACTATCAATCTCAACTCCAACAGCGAGTAGAGCAGCAGAGGTGTTGGTGCTCTGGGCAGTCCTGCACTGCCAGCGACGTGTGGTCAGGGGCTGCAGGTGAGGCGCTGCCTTACTTGTCATCATGACAAATAAAATACTAGCAATGATAAGTAAAACTCAATTTGTCCACTTGACACGTCTACAAATTAGATTTCTGTCAGATTTTTAACACTTTCATGGCGAAAATCACTGAATTTACGCATTGCCGATTTAAATACATGGCAGAAAGGCAAGGTGAGACAGTGAATATCTGTGCCTCACCACCGATGGCACTGTGTCACACATTGACTGAAGCAGGCAGTTGGTGCATGCCCCATTGCCGTCTTTCTTTATATCGCCAATATACATGCTGGATCACACATGCACTAAACTAGCTGACATTCCACTGTCTGTCTAATATATTTAATGAATGTGTGTGATATATTTACTCTTTCTAACTGGCCATAAATGCAGTGAAAATGGACAGGGTGAGGCAAAACGTACAGTGCTGCACTGAAAGGGTGCAGTGCTGAGCCCCATACGCACAGACAGCTACCAGCAGGTCACTACAAACTCTTTAGCTACACAGAGGGCAGGGGTGTTTTAACCAACACATCCTGTAACTGTACTCTTATTTAAACTGGGTCTGACTAAATGGAAGATTACTTTTCAACACTGGAAAAGGATTTTTCTAAGCTGGATTTTCAGTTGAAACAGGAGGTTTAAGAGAGAGGAAGACCAACTCTGGAGCTGAAAGATCTGCTTCAAACAAGCTTAAACCAGAGTGGTACACCCAAAAAGACTTAAAATTTGGTAGTGGCAGCATCATGCTGTACGGATGCTTCTCTTCAGCAGGGACAGGGAAACTGGTCAGAGTTTATTAAGTCAACTTCAGCTATTTTGCAAAAAAAGAACAAGCAAAAATGTGAGTCTCTGATTGTACACATCTAGTAGAAACATTCCCCAAAAATGTTTGCAGTTTTAACTGCAGCAAAAGTTGGTACTACCAAGTATTGACTCAAGGAGGCTGAATATAAATGCACACCACAACGTTTCCGATTTTTAGTTGTAAAACATTTTGAAAACCATGTATTTTCCCCTTCACAATCATGTTTAATTTGTGGTCATTTATTATATAGCACTCTACTAACATATCTTCATGTTTGTGGTTGTGACATGACAGAATGTGAAAATGTTTGAGGCAAAGACTATTTCTGCAAGGCTCTGTATGTCTGGGCCACAGGTTTCTTCAAGGGATGGGTATAATCATGTCTGTCATTAGTCTTTATGAGAATAAAATACCTCCATGCTGTTAACTCTGGTTTCTTGTTGACACTGTTGTCTTGTTTTTATTTGTGAAACTGTATGTAGGAAATATAACCTATACAATTAACCCCCAAATTATTCACACCCCTGTCATATTTCGACTTAGAATTATTTTAAATATCAAAGAATCTTGTTTCTGATTGGAAAGAAAAAATGTATTCCTCAAAAGGTAATATAATGTAATATAATATATAATGTAAAATCAGTATTAATTTATAAAATCTTATATGATTTTATTTGCATATTTGCACATTATTACAAAATGGCATGCTAATGATTATTTATAACCTCAATAATCAAGTGAAAAACCTTTTTGGCATTACAGCAATCAACCCTTTCTCCTATTTGTTGAGCAGCGTGTTTCTAAATGTATTTTGAAGATCTGTGAACAAATAGTTTTGGATTTAACTGCATAAAATATGTTTGTGTATGAAATCACACTCACAAAAATGCAGAGCTACAAATACACAAACATATTTACCTGCTTTGTAAACATATTTTAACTGTACATTTTAAAATATAATATTATGAAATAATCATGTCTAATGTGATTTCTTTAAATCAGTGAATGCCTTTATATGTGTTGCTTTAAACAGAGATCAATTATGCTGTTTTCCAGATAAAGCAGGATTGTTTTCAGTGTGAGGGAAGACCTAGCACTACCCTCACACCCACAGTGCTTGTGCCAATTTGTTTTCCAACACTTCCAATTTCTAAGTACTGTAATTACCTTGTCTGCTACACAAGGTCTTTGTTAAGCCTTGTGTTTATTTAAAGGAAAATCTGTGAGTAAAATGTACATCAGTACAGGAGTACATCATTCCTGAGATAGAAAATATTGTTCTTTGTGCGGTTTAATCAAATAAAGTCTTGTTTTTAGAAAAGAAACTTAGGCACTGCATAGTCTTCACTTTCTTTGGTACACTGACAAATTCCGTCAGCTTTAATAGCTGACATCCACAAGGTTCTTGCAGCCATGGTGAAAACCTACAATGCCCTCAAAATATGAAACTACATCCCTACAGTCCTTTTTGCAGTTTGCTTCAGCCTTTGGATGCTGTCTCCACCGATCAAAACTAAATAAATGTTTACTGATCCTTGTTGGGATTAAAAAACTTAAATAATAAAAGCTGCAAACGTAAATGATTAAGAATTGTTCTATTTCTGTGGTATTTTTTTAAGACATGCTCCACTACACCAACAAACATGTTTGAAATGACTACATTCTGTATTTAGAGAGAGACTACCACAGTTTTAGAAGACCAAATACATAATAACTATAGATAGAAAGTGGTTCTATGTGCAATAACATAAAGAAATGATTCATTTTAGCCGTGTCTTTGTGTGTATGTATTCAGGCCAATGATGCCTCAGGGTACATGTGGAACTGGCTGTACTTCATCCCGCTCATCATCATTGGATCCTTCTTCATGCTCAACCTGGTGTTGGGTGTACTCTCGGGGTGAGTACAAACTGTAAACATGACCCGAGGAGGGAGTTTTAAAGGTTCTTCTTTAAAATGCAAGCAAGCTTTGGCAAACTTTTGACCAAACAGGATCATCTTTCATTCAGGAAGCTAAAACCACATGGATTACATATTCTCTGCTTTTTCCCATCCCTGCCTGCAAGGATGACATGTGCAGATATATAGTGCAAATCATACAAACTAAATGTATTTAAATGTGTTTTACATATCTCAGTGAAAGTTACCTCTACACCATCGAATGGCCTTTTGTAAAAGGAACCCCATTTAGCAAGTCAATCCTAGCATCATTTATTGCAAGATCAGAGCTTTTGGGTTGGAACACTGTTGTTATACTCATTGTGACTGGCAAGCACTGGATGTATTTCATTCTAGATGTGTGCATAACAACATAATTATGAGAGAATATTTCAGTTGAATCTCAAAAAATATGAATACCCCATCACACTATTTGATATCAGCCTTTGATTTATGTGCTGTTGTTAAACATGATGCCACAGAAAAACAAGAAAGGCAATCATAGAGTGCAGACCTCCACCAAGGCAATAGGTTCATTGACACATGGCAGCTTCTTGCTATACTGATGATGTCTACTCTGGATGACTTCTAGCCACTACATATTAGCTGCTGACAGGGTGACAAAGCATGTGGGAATTCCAGGTTGTCGCACCATGGTCTTTATTATTGCCATGGCAATGATAAAGAATCCTTCAAAAAAATCCTGGATCCAGGTGGTGCTCCAAATCACCACCGAAATCTAATCACCTCTTCCTTGTCCTAGTACGCACATTGTCTGAAATTCCATGTAAATCCGCTGATAACTTTTTTTCAATTCAATTCAATTCAAAGTTACTTTATTGATCCCCGAGGGGAAATTAGAATTCCAGTACAACCCATCCAAACATACATCATGACACAAGACAAGAGGGGGACGGGTCATCGAGGCTTTGCTGCCCACTCACAGGTGCTGCCCTTGCTAGATGAGAAAAGAGGCCACATTAGGTAAGTAGAGGGAAAAAGAAATCACATTTCACACTTTATCCTTAGCAGGATACATTTTGAGATTGCAAAAAACCTCAGCACAAAGAAGCAACAAGTTGACAAAACAACATCATGCCAGGAACGGTGAAGGTGGTGTGAGGGGGTGCATATGTTTATCTTGAGCATGTGTGTGTGTGTGCAAGTGAGTGTGTGCAAGTAAGTACATGAAGCACTGTCCCAGAGGTCATTGTCCTTGATGGTTTGTTGTTCATCAACCGGCCAAGTTCTGAGCAGGTCCATAGATGTCCTCAGGGAAGGGAGGGGGCAGAGGGAGCAGAGCGTCATGTTTACATAACTTCCAGGAGAAGTTAAAGATAATCAGCCATCAAGGCCGTGCAGGGGAGCCAGATTCAGAAAAACAATAATTATTTGGGTTAGGCTGACTTTTAATTTTCCGTCAGCCTTGAGAGTCTTGCTGGTGCTTCTTAAAGGCGAATCCAAACAGCTGAATTCCTGGTCTTTCTGCCAGATCCGAGCGAACAACTTTCTCCCAGATTTATCCCATTTCACCCCTGAGTCCAGGAACCGCAACCTGCCTGCGATCCTGTGTAAGGATCACATCCAGTCTGCGATTCAGCTCATGTAACATCTCAGTCTGAGTGTTGATCGCTCTAAAGATCCCATCACACATGCCAGGCAGCCTTACAAACTGATGGACAGACAAAAACATAACCTCCTTGGCAGAGGTAATAACACTCCCACATCGCTTACCTATTTCAACACTGTAGCATCAACAATTTGTTCACCACATACAGTGGGGAGAACAAGTATATGATACACTGCAGATTTTGCAGGTTTTCTCACTTGCAAAACATGTAGAAGGCTTTAATTTTTATCATAGCTACTCTTCAACTGTGATTGACGGAATCGAAAACAAAAATCCAGAACGTCACATTGTGTGATTTTTAAGTAAATAATATGCATTTTATTGCATGACATAAGTATTTGATCATCTAACAACCAGTAAGAATCCCGCCTCTCACAGCCCTGTTAGTTCTTCTTTAGGAAGCCCTCCTGTTCTCCACTCATTACCTGTATTAATTGCACCTGTTTGAACTCGTTATCTGTATAAAAGACACCTGTCCACACACTCAATCAAACAAACTCCAACCTCTCCACAATGGCCAAGACCAGAGAGCTGTGTAAGGACATCAGGGCTAAAATAGTAGACCTGCACAAGGCTGGGATGAGAAGGCAACAACTGTTGGTGCCATTATAAGAAAATGGAAGAAGTTCAAGATGATTGTCAATCTCCCTTGGTCTGGGGCTCCATGCAAGATCTCACCTCGTGGGGCATCAATGATCATGAGGAAGGTGAGGGATCAGCCCAGAACTACACGGCAGGACCAAGTCAATGACCTGAAGAGAGCTGGGACCACAGTCTCAAAGAAGAACATTAGTAACACACTACGCCGCCATGAATTAAAATCCTGCAGCACACGCAAGGTCCCCCTGCTCAAGCCAACGTATGTTAAGGTCCGTCTGAAGTTTGCCACTGACCATCTGGATGATCCAGAGGAGGAATGGGAGAAGGTCATGTGGTCTGATGAGACAAAAATTGAGCTTTTTGACCTAAACTCCACTTGTCATGTTTGTAGGAAGAAGGATGAGTACAACGGCAAGAACACCATCCCTACAGGCATGGCCATTTCTTCTCAATAATGCCTGGTACTCATTTCCTGTAAATTCTGTACCATTGTCTGACCCCATACATTTAATCTTTCCATATGGAGCCACGTCCGGAATAAACTTTTCAGTAGCTTGTACTGTGTCATCCTCGTTTTTCAAACACTATACAAAAACTGCACTAGAATAATCGTCTGTAAAGGATAATGCATATCTGTGACCATCTTTGGACACTGGGTCTATAGGTCCTGCTAAATCTGTGTGAACCATTGCCAGTGGCACTTTAGCTCCTGCATCTGGCTCCCTGTTCCTTGTTTCAACAAATTTTCCCTTTGTACAGACTTCACAATATGGCATAAGGTTTACCTCTTCCTTTAATTTCCATGCCATGAACAACATTTTCAAGTTTCAACACATCTTCATAATTGCAATGTCCTAGAATGTCATGCCAACTTTGTAAGTCATAACATTTTTTTACTCAGATCCCCACATTCATTGTCCGCGGGCTGTAAGTAATAAAGTTTTTTACATACGTGAATGGGGAATTTGGTACCATGTCTGAGAAGAAAGTCATTTTCCTCTTCAAAGATTGCAGTAGCTCTGCTGGATGTGGCAACATTCACTGAGAAGATGTCGTGCAGATATGATGGGATGTACAGTGCGTTCCTCAGCACCGTTTTAAGACGTCGACCTTTGCTGTTGATCAAATACACCTCTGCTTCTCCTCACTGCTTAGCATGGAGATGAAAACATAATTCTTTAGGGATGCTTTTCTTCAATCTGTCCTTCCCTCAGTAAGGACAGACGGGTCGTGGCTGGGTCTTCCAACATGACAACGACGCAAAGCACAGAGCCAGAGCAACTAAGGAGTGGCTCCGTAAGAAGCCTCTCAAAGTCCTGGAGTGGCCTAGCCAGTCTCCAGATCTGAACCCAATTGAAAATCTTTGGAGGGAGCTGAAAGTCTGTATTGCCCAGTGACAGCCCCGAAACCTGAAGGATCTGGAGAAGATCTGTATGGAGGAGTGGTCCAAAATCCCTGCTGCAGTGTGGGCAAACCTCGTCAAGAACTAAAGGAAAAGTCTGATATCTGTAATTGCAAACAAAGGTTTCTGTACCAAATATTCAGTTTTGTTTTTCTGATGTATCAAATACTTATGTCATGCAATAAAATGTTAATTAATTACTTAAAAATCACACAATGTGATTTTTTTTTAGATTCCTTCACTCACAGTTGAAGAGTTCATATGATATAAATTAAAGACGTCTACATGCTTTGCAAGTGGGAAAACCTGCAAAATCAGCAGCATATTAATTAAGCGTTCTCCCCACTGTATACTAGCCTACCATGGAGTTTTTGGACATGCTCAGAAATCCTACCACATGAACACTGACAAGTCACGTAAACCATGCAAAGTCACCACCACTTCAGAATCAACGCAACTGTAACTCAAATGTCACAGCAGTTTCCCACTAATAACATAACACTTAATTGCACACTAAGCTCTGCAGAAACGTTAATCCCCGCAAGGATATGTTATGGTGAAAATTCAAGTGAAACTTAGAGCAACCCTTATGGTCCTAATGATCTGGCTAAAAATTATTGGACCACTGGTGGGGCACTGATAGAGCCCTGAAGTTCATTTCCAGATGGTTGCTTGATATTTCAGTTCCAGATGGTTGCTATAATTAGAAGATTTAATCAATAAATAAAGATAGATGGTACCAGTCATGATACAGCAGAACACACCTTGCAGTCAACACGCAATATTAAGAACAGCAGTGCATCAAAATTAACACACTTACTTCAAAGAAATGACAAAGGACAGGACGTGATGTTTCACAAAATCTCCTTAATTTCCTCATGATTAGTCCCCGTATAACATGTTCAAAATCCCAGCATGCACAGCCAGGAAGGAAAGAGTGTGACAGCAGCCTAAACATTTACATTCCAACAGAACTCAGAAATGTTACTGTTCTGTAGCTCTTTGACATCAAACATTTAGAACTCTCCTCCAGGGTGTACACTTTTCTTGAACTCACTAATATTTCACTGGTTCTCCCACATTTGTGGCAGAACCAGTGAAATATTGATTAGATTTCATTAAAATGTAAACTCAAAGTTTATTTCAATTGAGCAGTGGCTGACTCAATATGGTGTTTCCAGGGTGATTCTGTTCCTTCAGTAAACAGTAAAGGCAGATGACAAAAGTTCCCTAACAATTGAAGTTAAAGCCAAAGCCTTGCTAATCAATACAGCATTAAAGTCCATACAAAGATGTTAATTGGGAGTCGTTATTTTACATCACTCCTGCATGTTGTCAAAATGTCCAAGAACCTGTAGTATTTTAGTGTTTGATCATTTTGAAATGGTCATTATTTGTTAGAGGTTAAAAAAACTCATCCTGAGGGTAGGATATTCCCATTTTAGAGAAAAGAATGATTCATTGAATTTTTATCCATGCAAATAAGAAAGCTATATGTCTCTGTTGAAAGATTGTTACATAAAGCTCTTTCAACTGTGTGCCAGAAAAGTCTTGTTTCCACTCTGTCTGACAATATGTTCAAAGGACTTAAATTCTAAATATCAAATAAAATTCATACTGATTAAATATGTTGTAAGATCTGCAAATGTAGATATATCTTTTATTGACACAGTCAAATGAAAAATCCAGTGTCTAATGGACATGAACAAACCATGCATTCCATTTTAAAACCATCAAATCATTTTCTGGTTGTGATAGTAACACCTGCTGTTGTAGGCATGCTGGAGCTCTGTGTTTGAGCCATAAAGGGAATATAGCCTGTTGTCCTGAGCTTACTCAGGTTTTTTAGGCTAATATTTGCTGTATTCCTGCTGGTTACAAAACACTGAAAAATAACTGTCCAAAAAAGCAGTGTTTCACACAGAAAAGGAGGAATTCAAGTTTTTGAAAAGAATACATCAGAATAAAATTAACCGAGAAACTCCAACATACTGCCACCTTCAGCGGCGTGAATCTAGCAATGTGTGTCAGTGTCTGACTGTTGGTAGTTTACATTTATTTAAGTCCTAAGATTTCAAACTGGTTGTCAGGAGTGACCAATGCACAGTCTGTGAAACAACATCAATATTGCTTCCTATAGTTTGGGATATGCAGGGAAAGATTTAACAAACAGATTATTGCATTGCTTGAACTTTAAATCCATAACTTGCTCTGGAACAAGTTAATAAACTAGATCAAGTACTTTAAAAGCACTGCACCTTTGCTCTTCATCCATGTTGTTGATTCCACTGTTGCTTTAAAAGCAGAGATAAAAAAGCTCGTACTCGTACTCGTCGTCTTCCGCTCTATCCAGGACCGGGTCGCGGGGGCAGCAGACTCAGCAGAGACGTCCCTCTCCCCAGACACCTCCTCCAGCTCCTCCGGGGGGAGCCCAAGGCGTTCCCAGGCCAGCCGAGAGACATAGTCCCTCCAGTGTGTCCTGGGCCGTCCCCAGGGCCTCCTCCCGGTGGGACGTGCCTGGAACACCTCCCGAGGAAGGCGTCCAGGAGGCATCCGGTATAGATGCCCGAGCCACCTCAACTGGCACCTCTCGATGTGGAGGAGCAGCGGCTCTACTCCGAGCCCCTCCCGGATGGCCGAGCTCCTCACCCTATCTCTAAGGGAGTGCCCGGCCACCCTATGGAGGAAGCTCATTTCAGCCGCTTGTATCCGGGATCTCGTTCTTTCGGTTCTGACCCAAAGTTCATGGCCATAGGTGAGGGTAGGAATGTAGACCGACCGGTAAATCGAGAGCTTCGCTATTCGGCTCAGCTCTCTCTTCACCACAACGGACCGGCACAGTGCCCCCATTACTGCGGCAGCCGCACCGATCCATCTGTCGATCTCCCGCTCCATTCTTCCCTGACTCATGAACAAGACCCCGAGATACTTAAACTCCTCCACTTGAGGCAGGAGATAAAAAGCTGTAAATTAAATTAGATTTAAAAAAGAAATGGACATGTCCTAATTGTTTCTACACTGCCTGTTTAATCTTTAAAAAAAGAAGAGAAAACTGTTCCTTTTTTTCTGCACATTTTAATAATTGATTTTTATTCAGTTGCTTACTTACCATCGAGATAAAAAAACACATTTTGCTGTTCAGCTTAATCCACAGTTATTTGGTTTGAGATTTATTAACGCAAAGTGAAACTACGATGGAGATTAGGAAAGTTGATTGGTCCATCTTCCACCTTTCCATCAAACAGCTGTGTGGAAAACATCTAGTTATCTACAACTTCAAACAAATCTTTAAAATATGTATAAACTTTATGACTTGTTTTATTCTTTCTGTATTTTTGATATTCAGACACAGATTGTATATTTTACTACATCAACAGATAGAAAGACTGGATAAAAGCTTTGGAGGGCAGGTAGCCTTCATCCACCTCCTCTCCTCGTCGTTTGTGGTTCATGTCTCCTGTTCTCTCTGCAGGCGTTGTCAGAAGGTTTTACAGTGAACTGGTGAAGTGGAAGGTCACTGATGCTGTAATCTGATCTTTAGAAGGCAGGGAGCTTAGACATGCAGGTTTCAAAGGCTTCAGACCCCCCTGTCCAGATTAGAACGATGTCTAGTTAATGAAACCATTAGATTGGACTGGAACTAGAACTGAAAGAAACACAACAGTGTAGGCAAAATAACTGAAAAACTGTGGCACAATAAATTCCTCTTTCTTCTTTCTTTTCATTGTTTTGGATTGTTTTCTGCAGATCTTGTCCTCAGGACAGCAGAATCAGGCTCCCAAATACATATAGTTAAAATGCATTTCTTTAGAGCTTCTCATGATATGATTGTGACAATGTAATTTTCTCAAAATGGTATTCAAGCTCATATTAGAGTGCAAATTTAACCACAATGCAAAGATGATTGACTTTACGGGTAGCAATGTATCTGATTGCTTCCTGGTTCCCAGTAACAGAGTTTATTTGCCTTTCTCTTGAAAATGTAAAAGGCAGTATTTGTGTGTGTGTGTGTGTTTTTTAAGAATAATTAAACACCAATATTACAGCATCTGTAGCAATGTAGCAAAAGAAGCCATTGCCATTTATAGCAACTGATGTACCTAGGTAGGCAGTACTTTCAAAGTAACAGTCACATGTGCAGCACAATAAAGGTTCTCATGGCACAGCTCCTTGCCCCAGATGGCTTGTTTTCTTTCTGTGGGAAAGCAGGTAAGCAGTCCGTGTGATATAATAAAAGAAAGCATGACTCATCAGACCAGACCTTCTCTGGCCTGGTCTGATCCTCCACTATGGTAACATTCCTTTTATCGTTTCTATCCTTACATCCACTCATGTGTCACTGCCACAAACATTTTAGCCAGAATTGTTCCAGAGAAAGAAAAACATTGTGGGCTGTTTGTGAGTGAACTCAGTGTGATGTGCTCATTCTGATATGTATTTGTCAATCCAGTGTGTGATGTTAGTGAGTGAAATTTTTGCACAACTATCTTCCTAGAAAAACACACTACTGCAGCCACACATGAAGATAGTGCCCGCAAAATTAGGTTTAGACACACACACACACACACACACACACTCACACACACACACACACACACACACACATGAAGTGAGGCAGAAATCCACTGCAATGCAGGATAGAGGTTTTCCCTACAGTGTGTGGGAGACATACCAATTACAGAGCAGGGGGATGAACTGGATTGCCCTCCTTTTGTTATGTTGTCTAGCTTCCACTCTCTCTGTCTTTCTTTAATGATCTTTCTCTTAGTCTTTCTACACCTCCTTTCATCTTCTCCTTTTTCCATTTCCCCTTCTCTACCTCATCTCCTTCATATTTTATTTCCTTCTTTGTTTATTGAAACTGGAAAGGCATACCTCTTAATGTTAGTTCAGTATCATCACAAAGGTATGATTCAGTAATATGTTAATGTACAGACACTGTACAGTTAGAGTTGGAACTATTTGGTTTACTCATGCAACATTATCTATCCGTGCCTTCTGGTTTTTATTTATCTAGTTTCAGTGGGTTGCCCATTAAGGTTTTGTCACTTTTCAAACACAGATGGCTCAAGTTATAAAGGTTGCTGATGTTTCTGTTTTCTAAATCAACTTGCTTTTAAATTGAGTAGATATCCGACTGAAAGAGACACAATCTTAAAAAGTGACACCAAAACAAAGCAGAGAAAAGTCCCAACTATCACTAATCAGCTATTTGGGAATATTAATGTAATTCTTACTCATCTACACTGATGATGATGAGAGAAAGGTGGACTGAACCAAAGCTTTACATCAGCTTTTTTCAACAGCAATAAGATACAACATTCATTGTATTCTGAACTAAATTACTCACCTGAAACAAACATCACTGACAAATAAAAATCAGCGAAAACCACCTGCATGTAGCATATAACCAGCCCCAGATCATATGGAAACCTTCAAAGTTGCAGAACTGTGACAATACATGGTGCTGTGTGAAGGGATGTCCCACCACTTGTTCTCCTGTGGAGCATTCAAGTACAGCTCCTACACTGGATTGTCTATACTGTATATCAAAACAACTCCAAAAGGGATTGAAATATTTTTTCTTTTATGAAATGTCAGCACAGTCTTTATAAACATCACTGTTGACCAGTTCTAGGTGGTTTTATTGTTGTATATGTCATCTATTATTCCATGTTGTATACCGTACTCGTACTCGTCGTCTTCCGCTTTATCCGGGACCGGGTCACGGGGGCAGCAGACTCAGCAGAGACGCCCAGACGTCCCTCTCCCCAGACACCTCCTCCAGCTCCTCCGGGTGGAGCCCAAGGCGTTCCCAGGCCAGCTGAGAGACATAGTCCCTCCATCGTGTCCTGGGCCGTCTCCTGGGCCTCCTCCCGGTGGGACGTGCCTGGAACACCTCCCGAGGAAGGCGTCCAGGAGGCATCCGGTATAGATGCCCGAGCCACCTCAACTGGCTCCTCTCGATGTGAAGGAGCAGCGGCTCTACTCCGAGCCCCTCCCAGATGGCCGAACTCCTCACCCTATCTCTAAGGGAGTGCCCGGCCACCTTACGGAGGAAGCTCATTTCAGCCGCTTGTATCCGTGATCTCGTTCTTTTGGTCATGACCCAAAGTTCATGGCCATAGGTGAGGGTAGGAATGTAGACTGACCGGTAAATTGAGAGCTTTGCTTTTCGGCTCAGCTCTATCTTCACCACAACGGACCGGCATAGTGCCCCCATTACTGTGGCAGCCGCACCGATCCGTCTGTCGATCTCCCGCTCCATTTTTCCCCCATTCGTGAACAAGACCCCGAGATACTTAAACTCCTCCACTTGAGGCAGGAACTCCCCTCCAACCTGAAGAGGACAAGCCACCCTTTTCCGGTCGAGAACCATGGCCTCGGACTTGGAGGAGCTGATCTTCATCCCAGCCGCTTCACACTCGGCTGCAAACCGCCCCATCGCATGCTGTAGGTCTTGGCTAGAGGGGGCCAGCAGGACCACGTCATCTGCAAAAAGAAGAGACGAAATCCACTGGTCCCGAAACCGGACCCCCTCCGGCCCTTGGCTGCATCTAGAAATACTGTCCATAAAAGTTATGAACAGGACTGGTGACAAAGGGCAGTGCTGCCGGAGTCCAACATGCAACGGGAACAGGTCCGACTTAGTGCCGGCAATGCGAACCAAACTCCTGCTCCGCTTTACAGAGACCGGATGGCCCCTAATAAAGGGCCCCCGATTCCATACTCCTGGAGCACCCCCCACAGGGCATCACGAGGGACACAGTCAAATGCCTTCTCCAGGTCCACAAAACACATGTGAACCGGTTGGGCAAACTCCCATGAATCCTCGAGCACCCTCTAGAGGGTATAGAGCTGGTCCAGTGTTCCACGGCTGGGACGAAAACCACACTGCTCCTCCTGAAGCCGAGGTTCGACTATCGGCCAGACTCTCCTCTCCAATACCCTGGCGTAGGCCTTACCAGGGAGGCTGAGGAGTGTGATCCCCCTGTAGTTGGAACACACCCTCCGGTCCCCATTCTTATGAAGGGGGACCACCACCACCACCCCAGTCTGCCAGTCCAGAGGCACTGTCCCCGTCCGCCACGCAATGTTGAAGAGTCGTGTCATCCATGACAGCCCAACAACATCCAGAGACTTGAGGTACTCAGGGCGGATCTCTGCCACCCCCGAAGCCTTGCCACCGCGGAGCTTTTTAACCACCTCGGTGACTTCAGCCTGGGTGATGAAAGAGTCCAGCCCCGAGTCCCCAGCCTCTGTTTCCACCACAGAATGCGTGATGGCAGGATTGAGGAGATCCTCGAAGTATTCCTTCCACCGCCCGATAATGTCCTCAGCTGAGGTCAGCAGTTTCCCACCCCCACTATAAACAGTGTTGGCGAAGCACTGCTTCCCCCTCCTGAGGCACCGGACTTCGAGGCCAACCGGTAGTCCTTCTCCATGGCCTCACCGAACTCCTCCCGGGCCCGAGTTTTTGCCTCTGCCACAGCCCGGGCCGCAGCACGCTTGGCCTCACGGTACCCGTCAGCCGCCTCAGGAGTCCCACAAGCCAACCACAGCCAATAGGACTCCTTCTTCAGCTTGACAGCGTCCCTTACTGCTAGTGTCCACCACCGGGTTCGGGGATTGCCGCAGCGACAGGCACCACAGACCTTACGGCCACAGCTAATGCAGCAGCATCGACAATAGATGCGTAGAACATGGTCCACTCGGACTCTATGTCTCCAACATCCCCTGGGATCTGGTCAAAGCTCTCCCGGAGATGGGAGTTGAATATAGTCCCATATTTATTAACAAAATTAGGCCAAATCATCAGTCAGTTTTTTCTGTTCACTGTTTGAAATACTAAGACATACTGATAATAAGTTTTGTTCACTGTTGAAGTACACATATTTATACATTTTTTCTCTTGATTGAAATTTACTGAAAATGTACCAAACCATTATTTTAAACCAAGGTGACCTGTGAGTTAGGAGCACTGTTGCTTGACCTATTTCAAATCCGCCTTATGTTAATACTTGGATAGCTTTTTTCTTTCAATAAATTCACTTAAAAAATCATCACTTGAAATATGCATTACCTTTGTATGATACTAAAATCTGTTTGATGATCTGAAACATTAAAATTTGACAAAAGACCAAAAATGCAAAAAATGCCTAATACTTGGAAACCCTGAGATGACTGAAGATTAAGTTGAGATTCTACATGGTCAGGTCAAGTAGAAACAAGTGATCCCACAGGTTCGTGTGGGATTACTAGATAAAGGGAAAAAAAATGTCCACTATGTAGACATACAGAATCTATCTTGTTGTCTTACCAAGAGGCTACCAGTTCAGCTGGCAAATAGTGCGAGGACATAACTGTCTCCACTTCTTGTCTCTGTGTCAACAGCTAAAAACGTCAGGATCCAAGTTGTTTTTTTTCATGTTTCTTAAACCATGCTTGTGTCTATGTGTGTCTGCTAAAGAGAGTTTGCAAAGGAAAGGGAGCGTGTGGAGAAGAGGCAAGAGTTCCTGAAGCTTCGCCGACAGCAGCAGATTGAGAGAGAGTTAACTGGTTATTTGGAGTGGATCTGTAAAGCAGGTTGGAAACACACACACACATATCTTTACTCGATAAATATTAAATGCATTAACGTTACCTTTGAGTATGACTATTGAAAATGGCACAAAGTGTAAATATGTTGCAGAGGAGGTGATGCTGGCTGAGGAGGACAAGAACGCAGAAGAGAAATCTCTGGATGGAGCATGGTACAAACGGAAACACAATCCCAACTCTGGTGAGGGCTGTCATCAGCACAATCTGATTTGCTCCAATCAAATCAAAATACATTTAGAGTAGTAACAATGCAAAACAAAAATGCATCTAAAAATTAGAGAAAATAGCTTGGTAAACATGTGCTGATAACAAAAAAAAAAGATGTTCTTTATAGGTAAATTTGCACATGCAGAAGATTTAAGATTATGTTCTCTGTCAAAATATCAGTGACAGGTGCTCACAAACACTGTAAGATTCAATGAAGGAGTTAAAAACTAATGGGGCCAGACCAAATTACCTGAGGTTTTCTGTGTTTTGTAGTCTGGTCCCAGTGCTTTTTAGTGTCGCTCATTAAAATAATGTTTGCATATATAAATATACAGTAAAATATGTAAATAGTGTATATAGGTCTTAATCAGGGCTAAACATATACAGGTGCATCCTAAAAAATAAGACAATTCCTCTTGTCTAGCTACTTCTGAACCAGAGGCTACGTTGGAATAATCTTACCGGGACTTAGGAGAAAAAGAACTGGACTGTTGCTCACTGGTCCTAAGTCCTCTTTTCTGAAGAAAGTAAAATTTGCATTTGATTTGGAAATCAAGGTCCCAAAGTCTGGAGGAAGAGTGGAGAGGAGCAGAATCCAAGTTGCTTGATGATTTGGAGTGTCATGCCATCAACTGGTTCTGGTCCACAGTCAACCATCCGTTTACCAGGACATTTTGGAGCACTTCATGCTTCCTTCTGCTGACAAGCTTTGTAAAGATATTGATTTCATTTTCCAGCAGGAATTGGTACCGGCTCACACTGCCAAATGTACCAAAAGTAAAATAAAGGCTGGAAATATTTAACTCTATGTGCATTGAATTTAAATAATACATGACTGTAACTTTCTGAAATAAGTGACAAACAATCTTGACCTTTAAAGAGTATTAAGATTTTTTTGATGCACCTGTACATGTAGCCTCTACACTGAAATCATGGCTATTTTTCACTGGACGTTGTTGATTAAGTCTGTAGTCAAACTGGTGGCTGGTTCCACAGCAACAATGTTACATGCTGTTTCACATGCATAACAATTTCTAGATCATTGAAATATGAACAATTTAATATTTATTTTTTCTTTTTGAATGCTTCTTTTATTATTCTGATACAAAATAATACACAAAGATAAATAATGGATTTGTTATGTTTCTTTAAACTGTGGAAGGTGTCATTACAATGCAGATGTTTCTGTATAGAAAATATCTGTATTGTCTATGCAAAAACACAGGGTGAATCCTGTATAGGAGCAACCTTAAATGTTCTCTTCACTTCTTTTTTACAGCATTTTGTCATGAAATGGGAAATCCCTAAAGTATTTGTAAAATAAATAAATAGCAATGGATCATGATTAGAAGCCCAAATATAGTAAGCTGAACTACTTGTTAATAAAATGAGGTTTTTACTTCATGTTATGAGAAAAGGGACCTGCTAAAAGATTGACAAGTTTCAAAAGGCATAACAGGAAATCATCACTTTGTTCTATTCTACATTTGCAGTTCTGAAAAGGACAAAGAAGAGTAAGAATGACCTCATCAATGCAGAGGAAGGAGAGGACCATTTCACTGACATTTCATCTGTTGGTGAGGACAATAAATTAGACTCTGAATGCCAAACACAATAACAAAAATATGACTTTTGGTTGTTAAACTGGGTCACTTGGTCACTCAGTTTGTGTTAATAAACTGAAGTGACATAAAGAAAAAAATGCTAGATAACTAAACAATTTTGTAATTGAATAAACAAAACAGTCCTGTCCAGGGTGTACCCTGCCTCCCGCCCATAGACTGCTGGAGATAGGCACCAGCTCCCCCGTGACCCACTATGGAAGAAGTGGTAGAAAATGACTGACTGACTGATAAACTAAACAGTAAAAAGCATAAAAGCAATTGAAACAAACTGAACACCATAACACCAATAAATAAAAAGATCTCAGATTTGCAGTTGTTTTAGAGCAATCTGATGTGTTTATACTCTCTGTTGTGTAAAAACCCCTTCTCTGCCTTAAAGAACATTTAACTGGTCACAGAAATAAAGTATTTGTCAACTTGTTCAGCTAACATTTGAGGAGGATCTCCCTTAAACATTGCTGTTTCTATAGGAGTGAGACCATCTGTTTTCTAGGATTGTTTTTCAGGCGATGCAGAAGAAGTTTTAAACTAAAGCAGAGAATAACAGCTCTGGCAGGTTTTCTGTCTTCTTTTTCTTCTCACTCTTCACATTTTGGTAAAATTACTTATCGTTTAGTATAGGGCTGGCACAACAGCTGCACATTAAGGAGTGGTGGAGACTGTTGAATGTGACTTATTGCTTCATTAAGGAAATACATCAGTTATAAATTGTTTCCTGTGTTCATTAGAAGAATTTGTTTCTCTGTTTTTCTCAGAATTGGGCTCGATTGTATTAAAATGTAACTCTCATAATGTATTCTTGTCTAGTTCTGATTGGGCAAAACTGCGTTCAGTTTGACTTGTGAACTTTATTGCCATTTTTGTGTGTTTCATTCCTACTGCCCCCCCAGGGTCGCCGTTTGCGCGAACTAGTGTAAAGAGCAAGAATGATAGCTCGTCTTACCTGAGGAGGAAAGAGAAGAGGATTCGCTTCGCCATCCGCCACCTGGTCAAATCCCAGACGTTTTACTGGACTGTATTATGTCTTGTTGGCCTCAACACGCTGTGTGTAGCCATAGTACACTACGACCAGCCTGAGTGGCTAACTTATGCATTATGTGAGTACTGGGTAATAAATTTAATGGGGACGTTATCTTTTAGTATTACATTAGATGCTCATGACTAAACTAATCACACATTGTGAGAAGTTGTTTTAAAAAGGTAACTTTATTTATCACTGAAATCCCTTCAAACTAAAAATGAAACTCTTGTGGCTACTTTTTTTTTTTTAAAGAATCTTCAAAACTGTTAACTGTTATACTTAAGTTGTTGTGATAACCTTTTTCTATGCCCTGTACCACAAAATGTAATCATTACTGGTACTAAATAGTGATCCACCAATCAGTTAGTCAGTAATCAAAGTTTCCCTCATTCAATTCAATTCAGGTCATGTATTTAGCACCAATTCACAACACATGTCGTCTCAAGGCACTTTACAAAGTCAATTCAATTGACTAGATTTCAAGTCAGGTACATACATTCCAATTAATTTTAACTATCAACAGTGTAGTCAAGTTCAGTTTATTATTCAAATTGGTTAAAAAGTTTTTCTATCTAAGGAAACCGAGCAGATTGCATCCAGTCAGTGACTTGCAGCATTCACTCCTGCTGGATGATCATGTAGCAACAGCGGACAGTCGTTGCATTGATTTTGCAGCAATCCCTCAAACTGAACCTGCATGTTGCATCAGTGGAGAGGAAAACTCTCTTTTAACAGGAAGACACTTCTAGCAGAACCAGAAGCAGGCTCAGTGTGAGCGGCCATCTGCCACGACTGACTGGGGGTTTGAGAGAACAGAGCAGAGATTCTAAAGAACACAGAGGCACTGATCCAGGAGTACTTTCTATAGGAAAGAAAAGCAAAACAAAGCATTAATGGTTTTAGCTTCTTTAGAGGCTTCATGTAAGAGAGAAAGACAGCTAAGCAGATGAACTCTGAGCCAGATTTCAAGTCTAGAGTATGAAAGAGAGCACATACAGTTAGTCGCAGTAGACGCTCAGCCAGTAGCTATGTCTAAGAGAGACAGGGTTAAACACTGAAAGACAGGGCCAAGTGTATCATCGGTAGAAGGTGAGCATTGCGCTGTTGGCAGCAGCAGTTTGGACGATGCCCCCCTCCAGGAAGGTGTCACAGCTTAAATGCAGAGCCAGGCCAGATGTAGCTTCTAGAAAGCAAAAAAAAAAAAACAGAGAGAGAACATAAAGTTAAAAGCTGAAATAACAGCAAATAATGCAAAATTGGAGAGTAGTATGAGAATGTACCAGAGAGAATGAATGTGGTCATTATGTCCTCCAGCAGCCTAAGTCTATAGCAGCATAACTACAGAGATAGCTCAGGATAACCTAAGCCACTCTAACTATAAGCTTTATCAAAAAGGAAAGTTTTAAGCCTAGCCTTAAAAGTAGACAGGGTGTCTGCCTCACGGACTAAAACTGGGAGCTGGTTCCACAGGAGAGGAGCCTGATAACTAAAGGATCTGTCTCCCATTCTACTTCTAGAGACTCTAGGAACCACCAGTAAACCTGCAGTCTGAGAACGAAGTGCTCTGTTAGGAACATATGGACCAATCAGATCTCTGATGTATGATGGAGCTAGATCATTAAGGGCTTTATATGTGAGGAGGAGAATTTTAATTTCTATTCTGGATTTAACAGGGAGCCAATGAAGGGAAGCTAAAATAGGAGAATTATGATCTCTCTTTTTAATTTTCATCAGACCTCTTGCTGCAGCATTTTGGATCAGCTAAAGATGGTAAAGAATTATAGTAGTCCAGCCTTGAAGTAACAAATGCATGGACTAGTTTTTCAGTGTCACTCCTGGACAGGATATTTCTAATTTTGGCAATAATAACTTTTCTATATTTTTTTAACGTCAAAATATTTTGCTTTTATTTTCTAAAACAAAACAAGCGTCACATAGATGAATTCATTTGAGTTTCAGTCTTTGAAAAGAAAATCCGTGTCAGACTGAAATTAGTGTCTGATTGGTGTGTCACATATATTTTGTCTTGTATTGCAAAGGCCCATTGTTTAACATTTATGTTTATCTCCATAAATCAAACAGACTTCATAAAAAATCAGTTGAAGACATGTTAACAATTTTTCGTTAATGTTCTTTCTGGAACATGGTGTTGCACAAATCAGGCAGGAATGTTACATCTTTGTTTTGAGGATAAGTAGATAGGACAGAAATGTGCATATATATGTAACAAATCAGCTGTGTGCATGCTCAGTCTCTGTAAAGTAATCCTGAATCTCTTGAGAAACATGAGCATACCACACCAGCTCCAGGCAAATGTACACTCAACTGAAGTTTATAAATACCAGATAGGTTTAATAGTAATCTGTGTGTTTTTCCCCATTTCCATGGAAAGACCTGGCTGAGTTTGTGTTTCTGGGCTTGTTCCTGGCTGAGATGACCATGAAAATGTATGGCCTCGGACCCCAGAACTATTTCCACTCGTCTTTTAACTGTTTTGATTTTGGGGTGAGTCTTCCTGCACAACTGGGAGCTTTCTCACTGCATGTGAACATGATTTGTAACCTCAGTGACTTTCAACTAAACAATGTGTAAGCCTGCAGAATTTATGTGAATGTGTTTCTAGGTCATTATTGGGAGTATTTTTGAGGTGGTCTGGGCTGCAATCAAACCTGGTGCCTCATTTGGGATCAGCGTTCTGAGAGCACTAAGACTACTCCGGATCTTCAAAGTCACCAAGTAAGTATTGGGACTGTATGTATGTGTGTTTTAAACTGATTAGATGTTATACATATTGTGCCTTCATGTGTTTCTGTGTGTAGGTACTGGAACTCTTTGAGGAACCTGGTGGTGTCCCTGCTCAACTCTATGAAGTCTATCATCAGTCTATTGTTTCTGCTCTTCCTTTTCATTGTGGTCTTCGCTCTGCTGGGCATGCAGCTGTTTGGTGGACAGTAAGTCATTTTTTCAACACTGATGCTGTTTGTTGTGAAAACAGTTACTGTAAAGATCAGTTCCTGTGATTTTTAGATAAACCATGGTTTCATGTGGCTCCTAGGGCACTGGACTAATATTACCACTTACTACAACCCAGACACAGTTTTGTTTTAAAAATATCTTGCTTATAGCTTAATTATATTAAAACAACAACCCAACGTAGATGTGCAAGTGATCTTACCTTAAGAAGGAACGTGTGTCTTTGCCATTAGTTCCACTCAGTGATGTATGCATGCATCAGCACTACATCAATTCACCATCCTTCCGTACGTCTTTCCTGTGTACTGGAGACTTTTTTAAACATTGCTTATAATTATGTTATACAGCAAGGTTTTGGAGACATGCTGTGCTATGTCTGCACCTGTTTTGTATGTTTTCAACTGTACCAATCTTGAAGGAATGTCACTGGATGAATTATAGTTAGACTGCAACGTCAGTCTTTTTTGATTTACTGCTACATCACACAATCGAACCAAGAACCTGGCTCAATCCATGAAGTCAACCCGACATCGGTCGAAATCGGTCAAAAACACACAGTGCAGTGTGACTGTGTGGTTGGAGGCATGTACAGAGGCCCTCAGTCCTGGGGGTGACTACTGGCCCAGACTATGTACTGCATGACATCTTCTCCCATTGCCAGCTTACCTTTATTACAACCTTCTCAAATAATCCATATGGTCCTTAACTTCCTTTAAAGACATTTTGCGCAGCAAAAATTAATTATCCAATCCTTCCTCCTTTTCTTAATTTTTAAATTCAGAATCTGTTCTAACAATGTTCTAATTGAACATATTCACAGCTCAAAAGTCAGCTTACCTTTAATCACAGAATTCTGTTCAATAGTTCAATAAATCTGTTTGTACACCTTTACATTTATGCATTTGGCAGATGCTTTTATCTAAGGTGACAAATAAGTATATAACAATATAAAAGTTAACAATTAGCTACAGTGCCTTGGTGAAGTGAAATGAGAAAAATATTAATAAAAAAAGAATAAAAAAAAGGAAAAACTGAAAATGCATGTGCATATGTATCCACGCATTTTATTGCGAGGCCCCTAAAAAGTTCTGGTGCAACCAATAACCTTCAAAAGTCACATAATTAGTGAAATAAAGTCCGCTTGTGTGCAATCTCAGACCCCCCTGATCTGTGAGTATAAATACACCTTTTCTGAAAGGCCCCAGAGTCTGTAACACCACTAAGTAGGAGGCATCACACCATGGAGACCAAGGAACTCTCCAAATAAGTCAGAGACAAAGCTGTTGAGATGTACAAGTCAGGGTGGGGTTATAAAAAATCTCCAAATCATTAATGTTCCCCCCAGAGCTCCATCAACTCCATCATATTTAAATGGAAGCACATGGTACCACAACAAACCTGCTAAGAGAGAGTTGCCCTCCAGAACTCACAGACCGGACAAGGAGGGCGTTAATCAGACAGGTCAAAGGTCACCCTGGAGGAGTTGCAGAGTTCCACAGCAGAGACTGGAATATCTGTCTATAAGAGCACAATAAGCCATAAACTCCATAGAACTGGGCTTTATGAAAGAGGTGAAACAAAAAGCCCGTACTTAGTGTTAAAAATAAGAAAGCATATTTTGAGGGATTCCCCAAATGTATGGAGGAAGGTCCTCTGGTCAGATGAGACTAAAATTAAACCTTTCAGCCACCAAGGCAAAGCCTGTGATTTGAAACTGGGACAGAGGTTCACCTTCCAGCAGAATAATGGCCCAAAGCATACTACTTAGGCAACAGTCATTTAAGTGTGTTAGAATGGCCTAGTCCAAGGCCAGATCTCAATCCAATTGAGAATCTGTGGTTAGACCTGAGGATGGCTGTTCACATGCAAAAACCATCCAAAATTAAAGAGCTGGAGCACTTTAGCCTTGAGGAATGGGCAAAAATCCCAGTGGCAAGATGTGGCAAGCTCATAGAGATAAGTCTCTATGAGCTTGCCACATCTGCAGCCATCTCCTGGCAATTCCAGACTTGCAGCTGGAATTGCTGCAAAAGGTGGCACTATAAAGTACTGATTTCAGGGGCGATGAACAGTTATGCACTCTGACGTCTTCTGTTATTTTGTCCTGTTTGTTGTTTGATTCACAATAACAAAAAATGTTTTCAAAGTTTTAGGCATGTTCTGTAAATGAAATGGTGCAAACTCTCAAACAGTCCAGTTTAGATCCAGGATGTCAGGCATGGCAAAAGAGGGGGTTGAAGACTTTTGCAAGGTATTGTACGTAAAGGCAAGACCACTAGTCGGGTTCTGTCAGAGAACACAGGGTGTAGAAACACAGCGCAGACATAAAATGAAGTATAGAAGGAGGGTAGGTGATTGGGTAGTTAAAGGTTTTTTGAAGACAGAGATGCCCCTGGTATGGTAACGCTTGGTAGATCATTTCACCATCCTAGAATGACATGACTCAGTGTAGTCTAAAATGTGGGCCCCAGCTAAAATCAGCTGAGTCTTCTAGGACAGTGATGAAACTGGACACAAAGAGAGATGATCCATTCATATGAAGAGTAGGTGGTACACTGTTGTGGCAGTCTGAATCCTGTTTTTCCTCTCCCCAGGTTTAACTTTGAAGATGAAACTCCAACAACCAACTTTGACACTTTCCCAGCAGCTATTCTCACAGTGTTTCAGGTAAACACCATCCCCACCATATTTTTTCTTTTAAACCTGACTCCATTACCAGCTTTTTACTCTTTCAGATTCTAACTGGGGAGGACTGGAATGCTGTGATGTACCATGGGATAGAATCTCAGGGTGGTGTGCATGGAGGAATGTTCTCCTCTATTTATTTCATCATCCTCACTCTCTTTGGAAACTGTATCCTGCCTTGATGATCTTATTCCAATAATTTCACTCTTGTTTTTCTCATGTAGCTGTATTACACACTGAAATGTTTCTATATTGATGTAAAGAAAATATGCTGTTACTGTGAGTTGGTGTTTTTTTTTTTTCATTTCTTTAATTCTTTTTCCTGAGCATTAATAACCAGACACACTCCTCAACGTGTTCTTGGCCATCGCTGTTGATAACCTTGCAAATGCCCAGGAACTCACGAAGGTATTCTGTTTTTATTTATTAGATGTTGAGGGATGAGCTCAGATTGCATCTATTAAATCCTGTTTGTTTTTCCATTTAAATCTGATGCCCATAATGAGCATTGCCTCAATGGCTTTCAAGTACAGATTGTGTATTTTCTTTTTATTCCTACTTTCCTCAGGAGGTAAAACATATAGGGATTAAGAAAACACGTGTAATGATTTCTTTTTCTTGGTCTTTTCAAAGAAAGCCTCATTTCATATCATATCAAATCATCGTCAGTTAATACAAAGTTAATACAATGGCTTTTCTGTGTTGAAAACAAATGATCCTTTTTAAGGATGCCAATTTCTGACTGTTAAATTGTATTAAATGAAAGTAGCTTGTCGGTTCAGATTGAAATTCTGGATCATTCTGACACTCATGAGGTCTGTGTGGCCTTCTAAGTCTGGCATTGATTTAAACAATTAGGGAGAATGAAGACTGAAAAAGTTTCTATCAGTTTAGACAGAGGAATCTATATTTGCTGAATATGCACTGGGGAGATTTTATTGAATTTATGTGATGGAAATTTGACTGGGAAATACTCACCAAGAGTAGGATAATTTTTATTTATTATGTTTATTAGATTACATCTCATATCCTGAGTTTCCTGCATCTTCTTGGAATTGTGTGTTGATATTGCTGAGTGTCTAGATTAGGGGGTCCAAAGTGTAGCCCAGGGACCATTCGTGGCCCTTTTAATGATTCTTTGAGGCCCTTCACCATAATTCTAGAATGAAGCAAATCTGGCCTGCAAGCAAAGAAGGTTTAGAAGGTTTATACAGATGAACACGCTTTTAAGCATTTAAGGGGACATTTTCACAGACAGAATGTGAAATAGTTCATTTGGTATAAATTCTTTTGCAAGGCACTGTGTAGCTGCATTTATTTCTATTCTATTCTATACTATTCTATTCTATTCTATTCTATTCTATTCTATTCTATCCTATTTACTTATTTACTGATCTACTATTCAGGATGAAGAGGAGCAGGAGGAGGCCATTAGCAAAAAGCTTGCTCTTCAGAAGGCTAAAGAGGTACAGGAAGTCAGCCCCATGTTGGCTGCTAACATTTCCATCACAACGTAAGTGGGCCTCTCCTGGTTTCTGTTAAAAGTGTCTCCTTTTATTTCTAAGTACACAGAGGAAAGCAAAGGAACTCTTCTTGGCCCGAGGGACTCTTGCTAATCTGTTGCTTCACCCAAAAGACAAGTTCACTAAAGTGCCAGGCAGGATTTGAATGTCTTACCATAACATTTACCCAAAACTCTGTTTAGGTTACAAAAGGTTTTATGTGTATTTGTTTGTCTGGGTCTGTCAGGAAGTCGTACTAACCTGATAATTACACTTGAGGTCTATTTCTAGCTATTGCTTTCTTTCTCATATATTTCCCAAACCCCCAGATTTATATGTCCAACATCTTTAAATGTACATTTTTTTCAGTTTACGCAAAATTAATACAGGTTTTTTTTTTTTTACCAATTTAATAGTTCTCACACTTGTCGCCTTCTGCTTATCTGGGACTGGGTCGCAGAGGCAGCGGTCTCAGCGGTCTCAGCAGAGACACCCAGACTTCCCGCTCTCCAGACATCTCCTCCAGCTCTTCTGGGTGAAGCCCAAGGCTATCCACAGCCAGCTGGGAATCATAGCCCCCCAGCATGTCCTGGGCCTCCTATTGGTCTCCTCCTGGTGGGAAGTGCTTGAAATACCTCCAGAGGAAGGCATCCAGGGTGCATTCGAAACAATTGCCCGAGCCACTTCTGCTGAATCCTCATGTGGAGATACAGCTGCTCTACTCCGAGCCCCTACCACGTGGCTGAACTCCTCACCTTATCTCTAAGGAAGTGCCCCGCCACCCTGCAAAGTAACTTATTTCAGCCGCTTGTATCCAGTATGTCGTTCTTTTGGTCATGACCCAAAGTTCACAGTCATAGGTGAGGGTAGGAACGTAGACCGACAGCTAAATGGAAAGCTTGCCTTTCAGCTACACTCTCTCCTCACCACAACACACCAGCACAGCGTCCTTATTACTGTGACAGCCGCACCGACCCATCTGTTGCTTGATTCTCCTCTCACTCATGAACAAGACCTTGATATACTTAAACTCCTCCACTTGAGGCAGGAACTCTCCTCTGAACTCTCCTCTTTTGAAGTTGTCTATTTATTTATCTGGATACCAGGAGTAACAGTGGTGTAGGCTTTTAAATGTTCATCCTTTTAACTGCTGTTTTTCTCACTCAAGCTCCAAAGAATAAAATCCTTATATTTGCTTCCCTTTAGAAAAAACTACCCTACACCGGTGTAAGTTAAAATGCATAGAAAAGACAAGGTCTGATTCATTTAAGGATTTCACAGCTTTGTGCCTTGCTGACCAGGATCAGTCTTACGTTTGTACATATGTTGAATTGATAAAACCCATCCATCTTCAAATGTGCTGCCAGCTAATAGTATCTCAGCCTGGGTGCAGTTAGGCCTCTTCAAAACAATGTTTTATGAGACCATGCAGAGGAAGAATGGTCATATTTAAACAGGTTTTTGCAAGTAAAAGTGTGTCTGATAAACTAATGTCCAATTTTACTGCACTAATTCTTTTATACGTATATATGATCTCTAATGTGATTTTTCTCTGACAGAGTGAGAGCTTTTAAGAGCCGACCTTCATCGAAGTGTTTTGTCTCTTTCTGTTTGGCATTTTGTTTGTGCCTGCTGTGTGTTTGGCACAGTCTCACATTTAGATGTACAGCGAAGAACAATCTGAAACACAAAGCACAAGCTGCTCCCACCTGTTACACAACTTAAAGGAGCTGTTTGAGACAGTATTTTATTATTTGGTAGCACAACATGTAAGTGAAATGTGGTGATGTAGCTGATAGCAGTGGCAAATAAAGCACAACATTGGACAGCTTTCATTTGTAATGACTCAAACTCTGTATTTGTTAGATTGTATATGTTAAAGTGCTTTTGATAAAAAAAAAAGAATGAAATTTGGCTTTGATCTAAAATCTCCGGTCATTGGTACGTGAAGTTCCTCAACAAAACAGTTTTAGACGTCAATCCATGACTGGACAAATAAAACCACATGGTGCCTGTTATCTGTTTTGCTCAGGAATTATGATAAGCACATTGCTTGGAAGGAACTAAGCCTTACATTGAGATCATGGTGATGACTTACTATAAGTCTAACAGGAATTGCGTCTGTTGGACACTGTTGGAATAGGAGTCTGCTGGATCTGAATTGACTACTAGTAATGGAACCATTTTATAGAAATAAATCAATATTTGCCCATTTTAAAACATCAGATGCAAACTTATTAAATAGAAGAATTTAATAAGATAATGCCATCCAGATTCGTTGGCTGACTACGCAGTTTCTTTCTAAGGTTCTCTGGTGCAAAGATGACAACTTTTGTCACATCTCAATTAGAAAGTAGAAAACGGAGGCCATCAACCTAACAATGAAAAATGTATTTTAATTTCGTGAATCTGACTGCACTGTTTGATAGTTAGGATTAATTGGAATGTATGTAGCTGACTTGAAATCTGCATGATTCGATTGAATTGACTTTGTGAATTGGCGCTATTTAAATAAAACTAAACTGAACTGAATTTTGCTCTCTAATAGTTAACCAGGTAAAAAGAATTGGCCCAAACACCAAACCCTGAGATCCTTAATTGCTAACACAAGGAAAATTTATGATTACTATAAACTAACTGTTAACTGTCAGATCATTTTGATTTAAACCAGGCTAGTGTAATATCCCTTGATCCCTACAACAGATGGCAACCAAGATGGCTCTGCCGATGGCAGCCTCAGAGCTTTCCTCTCTCGTTTTGTGCGTGTTTTTGTGCTTTCCAGGATGTATATATAAAAAAATCCTCACTGAGAGCGAAGTGTACTGGAGTCAAATTCCTTGTTTTTATGCACAAACATGGCAATATAGCTGATTGTGACTATGATTCTGAATATATCCAAGTCTCTGTAAAAGAATATTATTGGATATTGGGGTTTGAGTGAGTAAAATGCATCTTGCCTGTTTTATTTTTTTTGATTATGTGCTATATACTGGTCATCCTATTTTTAGTTTTCAGAAATATAACCCCCTTCCTGTGCCCTTCCTTTGTGCTTTTATGTATAATTCCCTTTCCCTTTTAAAATGTCAATTTACCCCCTCTGTATTACAGTGTTGCTTCTGTTTTTATGTGTTTGTACTGTAGGAGTTATGTCTGCACCCCAGTCCATCACTACCTGAGGTAAACCCCAGCTGTCTACAAGCAAAGCGGCCTAATTATGTTGATTATGTGACTAAAACATACATAATCATCTTGTCATAGACCATGTGCTTAAATCAGAAGTGCTGTTTATTCTCATCATGCACACCATATTTCATGATTTTCTGTTCGTCCCATCTTGTTGTCCATTTAAAAGCTTCTGAAATGAGACATACATACCTTTTTTAACTGCCTTTGTACACTGCGTTCTGAACAGATTGATGTTTACTCTTTTACTGGCATATTAACATAAAATTTGAACTGTAAAATCAGGGAAACTGTTCTCAAGGGACAAACTACCAGAGAGTGCATGCATCCAGCTATTTGAGGTTACTTTAATCTGCAAATACATTAGAAATGGTTGTATATCAAAGCATGGTAATAGAGTCATGCTTGGACTTCCACCATAACGATGATATGCTCTCTCCACAGCAGACTGTGATCTATGGAAGCAGTTTTCCAATGTGCTGAAAGCTCCATTGCTCATATTGTTGGTCATTAACATTTAAACACAATTTATGTCATCACAGGATTAAAATTTATGTACTGCTCCCTTTTTACACAGTAAAGAGTCATATGGGAAATCATTATGCTCACTGTAGCATTAAAAAAGCCTAGTGTATGTCCTTTGTAGAGAAAAGAAAGCAGGAACAGAAATGAGTTCATATTGTGTCTTGCTATTTAATTTCATTGTTTCAGTGCTTGTGTATATTTTGTTTTTCCTTTACCTAGCAAGGAGCTGCAGAGGCCGGTGAAAACAATGTCTGTCTGGGAGCAGAAAGCCAGCCAGCTAAGGAGGCACAATCAGGCGAGCTGTGAAGCTTTGTATGATCCCGAGGAGTGTGTCCACCTCCCCTCAGGCCTCCACATCCGGCCAGACACGAAGACCCACCTTGACCGGCCTCTGGTTGTCGGGCATTCCGATGGGCCGTTAGTGGGCGGCCACCAGCATCACCATCACAATCCGTCCACACCAGAAGAAGCAGAGACTGTTACTGATCCATCTTCCGCTCCACCTCATTCTCATTACCCACACCGTCACCATCGCCACAGAGACAGAGGTCGGGCAAAAGTGAAAGAAGAGCCAAATGACAACGGTGACAATGGCAAAAATGGGAGGCAACACGTCCATCACAGCCACTCCAAAAACCATGAGTACAGCAGGAGACAAGAGGGGAAGACCGACAGGTCATGCAGCAAAGATGGGGGGGGGGAGTATCACCATCATAGTTCAATGGATGACAGTGCAGGTGGGGGAGCCACAAGAGAGAAAGAGCATCGGCATCATCATTCACATCGACGATCCAGAGGGGGGAATGGGACAGTGAACAGTGGAGAGAGAGGGGAGCGCAGACTCCACCACAAATATGGACGACCATCTAATAAGAATGGGGATAGGGAGAGCAAGAAGAGGAGACATTACACTCATGGGTCAAGGAGCCAGTCCAGGGCTGAAGGAGAGGAGTCCAACGAGAGAGAGGAGACCCATACTAACAGGTAAAACTATGCATGACCAGTGACACTATTTCTGAACAGTGACAAGGATGTCTTTTATGCAACTGTTGTAAGTTTAAGGAGCTGTTTTTAAGCTTAATTTACAATAGTTACACACAACATAGTCAATATAAAAAGTAGCAACTGTAATATAGACAAGGCAGGCTATAAAATGTCTTATTGGCATTTGGCACAGTCCAGATAGACAATACCAACTATCTAAATGTCAAAGCTGAAATCAAGATTTATTTGGCCAAGCATTGTGAATGGTAGCCTCAGTTTTACTATTCTTTGCTGACAAACGTTAACTATTTTCCTGCTGTAAAGCATAAAACATTTGCTTGAAGGTTCAACATGTACTTTTGTATCATGTTGGTACTTTTGTGTCATGTAGTATCGGTCAGCCCATTCTCCTCTGCCATCAACAAGACCACCAGGCACCAGCAAACATGCTACGTTCAAAGTAACCTTAATCTTCTTACCTACTCATTCTCATGCTCACTTTGAACTTCAGCAAGTTGTCTTCCCCATATGACAAACCTAAATGCATTAAATTGTTCCATGGTTTGTCCAATTCAATTCAATTCAGTTTATTTATATAGCGCCAATTCACAACACATGTTGTCTCAAGGCACTTCACAAAAGTAAGGTACATACATTCCAATTAATCCTAAACATTGAACAGTGCAGTCAGATTCAGTTATTTAATCAAATTGGATAAAAAGTTTTTCTATCTAAGGAAACCCAGCAGATTGCATCCAGTCAGTGACTTGCAGCATTCCCTCCTCCCAGATGAGCATGTAGAGACAGTGGACAGTCACTGGTGTTGACTTTGCAGCAATCCCTCATACTGAGCATGCATGTAGCGACAGTGGAGAGGAAAAACTCCCTTTTAACAGGAAGAAACCTCCAGCAGAACCAGGCTCAGTGTGAGCGGCCATCTGCCACGACTGACTGGGGGTTTGAGAGAACAGAGCAGAGACACACATAGAATACAGAAGCACTGATCCAGGAGTACTTTCTATGGGAAGGAAAAGTAAATGTTAATGAATGTAGCTCCTTTAGTCGTTTCATCTAGAAAGATAGAACAGATAAACTCTGAGCCAGTTTTCAAGGTTAGAGTCTGAAAGAGAGCACATAGAGTTAGTCACAGTAAAAGCACAGTCAATTGTCATGTCTAGGAGAGAGAAAGGGTTAAACACTGAAAAACAGGGCCAAGTGGATCATCTGTAGAAGGTGAGCATTAAGTTGTTGCCAGCAGAAGCTTGGACAATGCCCCTCTCCAGAAAGGTGTCACAGGTAGACAAAGAGTCAGGCCAGGTGTAGCTTCTAGGAAGAGAAAGTAGAGAACATAAAGTTAAAAGCTGAAATAACAGCAAAATATGCAAAATTGGAGAGTAGTGTGAGAATGTAGCGAAGAGGGTGAATGTGGTCATTATGTCTTCCAGCAGCCTAAGCCTATAGCAGCATAACTACAGAGATAGTTTCAGTTTATTTATTTATATAACGCTTATTTACAACAGTGTCGTCTCAAGGCAACCCACAAAGGGTCCTGAATGGCGCAGGGCCGCCGGGGAGGCCAGACGAAACCACCGAGTGCCAGAGCCCGGCTACCCCAGATCGGGCCACGTGTAGGGGCACTAAGTAAAATAATAAACTGATAAAGTTTGTCCATTTAGAGCCCACTGGTAGGCATTGTTATACTAAAAACCACAATGATTGGGATACCTCTCTCTGTCAGATTGATTATAACCATTGGAAAAGAGAAGGGGTTGCACAGGTAGCAGAAATGGAGGGTGTGTTTGCACCTCAACCAAAACTGACCCGGTTTAGGCTAAACCCTTATTCCATCCAACAGGGAGAAAGGCGGAGGTAAAACAAATAAGGAAGATAGCCTAAGCCAATCTAACCATAAGCTTTATCAAAAAGGAAAGTTTTAAGCCTAGCCTTAAAAGTAGAGAGGGTGTCTGCCTCACGGACTAAAACTGGGAGCTGGTTCCACAGGAGAGGAGCCTGATAACTAAAGGATCTGCCTCCTTCTACTTCTAGAGACTCTAGGAACCACCAGTAAACCTGCAGTGTGAGAACGAAGTGCTCTGTTAGGAACATATGGAACAATCAGATCTCTGATGTATGATGGAGCTAGATCATTAAGGGCTTTATATGTGAGGAGGAGAATTTTAAATTCTATTCTGTATTTAACAGGGAGCCAATGAAGGGAAGCTAAAATAGGAGAAATATGATCTCTCTTTTTAATTTTCATCAGAACTCTTGCTGCAGCATTTTGAATCAGCTGATGGCTTTTAACTGCATTTTGTGGACATCCTGATAGTGAAGAATTACAATAGTCCAGCCTTGAAGTAACAAATGCAGGTTTTTCAGCGTCACTCCTGGACAGGATATTTCTAATTTTGGCAATGTTCTGGAGGTGAAATTACGAAATCCTAGAAACCTGTTTAATATGGGATTTAAATGACATGTCCTGGTCAAAAATAACACCAAGGTTTTTTACTTTATTACCAGAGGTTAATTTAATGCCATCCATGTTAAGTGATTGACTAAGCAGTTTCTTTTTTAAAGACTTCAGGTCCAAAGACAACAACTTCTGTCTTGTATGAATTAAAAGCAAAAAATTTAAAGTCATCCAAGTTTTGATATCTTCAAGACATGCTTGTAGTCTATCTAACTGGTTGGGCTCATCAGGATTTATGAATTGAAAAGTGTAAATGCAATGTGGCTGGTGAATGTAATCTCACAATTAATTTATTAATGTATTTCTGATCCAATATAAAATGTGACAAAGAAAATAAAAATATAGCATTAAAGAAGAAAGGAAAATAAACATAATACTCTTGTAACAGGTTTGGCGACTCAGAGAGAGAATCCTTGGTCATTTCCCAGCAGCTGGGCTCTCTGGGAGCACCTGGTCAGCCAGAAGACTCGGACAACCAGAAGAATGTCAGAAGAACAGGCCAGACCTCCATCCACATTCCCCCTGTGACTATCACCTCACCTGGAGAGACCACTCTCATACAAAGTTAGTACCTTAATGGCTTCAGAACGCATATTTATTTGACTTAAAATGTTTTCTGCTTCTGTGACAGTCAGTAAATTTATGATATTTGTTCCTGTACCTTTAAAGAATAATTGCATTAGATCATGGGATAGCAGGTTGGTTTAGTTGGACCATTAACTTAACCCTGCAATTTTTTCTTAGAACAAGTCTAGAAGCCAGGAGGCAAAGCTATGTTAAGACACATGTACATTCATGATGTGGAAACCCACACTTTGTGGAATAAATGCACTCCAGACACGTTTCATTTACAAAATGGTATCTTTATCTACAAAATGCTTCAGCATACAACATTTAACTGGAGACCAGCACTCATTGTGCAGTAATATTTACATTATCTCACAAAAGTTAGAACAACCCTCACATTTTGCAAATATTTCATTATATCTTTTTATGGTAAAAACTGAAGATAGTTTGATACAATGTAAAGTAGATAGTGTACAGCTTGTATCACATAGTACATTTGCTGTCCCCTCAGAATAACTCAACACATAGCCAATAATGTCTAAACTATTGGCAACAAAGTAAGTACACCCTAAGTGAAATTGTCCAAATTGTGCCCAAATTGCCATTTTTCCCTTGCCACTGTCATGTGACTCAACTAGATACCAGGTGTGAATGGGGAGCAGGTGTGTTGAATTTATTGTTGCCTCTCTCATACTGGTTACTAGAAGTTTAACATGACACCTCATGGCAAAGGACTTTCTGATGATCTGAAAAACAGTATTTTTGCTCTACATAAAGATGGCCTAGGCTATAAGAAGGTTGCCAGCATCCTTAACTGAGCTGTAGCAAAGTGGCCAAGACCATACACTGTCTTAACAGGACAGGATCCACTCAAAACAGGCCTTGTCATGGTCCAACAAAGAATCTGAGTGCACGTGCTCAGCCTCATATCCAGAGGATGTCTTTTGAAAATAGCTGTATTATTGCTGCCAGCGTAGCTGCAGAAGTTGAAGGGTGGGGGTTTAGTGTGTCAGTGCTCAGACCACATGCTCCACACTGCATCAAATTGGCCCCATAAGGACGCCTCTTCTGAAGATGATGCATAAGAAAGCCTGCAAACAGTGTGCTGAAGACAAGCAGACTGAGGACATGGATTACTGGGACCATGCCCTGTGGTCTGATGAGAGCAATATAAACGTATTTGCTTCAGATGGTGTCAAGAGTGGGTGGTGGCAACCAAGTGAGGAGTACAAAGACAAATGTGTCTTATCTACAGTCAAGGATGGTTGAGGGAGTGTCATGGATTGGGACTACAAAAGTACTGCCTGCTGTGGTGATCTACAGTTCATTGAGGAAACCATGAGTGCAAACATGTACTATGGCATACTAAACCAGAGCAGGATCCCGTCCCTTTGGAAACTGGGCCATAGGACAGTATTCCAACAAGATAATGACCACAAATGCACCTCTCAGATGACCACTGCCTTGCTAAAGAAAGCTAAAGATATAATCAAATATTTACAAAAATATGAGGGGTGTACTCACATTAGTGAGATACAGTAAATATAAATACACATTACTAGTAGTCTTGGTCCTCTTTTTTTCTGGGTGTGTGGAGAGGACCTGTTCCGTGTTTCTGACCCTCTGTCAAAGCTTCTTCAAGAAACACTCTGCTGGCACTCTGACTCACTAATAGAAACTGAAATGATTTATGACATCTGCATGCATGGTGCTAATGTGAGCAAGTTCATCAGTATGCTGAATAAAATAAAAACTGTACCACTCGACCTGGAGCTTAAACATATATGAAATGATACAGCATTGTTGTGTGACTTTAAAAGGAGGCTTTTGCCGAAAGTGTTTCCACTCATCTCCTTTAGGCCTTTTTTCTGCGTCTCAAATTCTTAAAAACACACTGTCTGACCTCTGACCACCATAAGTGTTCCTTCAAATGAAACATTCCTCCTGACAACAAAAGAATGTATATGAAACTGAAAGGCAGTTTAATGCTACACGAACTTCATCACCATACATTTTTGTTTTGTAATGCTGCCTTTATGTTTGCAATTTTCTCAGTTTCCTTGTTGCTTTCTTTTTTTTGCTTGTCGATGAAGATAACCTTAAGACAACTTAACTTTGTCATTAGTGTATTCAGTATGTACAAGATGAGGCATCATGCATTCTGACTTTCTGTGCCTGTATATACTTGGTGAGACTTGTTCAGTACAGCATAAACAATATTAGAAGGTAAAGGGGTCTGAAGGTTGGTCAATTCATTTCATTGCCCAAACACGAGATGTTGGCCAGAAGCAACGTTTCTAATCAAACATTGTTGCTGAGATGGAAACAATTAAATTTATTTTCTTCCCAGTAGTTGGGTAGACTACTCATGATCTGGGGGGTTATGTTTGTACTGCACCCACAACAGAAAGAAAGTAACAATTTTTAATTATTTGGTGATTTATTGCAAGTCATTTTGTTCTCACAACCTTCAGCAATATCAGATCTCACATGTTTTCCTAATATCATGCAGCCCTGGTTCATTTATTATTTTTTTTGGGTGGGTACCTTTATTCAATTCCTAACTGGCAAGTGTGAATTATTACTCTGTCTTCACAGTGAACATTACTGATAACGAATCAATACCCATTAATGAGAAGAACTTCAGGAAGGATCAATGTCACTCTGGACCCAGACCCATCCTACCTTACAGTTCAATGTTCATCTTTGGACAGACCAACCCGTGAGTCACCTCTGTCTGCCTCATTCACCTATTTAAACCCTTCAACCATCTATCCATCCATCCATCCATCCATCCATCCATCCATCCATCCATCCATCCAGATCCAATTCATCTCCTGAAATATGTTATGAAATAGATCCAATCCAATAATACAGACAGAAACAAATTCAGTTGCATAAATCACATCATGCATTCATCATAGTTATAACACAATGCAATCATATTCAGTTTGTAATGCAAATTAGGGAAATTAGGATTATATCTAAGTAAGTCCAGCCAATTCCACTACTACTACACTACTTTTATATTAAATAAAAATATAGTTAATGGCAGTGATTATCTTCATTAGTGGATTTGTCAAAGAGAGAAACATAGCTAAACAGAGAAGCAATGGTACAATTTTTAGAATGAAAAAGAGAACACATACTGTTAGTTTCAAATCTATCCATCATTCCAGCAGCCATGTATAAACTACGTGTCTCATGTACACCTGAGTGAAACAGCTGTTTCTTGGTATTAAATTGCCTTTTTTTTGTGGTAGTACCTTGAATTACATAATCCAGGGGTTCTTAAACCTTTTATTAGCCAAGGCCCTTTTAAGAGAACAAAAATTAAAATACTTAATTAAAACGCTTACCAGTACTACTACTTATATATTCATAGTAGTGTTGTTTCGCTTTTGTTTTTCCTCTTTTTTCGTTATCACATATCTCAGCAACACCCACAGAATTGCTTCAGAATTACATTCTTTTTTTAACCATATAAAACAGGTTTGTCTGAAAAATAATGCCTTGTGTCTCAGTGAGATAACGTGCTGAAAAGGTCAAAACCCCAAAAATAAGTAAAACATAAAACAGTGGAATAACTACTAACATTACCATATTTGCAAATTCTTGAGAACTGTCTCAATTAGAAAATGGTCTTGGAAAAAAACTGGATTAAATTTTATTTTCCGTAAGCATAACAGTAAAACTCGAAATGTATTATATTGCTTTGAGTTTTAACTTGTGCTCCTTCCTTCTTGGACAGTTACAGAAGCAAAAAAGTCACGGAAAAAAATAAAGCTGACTGTTCCATTAGTCTCTATATATTCAAAACTATAATACACCTAAAGAAACCAAACATCTTCATAAAAAGAAAGTATTTCAGATACACCGAGAACACAGAGACAGATGTCACTGTATGTACAGTACTGTGCAAAGGTTTTAGGCAGGTGTGATAAAAAATGCTGTAAACAAAGAATGCTTTCAGAAATATAAATGATGATGGTTTACTCGTACTCGTACTCGTCGTCTTCCGCTTATCCGGGACCGGGTCGCGGGGGCAGCAGACTCAGCAGAGACACCCAGACGTCCCTCTCCCCAGACACCTCCTCCAGCTCCTCCGAGGGGAGCCCAAGGCGTTCCCAGGCCAGCCGAGAGACATAGTCTCTCCAGCACTGACTGTTGGTAGTTTACATTTATTTAAGTCCTAAGATTTCAAACTGGTTGTCAGGAGTGACCAATGCACAGTCTGTGAAACAACATCAATATTGCTTCCTACAGTTTGGGATATGCAGGGAAAGATTTAACAAACAGATTATTGCATTGCTTGAACTTTAAATCCATAACTTGCTCTGGAACAAGTTAATAAACTAGATCAAGTACTTTAAAAGCACTGAACCTTTGCTCTTCATTCATGTTGTTGATTCCACTGTTGCTTTAAAAGCAGAGATAAAAAGCTCGTACTCGTACTCGTCGTCTTCCGCTCTATCTGGGACCGGGTCGCGGGGGCAGCAGACTCAGCAGAGACGCCCAGACGTCCCTTTCCCCAGACACCTCTTCCAGCTCCTCCGGGGGGAGCCCAAGGCGTTCCCAGGCCAGCCGAGAGACATAGTCTCTCCAGCGTGTCCCGGGCCGTCCCCTGGGCCTCCTCCCGGTGGGACATGCCTGGAACACCTCCCGAGGAAGGCCTCCAGGAGGCATCCGGTATAGATGCCCGAGCCACCTCAACTGGCTCCTCTCGATGTGGAGGAGCAGCGGTATCCATGATCGTTCTTTCGGTTGTGACGCAAAGTTCATGGCCATAGGTGAAGGTAGGAACGTAGACCGACCAGTAAATTGAGAGCTTCGCTTTTCGGCTCAGCTCTCTGCCCCCATTACTGCGGCAGCCGCACCGATCCGTGTGTCGATCTCCCGCTCCATTCTTCCCTCACTCATGAACAAGACCCCGAGATACTTGAGGCAGGAACTCCCCTCCAACCTGAAGAGGATAGGCCACCCTTTTCCGATCGAGAACCATGGCCTCTGACTTGGAGAAGCTGATCTTCATCCCAGCCGCTTCACACTCGGCTGCGAACCACCCCAGCGCATGCTGTAGGTCTTGGCTAGAGGGGGCCAGCAGGACCACGTCATCTGCAAAAAGAAGAGACGAAATCCACTGGTCCCCAAACCAGGCCCCCTCTGGCCCTTGGCTGCGTCTAGAAATCCTGTCCATAAAAGTTATGAACAGGACCGGTGACAAAGGGCAGCCCTGCCGGAGTCCAACATGCATCGGGAACAGGTCCGACTTAGTGCCGGCAAAACTCCTGCTCCGCTCATACAGGGACTGGATGGCCCCTAATAAAGGGCCCCCAATTCCATACTCCTGGAGCACCCCCCACAGGGCATCACGAGGGACACAGTCAAATGCTTTCTCCAGGTCCACAAAACACATGTGAACCAGTTGGGCAAACTCCCATGAACCCTCGAGTACCCTGTAGAGGGTATAGAGCTGGTCCAGTGTTCCATGGCCGGGACGAAAACCATACTGCTCCTCCTGAAGCCGAGGTTCGACTATCGGCCAGACTCTCCTCTTCATTACCCTGGCGTAGGCCTTACCAGGGAGGCTGAGGAGTGTGATCCCCCTGTAGTTGGAACTACACCCTCCGGTCCCCATTCTTATGAAGGGGGACCACCACCCCAGTCTGCCAGTCCAGAGGCACTGTACCCAACCGCCACGCAATGTTGAAGAGGCGTGTCAACCATGACAGCCCCACAACATCCAGAGATTTGAGGTACTCAGGGCGGATCTCATCCACCCTCCAAGCCTCACCGAACTCCTCCCAGGCCCGAGTTTTTGCGTCTGCCACAGCCCGGGCCGCGGTACCCGTCAGCCACCTCAGGAGTCCCACAAGCAAACCACAGCCGATAGGACTCCTTCTTCAGCTTGACAGCATCCCTTACTGCTGGTGTCCACCACCGGGTTCTGGGATTACTGCCGCGACAGGCACCGCAGACCTTACGGCCGCAGCTACAGGCAGCAGCAATGACAATATATGCGGAGAACATGGTCCACGAGGACTCTATGTCTCCAACATCCCCCGAAATCTGGTCAAAGCTCTCCCAGAGGTGGGAGTTGAATACATCCCTGGCCGAGGGCTCCGCCAGGCGTTCCCAGCAGACCCTCGTTATGCGCTTGGGCCTGCCAAGTCTGTCTGGCTTTCTCCTCCTCCAGCGGATCCAACTCACCACCAGGTGATGATCAGTGGACAGCTCAGCCCCTCTCTTCACCCAAGTGTCCAAAACATGCAAGGTCTGATGATACGACAACAAAGTCGATCATTGACCTCCTGCCTAGGGTGTCCTGGTGCCAAGTGCACTGATGGACACCCTTATGTTTGAACATGGTGTTCATTATGGACAATCCGTGACTAGCACAGAAGTCCAATAACAAAACACCACTCGGATTCAGATCGGGGAGGCCATTCCTCCCGGTCACGCCTCTCCAGGTGTCACTGTCATTTCCCACGTGGGCGTTGAAGTCCCCCAGCAGAATAATGGAGTCCCCGGGAGGGGCACTATCCAGCAACCCCGATAGGGACACGAAGAAGGCCTTTTCCACAACTGCCTAAACTTTTTGCACAGTACTGTATATATATATATATATATATATATATTAATAAAACAATATATTTGTAAAGAACAAAGTGTGCTGCTCCTTCTCATGTCACCATTTCTCCCCAAAGTTTGATAATCACTGAGTTAAGGCAAAAGCTTTTCGGATTTAGATTTAAGGAAATCTTTCTATTTTATCAACATGTTTCTTCTGACTCAAAATATTATTAATATTTTGGAACATCTCAGCCACTTTCTCTGAATAGATGCCTATCTCATTTCCTATCAGAATCTAACTTATTAGTTGAATGATTACCATTTGAAATAGAAATCCGCAGGGATATGAATACCTTGGGGGCTTAACTTTTGTTGCGGCTGTTCGCTTTCTCTCTGTCTCTCTCCCTTTAGGGTGAGGCGGTTATGTCACTACATCGTGACCCTGCGGTATTTTGAGATGTCCATCCTGGTTGTTATCGCAATGAGCAGCATTGCTCTGGCAGCTGAGGACCCAGTCTGGACAAATGCCCCTCGCAACAATGTAAGACAGACTAAATAAGAAATTGTTCCTTTTAGTTAGTTGTGTTTTGTTGGTGGGAAGTTCACCTGAGTTAATAAAAAAATCAGTATCCTTTTTAGTATCTCCTGATCTGGTCTCCATACCACATGTCTGGTGCCTAAAATAGGCAACATGCCTTTAAAGGTTAATATGACACATCTCATTAATAAAATCCATGATATCTACATGTTCACAGCGACAGTAATTATGCACCCAGCTGGGATAATCAGCAGGAGCAGCAGCTGAGAGAAGCCATTGTTGTCAAGACATGAAAACTCAGTTCATGGGGGGTGGATTTAATGTACAAATTAGAACAAAGTAATTGAGTAGGATAACGTGTCTGAGGTGAAAAACAGAAGTAAAACACACCAGCAGAAACTGATGAGGAAGCGATTCAGGCAGAGACGAAGAGCATCGTCTCAGGCCACATCATTAGTAGATGGAAGAGAACGTTGCTGACATCAAGAAAAAGTCCAAAAGGCGATCAAGGCAATATTTTCATGAAAAAAAACATTGTACCTTTAACAGATGTGGCCTTCTAGACAGATGAGGAATAGAATTGGTTGAATGAATAAATACAGACACACACACAAGAAGAGTGTTGGATATAAAAATAGTGGCCCCAACCCCACTCCTCAGGGCCCCACTGTTCTGCATGGTTTTGGACATCTCCCTCTTTCTTGCATTTTATTCAAAGGAATACATTATTTTTCAATAAGTTCTGCACAGACCTCTTTTTCAGTTGTCAAATTAAACAAGCTGTCTTGGAGCAGGGGAAATCTAAAATAAAGGTGACAGTGTGCCCCACAGGCCAGGTTTGGGGAATACTGTTTACGATAATTCTATTTTCAATACTTTTGTCATGTGTGTATTAATAGTTCTGTAATATGGTCTTTTATTTTCAGGTGCTCAAATACCTGGACTATGCCTTTACTGGGGTTTTCACGTTTGAAATGGTGATCAAAGTAAGGCTAAACAACTCTTCCTCATTTTCCACTTTTTCAAAACAAAGATCTTTTTTTAAACAGCTGTTTTCAAAGACATAAAAGTACCTTGCAGGAGGATTCAAACCTTTTTGACCCTTTGAGCTTTTTGTTACATTAGAATAAAGATTGTGGTACATTTGAAAAGCATTTAATGTGATAAACAAAGTAGACATCATTGTGAAGTGGAAGTTAAATGACACATAATTTCTAAAATGCTTTGTATCCAGCACATTTTACTCTGATACCACCCAAAATCTAAGAATATCCCTCATCAGAAGCAATAATCACTACATGAAATACTGCATAAATGTCTATTTGGAAAAAGCTGAAAACAGTTCCATATTACAAGTAAAGTTATTTGAAACCACCTGAGTTTACTTGAATCTAACAGGCTGTTTTTTTTTCTTTTTTTTCCCAACTGTGCCTTAGATGGTGGATCTTGGACTGATTCTCCATCCTGGATCCTACTTCAGAGACCTGTGGAACATTCTGGACTTCATAGTGGTCAGTGGGGCACTGGTGGCATTTGCATTTTCGTAAGTTCAGCAACTTCTACCTTTTTGTTGTAAAATGAGGAATTGGATATTATTCTGGATTATCATATTTGGTTGACTGATCTGCTTTGTGAGATATACAGCACATAGCAAACCTCACAATAAGAAAGATGACATGGTAGAATGCAACATATCTCCTCCCAGATGTGCTCTACAACATAATCAGAAATATTTTGGACCAGTATCTGAGACAAACCATGTGCTGAATTTAAGAGGTGTGAAGGTTTTACTATCACTATCACTTCGTATTTCCAGTTTTCTGATAGTTGTGAAACTTCTCTTTTATGATAGATTTTCAGTAAACACAAAAGCTCAAGGTGATTTATTATTTTGGGGCTTGTAGCTTGTGGACAGTAGCTTGTCTAGAATATTTTGCCCAGGCAGCTGGTTATCACCAGGCTAGCATCTCATCATAGCTGTAGCATTGTGCCAGTGAGGTGATCTTCTAGCCTGTTGTTTACAGTGGCCAAAGAAGATCATTTTGATGAAAAACAACAAAGCAGGGTACTATGACCTTTTTACTGCTGACATCAACATCAGTCCTAAGCCATCCAATCACATTTATACAGTGCTAAATATGGGTATAAGACATATTGAAGGTTAGTTTCAATCAGACCACCGGTGGCCTGGGACACTTTCATCTGCATTAGTTTAGCAGTCTGGATGCAGTCTGTCTTAAGACACACTGAAGGACAACCCACTGACTTGAAGTGACTCCCCACAAGCAGTATCATTATTACCTGGATGTGAGTACCGTTAAAAAACAAGAGAGCTGTTCTACAATGAGACGCTGCTGCTGGGTGAATAAAATGATTAAACAGTTGATTTATTGCTCTTAACCAAGGATTTTGTTTTGGTAGAAAGATTTTACAAACTTGATTTTGTGACTCTGTGGATTTTAAAAGTTTGTGTTAATCATTTAACAAGAATATGATCTCTACAGTGCTGTGTTGCACATTTACTCACTTATTTACAATGGACTGTGTACTTAAGTGTGTTTTTCTGCTGTGGAGGGTTCACAGATGGACATTTTAAGTATCTATGTGCTGAAGCTGACCACTGTGGAGTCACATATAATTTATATGTATATATATATATATAATTTATTCTCCTTAAATATGTAGCTTAGCATTTGCTAAGCTACATATTTAAGCTGACCAATGTTACAGCAAATAACTTCTCAAAAATGCATCTCAGTTAAATCTCATCCATGTCAATGATTAACAGTTCAAGAGACTGAATATATCTGTGATGATTTTTTTAAATGATACTCCTTTACATTGCTTTATATCTTTTAAATAGGGCTGGGACTAAAATGTTTATTTCTATTAATTAATTACAGAAGAAATAGGGCATTAAAAAATGTATGCATGAAGCATTTTTGGCTTAACTGTAGGTCATGTAATTGGCCATACTTTCATGCTGAATAACAACTGATAAACAAAAAGTGCATCTAAAAAGCAGCTTTTAATGTTGATTCTAGGAATGTGTCCAGAATGTGTAGGATTGTAGACTGTAACCTTGTGCTCAGCCTTCCATCATGCTTGTGTTTTTAAGCTGCATCTTTGCAACAAGAGTTTCAACTGCTATGTTGTTGTTTACAGCTTTGGTTTCCTTTTGTTTCAGATGTGTATTTCTTAAATGAAACCACTTGTGCTCAACTTTTATGTACTTCATATTTTATGGACTTCTGTTAAACATGCTGCTATAGGTTCACGGTACATGGTCAAGGTCAAAATATCCCTCTTGTGTGCGTGCGTGTGTGTTTTTGTGTGTTTTTGTGTGTGTGTGTGTGTGTGTGTGCTTGTGTGCGTGTGTGTGTGTGCATCAGTTTTGACATGAACCTTTTTCCTGTTTCTGTCATGGGATCTCTTTGAAGGAGCTTCATGGGGTAATGTCTCCTCTACTTCTCTCATTGTGCCTGTCTATGTCATTATGTATGTGAGAAGGAAAACATACATAGCTAACACTGCAAAAAGAAGCAATTTCCTCATATATCGAGTCTTACACAAACAGAAACCGTTTATGCCTGACACCGATTAATACATCATTTTTGTCAGTACCTTTTAGAAGGGAGATATCATCCTCTGTGGATACCAAACAGAATTTCAAAGTAATTGGGATTTGTTTAAAAAAATGAACCTGTTGCTCAGTTTGCCCACACTCTGCCAAGGTTTGAATCATAAAGCCTTTGACTGACAAACAAACTTTACTGAGATATTAAAATATAATTACATTATCACACTGTCAAGGTTTCACCTTTTGATTTACCTTGTCTACTCTGTCTTTATGTGCTGGTGTTTATCATCTGTCTTGTAAATAATAGTTATTTTCAGAACAGTACTGCAATGTAGTCTTTGCATCAACAGTAATGTTTCTGGAAAGCACAGGCGTTTTACCACTATTTAGTAGTAATTGAAATACAAAGAAAAACCATCACTCTCTTAGAAAGAGCCTGTTTTTTAAGTGGAGTTGTGAAATAGTGCCTAACGTGCAGATAACAGCAGTAAGGACATTTTCTGTTGGAAAAATAGAGCATCTGTGCTGAAGGAGCCAAGCCAAAACTTAAAACAGGTACCATGAGAGTGATATTTGTCCACCAGCTTGGACAACTTGAACCTAAACATTCTGTAGTTGTTCGACCATTGTTTACGATCTTCACAACTTACATAATATTGCAGTTATGGGGATAATTGCAAAGGTTTCAGTTTTTCTTGTTTTGCCAGTATTCACATTTTTAGCTTGTGTTCTCATGCCACAAATCCTGTCTACTTCTCTAAACAGCAACTGAGGTAATGACTGTAAGATAGTAACTCAATACTCCACACAATCCCACTCCCAAAAAACAAACAAATCTAAACAGAAAGGCACAAACACCTTCATGTAGGATCACCAGGTGCTCGTACTCGTTGTCTTCCACCTATGCAGGACCAGGTTGGGGCAGCAGATTAAGCAGAGATCCCAGGCTTCCATCTTCCCCGACACCTCAGCTCCTCTGCAGGAAGTCAGAAGCATTCCCAGACCAACCGAGAGACTTAGGCCACGCTCACACTGCAGGTCTTAATGCCCAATTCAGATTTTTTTGTGAAATTCGATTTTTTTTGCGTGGTCGTTCACATTTCCAATTATATATGACTTGTAGCGATCTCCTGTGTGAACTGCATTCATACTACTTAAGTGTCCCGCATGCGCAGTAGACGATGCAATGACATCACATGTAGCGAGCTTGCTTTGTGTTTGCGGAAGTAAATAAATGTTGGACTGTATCTTGCGAGTTTTAAATTGTTTTCCAACCGGAGCCAGCACATTAACAACACAATATTTGAATTTGATTGAAAAGAAACTGAGCCACATCCGCCATGGTGGTTGTTTTTCTTCCTGCTTCCGCGTAGCAGGACCCGGAATAGTGACGTTTGTCGAGTTATCAATGACGTACAGGTCGGATGAATGCGACCTGGCCGTACAGACACAGGTCACATTTGAAAAGATCAGATACATTTTGGATTTAGGACAACATATCCAAGTGGCCTGGGTCACATTTGAAAAAATCGGATCTGTGTCTTTTTAGACTGTCATAAAAAGTTTGGATACAGGTTGCATGAGGGCAAAAAAATCGGATTTGGGTCACTTCAAGCTGCAGTGTGTACGTAGCCATAGTCCCTCCAGGATGTGCTGGGCCATCCCCTGGGCCTCCTCCCATTGGGACGTGCCTGAAACACCTCCCAGGGGAGGCATCCGGGAGGCATCCGAAACATATGACTGAGCTGCCTCAGCTGACTCCTCGCAATGTGTTGGAGCAGAATAGTCCGGATGGCCGAGCTCTTCACCCTATCTCTAAGGCAGTGCCCGGTCACCTGCAGAGAAGGCTCATTCCAGCCACTTATATCCGGGATCTCATTCTTTCAGTCATGACCCAAAGTTTATGCCCATAGGTGAGGGTAGGAATGTACACCAACTGGTAAATTGAGAACTTTTGGCCTTTTGGCCCCTAATAAGAGGCCCCTTCCTGGAGGGTCTGCAAGTTCAGAGGCACTGTCCCCAACCATCACACAATGTTGAAGAGGCATGTCAGCCATGACAGACCCACAACATCCAGAAACTTGAGGAACTCAGAGCAGATCTCATCCACCCCCAAAGCCTTGCCACTATTGAGCTTTTTGACCACCTCGGACATTTCAGCCTGGGTGATTAAAAAGTCCAACACTGAGTCCTCAGTCTCTACTTGCAACAGGGAGGGTGTCAAGGCAGAATTCAGGAAATCCTTGAAGTTCTTTCACCACCCGATAATGTCCCCCATTGAGGTCAGCAGCTCCTCACCCCCACCATAAACAGTGTTGGTGAAGTACTGCTTCCCTCTCCCGATGCTCCGAACTGTTTGCCAGAATTGCATCGAGGCCGACTGGTAGTCCTTCTCAAAGGACTCACCGAACTCCTCCCAGGCCCAAGTGTTTGCCTCTGCTACTGCCCAGGCCACTGCACTCTTGGCCTCACTGTACCTATCAGCTACATCCGGAGTCCAACAAGCTAACCAGAACTGATAGGACTCTTTTTTCAGCTTGACAGCATCTCTTACTGCCTATGTCCACCACCAGGTTCGGGGATTGCTGCCACAACCAGCACCACAGATCTTACGGCCACAGCTACAGGCAGCAGCATTGGCAATAGAGGTGGAGAACATTGTCCACTCATACTCTGTGTAACCACCTCCGGAATCTGGTAAAAGCTCTCTCGGAGGTGGGAGTTGAATACATCCCTGGCCATGGTCTCTGCCAGACATTCCCACCAGACAAGTGTAGTGTGAGAGTCTGAAAATACCAAGTCTGTCTGGCTTCCTCCTTTTCAAGCTGATCAAACTATCCACCATGTAGTGCAGCTCTGGCCCTCTGTTCACTTGATTGTCCAAGACATGCGGCTGATGGTCCGAAGACACGACTACAAAGTCGATCATTGACCTCCTGCTTGGGGTGTCTTGGTGCCAACACCTTTATGCTTGAACCTGGTGTTCATTATGGACAATCCATTACTGGCACAGAAGTCCAATAACAAAACACCACTCAGGTTCAGATGGGGAAGGCCTTTCTTCCCAATCAAACCCCTCCAGTTATCACTGTTGTTGGCGTTGAAGTCCCCCAGCAGAAAGACAGAATCCACATGAGGGGCACTATCTAGCACCCACGACAGGGACGCCAAGAAGGCTGGGTACTCTGCACTGCTGTTTGACGGTAGGCTGAAACAACAGACAGAGACCTCTCCCCGACTCAAAGGGGCAAGGATGCAATCCTCCCATCCACCAAGGTAAACCCCAACATGAAACGGCTGAGTTGGGATGTGATAATCAAACCCACTTCAGCCCACCGCCTCTCCCCGCAGTCCACTCCAGAGTGCAAGAGAATCCAACCTCTCTCAAGGAGCTGGGTTCCAGAGCCCACGCTGTGCATGGAGGTGAGCCTGTCTATTTATAGCCGATATCCCTCATCCTCCAGCACAAGCTCAGGCTCCTCCCCCCTAGCAGGGTGACGTCCCATGTCCCTAGAACCAGATAAACATCTGGAGATCGGGTCGTCAAGGACTCCACTTCCACAGCCGACTGATTCTCTTGTTTTACTAGTCCTGATGAAGTTTTCTGAACCAGTCTTTGTCTGACCCGTCACCCAAAGCCTGTTTGCCATGGGGCTTAAAAGTCCCTGGTAGGGCTGGACTAGATTAAAATAATTCAAACATTCTGCCTTTTGATTTGCTTTGTAGAGTTATGGATAAATGTTTGGAGACCCAAAGTGTATTGCTTCAGTGGTGTTCGATCAGATTCTATGGTCTATTCTAGTTCAATATTAAGCATTTCATAAGCTTCAAAAGCTTTTGTTGATTTATACACTGCTCAAAAAAATAAAGGGAACACTTAAACAACACAATATAACTCCAAGTAAATCACATTTCTGTGAAATCAAATTGTCCACTTAGGAAGCAACACTGATTGACAATCAGTTTTACATGTTGTACAAATGAAATAGACAACAGGGGGAAATCTTTGGCGATTAGCAAGACACACTCAATAAAGGAGTGGTTCTGGAGGTGGGGACCACAGACCACTTCTCAGTACCTATGCTTTCTGGCTGATCTTTTGCTCACTTTTGAATGTTGGTGGTGCTTTCACACTCGTGGTAGCATGAGACGGACTCTACAACCCACACAAGTGGCTCGGGTAGTGCAGCTCATCCAGGATGGCACATCAATGGGAGCTGTGGCAAGAAGGTTTGCTGTGTCTGTCAGCATAGTGTCCAGAGCCTGGAGGCGCTACCAGGAGACAGGCCAGTACACCAGGAGACGTGGAAGAGGCCGTAGGAGGGCAACGACCCAGCAGCAGGACCGCTACCTCCGCCTTTGTGCAAGGAGGAACATGAGGAGCACTGCCAGAGCCCTGCAAAATGACCTCCAGCAGGCCACAAATGTGCATGTGTCTGCACAAATGGTTAGAAACTGACTCCATGAGGATGGTATGAGGGACCGACGTCCACAAATGGGGGTTGTGCTCACAGCCCAACACCGTGCAGGACGCTTGGCATTTGCCAGAGAACACCAGGATTGGCAAATTCACCACTGGTGCCCTGTGCTCTTGACAGATGAAAGCAGGTTCACAATGAGCACATGTGACAGACGTGACAGAGTCTGAAGACACTGTGGAGAGCGATCTGCTGCCTGCAACATCCTTCAGCATGACCAGTTTGTCAATGGGTCAGTAATGGTGTGGGGTGGCACTTCTTTGGAGGGCCGCACGGCCCTCCATGGGCTCGCCAGAGGTAGCCTGACTGCCATTAGGTACCGAGATGAGATCCTCAGACCCCTTGTGAGACCATATGCTGGTGCGGTTGGTCCTGGGTTCCTCCTAATGCAGGACAATGCTAGACCTCATGTGGCTGGAGTGTGTCTGCAGTTCCTGCAAGATGAAGACATTGAAGCTATGGACTGGCCGTTCCCCAGATCTGAATCCGATTGACCACATCTGGGACATCATGTCTCGCTCCATCCACCAACGTCACGTTGCACCACAGACTGTCCAGGAGTTGGCGGATGCTTTAGTCCAGGTCTGGGAGGAGATCCTTCAGGAGACCATCCGCCATCTCATCAGGAGCATGCCCAGGCGTTGTAGGGAGGTCATACAGACACGTGGAGGTCACACACAATACTGAGCCTCAGTTTGACTTGTTTTATGAACATTACATCAAAGTTGGATCAGCATGTAGTGTGTTTTTCCACATTATGTTTTGTGTGTGACTCCAAATCTAGGCCTCCATTGGTTAATAAATTTGATTTCCATTGATGATTTTTGTGTGATTTTGTTGTCAGCACATTTAACTTTGTACAGAACAAAGTATTTAATGAGAATATTTCATTCGTTCAGATCTATGATGTGTTATTTGAGTGTTCCCTTTATTTTCTTGAGCAGTGTACATTAAGTTCATGCAATTCATGGAGTAAAGTTTTTAATGCACAACATTTCTCTCAGTCTCAAAACACTTTTGACAATATATAGTGCATGCAAACAATTTTTTTTGTTGAAATAAATATCCTTTACCTGAGAACAAGGCTGAAGTGATTTAATGCATTTCCTTAACTGTTTCCAGTGAGACTTTCTTTATCACTGTTGTTTGCTGGAGCAAATGACTGTATAAACCAAACAAAACACATTTCAGCTTAGAATTACCTCCCAATCTACATTTGACATATTTCTGTCCTGTAAGATGTTGCATATGAAGTGAAATTGCTTGTGGAGATTTGCAGTGTGTACCGTGGTGCCTGGGATGTACTCTCATCACATTGTCCATCTATTATCTTATTGTACTAAGCGGTCATGTTGCTTGGTAAGAAGTCATTTTTCCATGCCCCACCCTGTGCTACAGAGGGACTCTTCACCTGCTTGTTTATTACACGATCCCAACCCTCTAGAAACAGCTGTTTTCATCAGCATGTTACTTCACTGCAGCTCCATTTGGACTGAAACTACAACCCCATTTTCACCGTTTTCCACATTATTGTTGAAATCTCACAAACATTTTGTAAATAGGTGTATACCATTTATTTTCATAGATATTTCTATAGTATAAAATAGAACACTATAGGTACATGAAAAAAAACATATTTCCCTCCTTCCAGATTTCTTCTGGTTTTTTTTTTCTTTTTTGTCACACATATTGTTAAATATTTTAGATCATTCTTTTATCTTCTATACCGCTTATTCCATTGTAGGTCACGGGGGAACTGGTGCCTATCTCTAGCAGTCTACGGGCGAGAGGCAGTGTACAGGTGGACAGTCTATCGCAGGGTAACACAGAGACACACAGGACAAACAACTATGCACACACTCATTCACACCTAAGGGCAATTTAGAGAGACCAATTTATCTTACAGTCATGTTTTGAATTGTAGGAGTAAGCCAGAGTATCCGGTGAGAAAATATGTAAACTCCATGCAGAAAGAGCCCCGCCAGGAGTTGAACCCAGGACCTTCTTGCTGCAAGGCAACAGAGCTACCAACTCCGCCACCATGTAGCATATTTCATTTTAGATCATCAAACAAATTTTAATGTCAAAGATAATCTCAGTAAATAAAGAAATTTTAATCTCAAAGATAATCTCAGTAAATACAAAATGCATTTTCAAATGATAATTTTATTTATTAAAGGAAAACGCTATCCTAATGAACCTGGCCCAATGTGAAATCTGGATAGATATTTTCCTAATTTATAAAATCCCCACTTAAAGCAAGCAATTTGTGTTTACTTTGGTTATCTTTGTCTGATGTAAAATTTGGAGTGTGACAAAAAAGCAAAGACAACAAATCTCTAAGGTGGGAAATACTTTTTCATAAAACATAAAGGGCTATGGACATAGATATACCATAAAGCTACAGTCAAGCCCTGTAATTTAAAGCCTATCTGTATAAATTTGCATGTAGCTGCTTTTCAATTCCTTATGAAGTTGAATCATACTTAGAGAGACTGCTAGCAAAGGCCTTTTGGTTTCAGGTCATCTCCATACTGGCAATAATACATAGAGAGTCTGGTTTGAGTAAAAGCTGTCTTTCACTAACCATGCATGACTGCAAAAGCTTGTAGTGCCTGCATTTCATTTGGTTCATCTTATCTGAAAACTGCAAGGATGTAAATAAAACTGTGACTCACCTGTTGCAACAACAGCTGCAGAGCCCACACTTCTGCTTTTTGTTACTTTTTATATTTGATGTTGCAAACTGCAGAGCTGTTTCTGACTTCAGATGCTGCTGATAAATAGGTTGCTGATGTTTGTGATATCTTATATATCTATTTTGTTCTAATTATTGTTGTTTGGAGCATTCTGGGAACTCAGTTTGGTATCTGCTTTCAATTGGTTAAGTTTTGGCTGAGGCTGAAACATTTGAAGCTGTGTGCATTTACAGAACACAGTCTGAGTAGAGTAATTGCTTGTTGTAATTAAATACTTCTGATATGCATTTTGTAGTAAAAAGCTGCTTCTAAACAACATTATGCTTCTATTTGCATCTTGTCATTTTTATCACATAGTTTGATGTACTCAGCCAGTAGTCTGCTACAAAACAAATAATTAAATGTTTTGCATTTTTGTAAAAAAAAAAATGGATCTTACATAGTATTGTCATTTGATTCAAATGTGTGCTTTATTTTGTGTGTGTGAAGCATCCATAAATGTGCTGTACCTTGTTTTGCTACTGTTTCCCCCCAAGTAGATCGCAGCAAGGTCCGACCAGGTGGGGAACGCCTCTATGCCAGCCAACCCTTCATTCTGTCCCCACCATCTTAATTCTATCCCTCTCCCCAAACCTTTCCCCATAATCATACTAATGCTCAGATCAGCTCCATGAACTCAATGTAAAGCTTGTTTTCCTGGGAAACGAAGCTTTGGAGTAAAACATACCTCTGCCAACCACATTTGTTACAGCAGTTATTCTGTCAAACTGAAAAGAAATACAATTTAAGAACAGAATTTTAACAAAGAACAGTAAATATTTGAGAGGGAAACTCTCGACAGATGTCACTGAGTAATCTGCGTGCACGGATTGTAAAACAGAGCGCACAGTTTAGTAAAGTGTGAGTACGGATTGCCACCAGCTTTGTTTTTTTTTTCGTTTTTTTTTTACCTGCTGACACTTGCCGGGCTCTGTAGGTAATAGTGCAACTTTAAGCTTTTTATTGTGGCTGAACCATTTATCCTTTGACTCCTCTGGCCCTAAAATGTTTCTCCAAAAAGGCCTGCCCACTTGGGCAGCTGCAAATTTCATTCAAGTATGTAGGTGCTGATTTTGGAAAGGGGGCATCTTACTTGGTCAGCATCCGAACAGTCCGTGTTGATGTAAAACTCTCTTCACTGTGGATGGTGGCACTGGTGTTCCACTAGTCTCCTGTTCATGGCAGACTTGAACCTTGTTGGTTGCTGGGTTGTTCCTGAATATTCCAATTTCTTTATACCATTTTTCTTATTATTATTTCCTATTCTTATGAGAACTGATGAGTCCTATGAGGGTTGCTAAAGAAAGTCTATTTATGCTGCCAAAGAGAAACTACCAGCTATCATGATCACAAAGTTAATGAGCTTTGGCCTTGAGACGTTCTACAAACTTCAGCTCTGCTTTTACCCTGTGTAGATTAAAAAAAATGTAATAAACCTAAACCTTTGCACCCATTTAGTGAAATAGTTTTTCAGATGATCAGTCCACTGATAAATGTTGACAAACTGTCATCAAATAAGTTACTGTAGACAAAGTAGCTAATAAACAGTGCATGTACAGTTAGGTCCACCTGAGAAGCTCTTGATCTGAAATGTTTCCCATTGTTCTTGCATTCTTTGTTTTTTAGAAAAAACATTTTTTATTAAAACGATTTTGCCATCTTCCTCTCTTGCACAGCTGATCTGAAAACATTTCACACCCTGGCCCATTTCAAACTTATTTAAGATCATTTGTAATTTTACTTGTTTCACAGCTGACTCTAAATTTGTGAAATGTCCTTTTTAGAAGAATTAAAAAACATTAATTAACTAATTTCATTAACTGTAATTTGTTGATTAGTGCATATTTGATCTAACGGAATCTGCTGTCCACAGGGGGACTAAAGGCAAAGACATCAGCACCATCAAGTCACTGAGGGTCCTCAGAGTTCTTAGGCCTCTCAAGACCATCAAACGTCTGCCAAAACTCAAGGTTCTGAAGTGTTACTGTGTCAGGAATATGTTCTTTTGTTTATGATGAAAAATGTGGGTCAGCCAACATGTTGATCAAATTCAGCCTTTTAGACAAAAAGGCTGAATTTTGTCTAATTTTGTCTAATTTTGAAAATTACTAGTCATACTTAAGTGAAGTAAGCTAAGTGGGATTGTAGATTCTAACCCATGAAGAACAAACACTTGGGGCCCAAAGTGTGCCAAGAAAATATTCCCTGCACCATCACACCACCACCACCAGCCTGAACCGTTGATACAAGGCAGGATGGATCCATGCTTTCATGTTGTTGGTGCCATATTCTGACCCTAACATCTGAATGTCGCAGCAGAAATTGAGACTCATCAGACCAGGCAATGTTTTCCAATCTTCTATTGTCCAATTTTGGTGAGCCTGTGTGAATTGTAGCCTCGGTTTCCTGTTCTTAGCTGACTGGAGTGGCACCTGGTGTGGTGTTCTGCTGCTGTAGCCCATCCGCCTCAAGGTTCGACATGTTGTGCATTCAGAGATGCTCTTCTGCATGCCTTGGTGGTAACGAGTGGTCATTTGAGTTACTGTTGCCTTTCTATCAGCTCGAACCAGTCTGGGCATTCTCCTCTGACCTCTGGCATCCACAAGGCATTTGTGCCCACAGAACTGCAGCTCACTGGATATTTTCTCTTTTTCAGACCATTCTCTGTAAACCCTAGAGATGGTAGTGCGTGAAAATCTCAGTAGATCAGCAGTTTCTGAAATACTCAAACCAGGCTGTCTGGCACCAACAACCATGCCACGTTCAAAGTCACTTAAATCACCTTTCTTCACCATTCTGATGCTTGGTCTGAACTGCAGCAGATCGTCTTGACCATGTCTACATGCCTAAATGCATTGAGTTGCTGCCATGTGATTGGCTGATTAGAAATTTGCGTTAACGAGCAGTTGGACAGATGTACCTAATAAAGTGGCCGGTGAGTGTATGTAACAATAGTTTGTCTTCAGAAATTTCATCAATCATAACCATCTGTCGAAAATTTTCCAGAGTCATTAGTCTCTGGCCAGCCTCTTGGCACTAGATCAGTTAGAAAACTCTGACCTCTGACTTTAAGGAAAGCTATTAAAACATTCTCTCATCATTCTGTTATTTAGCAAAAAGAAATATTTTTGGTAATCTTATCTGACCTAAAACAGGAGAGGTTTGGTCTGGTTTAATGTCAGACATTGGTAAAAAAAAAACGGTGTGTGTAAATATCTGGTTTACTCTAAATCTCTTTGTGTTCCCAGTTACTGGACTGGGTCATTAACAGTCACAAGTAAGCTGTCCAGTTTTAGCTGTACTGCAGGTAAAGTTTCAGGACGATGCAGACTTTAAACATGTTTGTGTTTTCTTTCTCCTCAGGCCGTGTTTGACTGTGTGGTCAACTCTCTGAAGAATGTGCTGAACATCCTCATTGTTTACATCCTCTTCATGTTCATTTTTGCTGTTATTGCGGTTCAGCTCTTCAAGGGAAAATTCTTCTATTGCACTGATGAGTCCAAAGCCTTGGAGAAAGACTGCAAGTCAGTCAGAAACATCTAAGTGTTTTCATTTGTCAAGCCAGAAGCTATACATGTTTTAATGTTAGTGTGTATTTGCCTAATGTCTGCCACCACTTTATATCTTCCAGAGGACAATTTCTCGACTATGACAAAGACACAGTGGCAGCAATGCCCAGAGAGTGGAAAAAATATGAATTCCATTATGACAATGTTCTGTGGGCCTTCCTTACTCTCTTTACAGTCTCAACCGGGGAGGGCTGGCCAACGTAAGTGCAACTGATTTGTCTTCTTAGGTTATATTATTATATAGAGGTTGTTCATGGTCTTTACATTTAAAGTAAAATACTCTGAAGACTGTCTCTCAATGACACTTTCTCAATAAAATACATTTTCTAATATGAACATGTTGTAGTCTTTAGCCACATTTGATGTTTGAATGACTTCAACTACAAATAATGTAAATCTTTTCTAAACTGATGATATCATGAAATCAGAAAATTATCATGAGACCAACATAAAACAGGAACATCTGGTAACAGCTTGTTTTTTCACCATGAAGCTGAACGTTTTGACAGTGTACTTAATTAATCCTGCCTGAATAGAAAATCCCTCAATGGGAAAGTAGTTTTTCATGGGCCAATCTCTACTGACCTTGGTCCTGACCATTAATTAAAGAGTGAGAGATAATCTTCATCCAAAATAAGAAAAAATAGCAAAAAGGTCAAAACAGAACATTTAAATTTCCAGGAAATGTGATAGGATGTGAGCACTGGAAACAAAAGTCAAATTATTTGACTGTGCACTCAGGTTTGGCCAATAAAAATAATTCTGATTCTTTGAAAAGCTTATGGTCTCTTTCTAAAAATGATCTTGAATAATTGAAAAAGGTGCTTGACATCAGAACACCAGAAATTGTCACACAAAAATGGACTTTGGAGCTTGTACCTATATTTCCCATATGTAGTATATTAACAGCGTAATTTGTAATTTCCTCATCCTTACATGATAACCATTGTCAGAAGGTGTATTACTGTGTCTTACTTTTTTCTTTTTATACAGTGTTCTGAAGCACTCCGTTGATGCCACCTTTGAAGACCAAGGTCCCAGCCCTGGCTACCGAATAGAAATGTCCATTTTCTATGTGGTCTACTTTGTGGTCTTTCCATTTTTCTTTGTCAACATCTTTGTTGCTCTAATTATCATCACATTTCAAGAGCAGGGAGACAAGGCTTTGTCTGAATGCAGCTTGGAAAAGAATGAGGTATGTTGTGAGTTTCTCTTACACGATCATATTCGGTTTCACCAATACACACTTTTCTAACTACAAAAACTTTAAAAGGCATGAAGAGTTGCTTACAAAGAATGCACTGAAAACACTGAGGAGTAATGTGTAATGAGCATAAACTTTAAAACGTAAATGAGTTAAATTCAGATAAAAAATACAACTCAGTTTAATCCAACTATAATTTAGGGATTTGTTTAGACCCAGTCCTCCAAAATACAGCCAAATGTTCTTTTTAAGGTAACTTGAGAAAGCACATCTTGTTAAAGGCTGAAGCAAATTGCAGCAAATGCTCACTCTGATGGAATTTCCCTTTGTGGGGCATATAGGTGGGCGAGCGATCAATACCAGGACAAAGCCCCCTTAATTGGAACAGACCTTGAGCAGAAGCCAATTTAAGATGAGTAAGACCCAGTTAAACGTAAAAGGACAAGAGACTGACAAACACCAGTGTGCCAAACTTTATAGCACATGCATGCAAATCGCACCTTACTGTAATCTGTGTTTTATGCTTTAATAATTAATTAATTAATTTTATGCGTTGCAAAAATCCTAAAAAAAAAAAAGAAATGAAAAGCTTAAAATCTGCAGTTTAGCCTGAAGGTATTAAAAAGATTCTGTGCTGTGGACGTCAAACATGTTTTTTTTATCTTCCATTTTTTTTTACACTTTTATAAGCTGTACCATTTTGGGACCTAAACCAAGTCAAGGCTGTAACACCAACATCCAAAATATTCCACTTTAATGTTTGTTTTTGGAAAATATTGCATATTTAGTATTTTTTCCTTCAAAAATCTGGATTTTTTAAACACAAAAGGCCAAAACAAACACATAGAAGACTTCAAAAATATGACAAACTTTATATTTATGGATAGATCTAAAATTGTTGAAAAGATCTGAGACAGAGAAAGTGGAAAAAAAAATTTAATATTACATTTTTATTAAACTTTAAGAAAAGGTATTGTTTTGGGACCTAAAAGTAAAAAGTGTATGTTTTTGCATTAAACTCTCATTGCTCCAAAAATAACCATGCATCAAAATAAATTTTGTTATAAATTTTTGACCTAGTCAAGGCTGTAACACCCACATCCAATAAATTCTACTTTGATGTATTTTTGGAAAATATAGAATATTTAGTGTTTTTCATCTTTTAAGAAATCGTGGGGGGTTTTTTTGGACAAAAAGGAAATAAAAATATAGAAAACAATTTTGAAAACTTGAAATATTCTATATCTAGGTCTGAAGTTGTTGAGAAGTTCTGATGCAATGACAGGGAAAAAATATAAATATAAAATTTTTATTATACTTTTATGAGAGGTACATAAGGGTAAAAAGTGTATGTTTAATATAACGCCTCAAGGGTTGATAAAGGAAATCATCATTTGAAAGCTGCATTTTGTATTTACTCTTGTTACCTTTGTCTGATTTAAAAATCTGTGGGATTATCTGAAGCATTTCATTGTGACAAAAAGGCAAAAGCAGAATAAATATGTAAGGAAGTAAATGTTTCTTGATAGCACTGTGACAATCTCCATATTGGTCAGTTTAGACATTAGGTGCTGAAATCAGTGCAAACAGGGATAAAAATAATATGTCAGCAGTTGTTGTTCATACACTGAATGTTGGAGCGAACTTGTGAAAAGATCAATGAAAGGAGGATTTTTGTGCTTTGCAGAGGGCTTGTATTGACTTTGCCATAAACGCCAAACCTTTGACACGCTACATGCCAGAGGACACACAGTCCTTCCAGTACAGAATGTGGAAGTTTGTTGTCTCAGCTCCATTTGAGTACTCCATTATGATCATGATTGCTCTCAACACTGTGGTACTCATGATGAAGGTAAGATGCATATTTTTCTTAAGGTCAAGATATTGCAGGTGGGAACGAGTTCACTAAGAAAAGTGCTGATGATAATCTTTTTGTCCTGGTTTTCCAGTTTCATGGAGCTCCAGATGTTTATGAAGCGATGCTGAAGTACCTCAACATAGTGTTCACCATTCTTTTCTCTCTGGAGTGCGTCCTCAAGATCATTGCCTTTGGTCCCCTGGTGAGTGTTATTTAAAGGTTGACTCTCAAAGTATTGTGAGATAATTCGGTTCTTATAATGTTCACCCATTGTTCTTCAGAACTACCTAAAAGATGCCTGGAACGTATTTGACTTTGTGACAGTTTTGGGGAGCATCACTGACATCTTGGTGACTGAAATCAATGTAAGAGCACTGCTTCCAACAGTCTCTGTCCCGACATTACAACACTGTATCCATAAAACACTGATGTCATGATTCTGACATGGACCAGACATCTTTATCTGTGTTTGAAGCTCTGTGCAAAGCAGGCACATTAGCAAAGACAATTGTGTGACAGAAGTGCAGAGAGACTGACTGATTAAGCAGAGGAGGAAGAGGATGTTTATCTGATGATAGGAGGGATCAGTGTGAGCTGTCACAAGAATCAAAATCTTCTCACAGATAAATGAATATTTGGTCTGTGGTTGAGCACTGTCCGATCTGCTTTGTGTTGCACAGCAGTAGAGTTACTTATATTCCAAACTCTCCTCTCACTGCACTTAAACTTTTATACTAGTCTATTCATGATTAACACATGCATTTGTTGAGTAGTTTCTCTTGTGATTGTACAATATGACTGTTCTTCCCCTCTCTCCTTCTCTCTTTATTTCACTCATTCCATCTGTCCCCACCCTCCTCCCATCACCACAATGTTGTCCAATATTTGTTGTTGATTGTTGCCACCGATGTTCCCATGCTGTGAACCCAAACATCTCCAGACTACGGTGAGTGACTTTATAATGCTGCCCACTGCTCTTTGCCAGCATAGTGTTTTAGTAGATAAACAACAAGTCTATTTGTCATCAGTCACTTAAGTACTGGGTCATAAAAGTACCAGCTGGTCTTTTATGCCCACCTTGAATGTGACTTGCACTCGTCATATTGTCACATTTATGCAGACACACACACACAGACTATCAAACTGGAGTATGAGTGTGTTTTTATGTGATGATTGGAGATGAGGAGAAATCCTCACAAACCACTTCACCC